>NC_090937.1:420848337-421151367 GCF_040938575.1 Ambystoma mexicanum | reverse complement strand
GCCCACACCACAGGGGACCACCCATCACCCCTGACCATGCCCCGCAGGCAGCCCATCAACCATGACCATGCCCCGCAGGTACTCCGCAAAGGCCTATCCTTTGTCCCCCAGAGTAATAGTACATTACTGAAAGAAAAAATAGACTTCTTTAGACTGTTGAGGAAAATGAAATTAAAAATATTCTTTGATGACCTCGAAGAAGATCAAGACCCTAACGAGACATCGGAGTTCCTTGAGCTGAACCCAAAAAGCAATTTCTATCCTCAAGTACAGAACCATGTGCTCTCTACTTTTGAGAACATGATACTCCAAGACCTCAAAAAGCTTGAATATAAAAATAGTGGCTATGGGAACTTCTCGAAATGGGAAAAACAGACTCATAAAAACCTACTGGACAACCAGTCGATAATCTTGCACAAGGAGATGTGCAGGCGATTTTAAAAAAATGACTGTCAACAGCCACAGGAGTCACTGATCTTATTTGTTAGAAATACTGGCATGCCTCTATATTAGCTATAGAAGACATGCAAAAAGAATGTGCTTTAGTTTTGTCAAGATCTTGACAGAACCCACACATTAGGTGTAACAGAAATGGGCACATTTTACTCCAATTTCGTTTAGCACAGAAAATAGTGAATCTTGGCATGAGCTAGACATGACAAGTCTCTCCCTAATTGTAATGTTTTATTTTAAGAAGAATCTGGAGAATAGAAACATGAGCTGTTTTTAATAGAATGTTATTATTTTTGTTTTTAGAAAATACATGTTCACATATGTTATGTTATGTTATTTTGCACTTATATAGCGCCTTATATATCATTGGTATGGTCTGAAGGTGCTGGTAGGTTGAACGCCCTTGGGAACCGAAGTTCAAATCAGTAGAGAGAGTAGAGAGAGTCAAAGGTGCATGTGAGCACCGGGTATGTGTGCAGCTCATGTGGTATTCGAGTAATAGCTGCTTCTTAGCGGTAGGTATGGTGGTTGAGAGATCAGGAGAATGTGTTCGTTCTGGCAGGTTTTATCCAGAGCGGCTGTGGCTGCGTTAGGCCTGAGGAGAACGCCTGGCTGGGGGTGTGAAACCAACAGTGAATGATGTGGAGTAAGCGGCGGATGTTGGTATGAGAACAGTTATACCGAATGGTGTCATAGTATCTCTGTGTTCTAGTTGAGTGGTGATGTAAAGGAGAGAGTAAGCGTGGTGGTGTGATATGATGGGTTATATGCTCTTTCAACGTTCTATGCATTCCAAACCATGGTATATACGTCACGCAATTCTATGCGCTCCAGTCCATAGCATGCACTCCTATCCACTCCATGCACCCCAGTCTGGTCTGCCCCACGCATGCACTCTTGTCTGTCCCATGCATGCACTCTTGTCTGCCCCATGTATGCACTCCTGTCTGCCTCATGCGCTACGCATTCAGTAGCTCTACATATTCATCCATTCTATGCACTCATCAGTACTGGATGCATCTGTGCTCATTCGTTCTACGCACTCGTCCACTCTACGCAACAAGTCAGTTCACTCAGGCCATTCGATCGCTCCAGGCACTCGTTCGCTCCAGGTACTCATTCGCTTTACTATGCATTCACCTGTTTTACGCGCTCATCCCCTCTATGCACTCACCCCCTCTACGTGCTCACCCCCTCTATGCGCTCCCCCCTCTACGCACTCACCCCCTCTCGCACTCACCCCCTCTACGCACTCACCCCCTCTACACACTCACCCCCTCTATGCACACACCCCTCTATGAATTCATCCCCTCTATGCATTCCTCCGCTCCACGCACTCATCCCCTCTCTGCACTCATCCCCTCTCCGCACTCATCTGTTTTAGGCACTTGTGTTTTTCACGCATCCAACAGTAATATCCTGTTCTATATATTCATCTCTACACTCATGTGTTCTAGACCTTCATCTGCTCTGCATATTCATCCTCTTCATATACTCCTCTGCTTTTATACATTCATCCGTTACATACACCCATCCGCTCCGTACACCCATCCGCTCCATACATCCGTCCACTCCATACACCCGTCCGCTCCATACACCCATCCGCTCCATACACCCATCCGCTCCATACACCCATCTGCTCCATACACCCGTCCGCTCCATACACCCATCCACTCCATACACCCCTCCGCTCCATACACTCTTCCCCTCCATACACCCATCTGCTCCATACACCCATCCGCTCCATACACCCATCCGCTCCATACACTCATCCGCTCCATACACTCATCAGCTCCATAAGCTCATCCGCTCCACACACTCATCCACTCCATATACTCCTCCGCTCCCTACACTCATTCACTCCATACACTCATGTGCTCTATACACTCATCCGTTCTATAAATTCGCCAGGTCTCTGTATTCATCTGCTCCGACGATCTACACACTCTCTGCACTTCCGTATTCATCCGCTAGCCATACTCGTGGGCTCTACATACTCATCCGCTCCACATACTCATCTGTTCTACACACTCATCCGGTTTACGCTTATCCATTCTGCACATTCATCTGGTTTGCGCATTCCTGCATTCTACTCACTTCTCTGAAATGTACGCACTCATCCACGCTACTCACTTACCCTCTCTACGCACTCACCCCCTCTATGCACTCACCCCCTCTATGCACTTACCCCGTCTATGCACTCACCCCCTCTACGCACTCTATACACCCATCTGTTCTATGGATTCACCAGGTCTGTACATTCATCTGCTCTGGCAATCTACACACTCTGCGCACTTCCATATTCATCTGCTATCCACACTCGTGCGCTCTACATACTCATCCGCTCCACATACTCATCTGTTATACACACTCATCTGGATTACGCTCATCTGTTCTGCACATTCATCAGGTTTACGCATTCCTGCGTTCTACTTGCTTCTCTGTATTTACGCACTCATCTGCGCTACACACTCGTCCGCTCTTCATAGACATCTGTTAAACATGATTATCCGTTCTATACACTCATCCGATCTACATATTCATTCGATTTCCACACTCATTCGAACTATATAGTTATGTGTTCTTCCATTCATGCATTCTTCCACTCATCGCATTCATCTGTTCCACCTGCTTCATCCATTCTAACTATTTCATCCACGCCATTCACTTCTTTCACTCCACATGCATTTTGTCTATTTTAGGAGTTTAATTCTTGTTACTGATTCCATATGATTCACTCTTATTAATCATTTCACTCCTTTGATCTACTTTATTCGTTTCATTCTGTTTGTCCTTCTAGATTATATTTGGGGTTATTAGCTGTCAATTTCTTGCATCAGGTAGTTTGTTGGATTGGTGTCATTGAGATGCTGTGAGTCTGTCTGGGTTAGTTTGGTCCCGGTGGGTTTTAGGGGAAGAGCCAGGTTTTCAGCAGTTTGGGGAAAGATGCTAAATCCTCAGTTAGGCGGATGTGGGGTGGGAGTGAGTTCCACCGCGTGGGGGCCAAGGATGAGAATGATGACCCTCCTAACCTGACTGAGTTTGTCTTAGGTATGACTAGGAGGCCGGCTGAGCTTGAGCTTAGGGTGCGAGGGGGGTGGTAGGGTTTTAGCTTGTCTTGAAGATATTGAGGTCCGGTTTTATGCAGTGCTCGATGGGAGATGCATAAGGTTTTGAAGGTCACCCTTCGGGCTACTGGAAGCCAGTGCAGCGTCTTAAGGGCTGGGGAGATATGGTCTCTCGGGCCTAGCGCAAGTAGCAATTTGGCAGCCACATTTTGTGCCCTTTGGAGTTTATTCAGTTGATACACATGCACTCCGAGGTATAGGGGGTTTGCGTAGTCCAGTCTTGATATAACGATTGATTGGACTGCAGAGAGTCTGTTGGGAAAGGAGAGATATGGAAAGATGCGCCTAAGGGTTTTAAGGTGGTAGTGGCAGGACTTTGAGACGTTGTTGACTTGGCGTGAGAGTGTTAGATCAGAGTCAAGGGTGCATCCAAGATTTTTCACTGAGTTGGAGGGGGTCGGTGAGTTGCCCATGGTGGATGGCCAGGGTAGCGGGTGCAGAAGAAGTTCTGAGTTGCCACATACCATGATTTCCGTTTTGCAGGGGTTTAACAAGAGGTGGATTTGGGAATTTGCGTTCTAGGTATTTATATAGTTGTTTAGTGGTCTTCAACTCCGGAGTGAACCATCTGGGGAAAAGGCCAAGGCGTGTTGATGGTTTGCAAGAGGGTGTGAGCCGCATCAGAGATGTGTTGAGCCACGAGTCGAAGGCGTCAGGGGTTAGTTGTTTATTGAGTTGGCAGGTAGGTGGTGGAGACTGGAGGAGGGTGTCAGCTAGGTCCGGCACAATTATTAGTTTTTTCCAGCATTTGCATAGATTTGGAGGTTCGGATTCGAGTACGGGAAGGGGGTCAGGTGAGTGAATGGTGAAAGAGAGAATGAAGTGGTCGGACCAGATGATAGAGGTGGGTGGGTTTAAATGAATCTGGGTGTTGGAGCTAAAGATGGCATCAAGAGTGTGTCCTTTATAGTGAGTCGGGCCATTTATGTGGGGTTGGAGGTTCATTGTGTCGAAACTGTCAACCAGAGAGTGTGTCTTAGGGTTGGTGGGGATATCGAGCCATATGTTGAAGTCTCCAAGAAGGGTGAGATTGGGATGGTTTGGTTGAAGGGTGGCAATAGAGTCGCAGAGGTTGTTTCCGAATTGTCTATCTTAGCCAGGGGGTCTGTAGATAATTAGGAAGCTATGTGAGAGCGACGGGGAGAGGGATCGTTTAATGAGGAGAGATTTGCAGGAAGGAATGGAAGGTTGGTTTTCGATGATTGAGGTGCGGAAGAGAGACTTGAAGATGAATGCTACTCCCCCTCCTGTGGCGGGAAAGTTCAGTGGGATAAGGGAGTAGTCAGGGGGGAAGGCTTCATTGGCGATTGAGGTGAAGTCGTCAGAGAAACAAGTTTCGGTGATGAAAACTAGGTCTGGTTTGTTAGAGGCGAGGAGGTCAAAGATGCAGTGTCTGTTTTTTGCTACGGATCGGGCATTAAATAGGATGTAGTTCACATCGGCGGGCGAGGCTGGTCTCGGAGCTGGAGCGGAAGGGGGTGGTGGCGGAGAGAGTGCAAGCTGGAGAGGGAGCTGGGTAGTGCGGGTGTTGATCGTTGGGAATAGTGGGCATGCTGACAAATTGGTGCGCTTCGGGCCAGATTGGGTGATTGCGTGTTTTAGGATGATCGGGTTTGGCTCGGGGGATTTGAAGGTGGGCTGTGGGCGGTTAGGAGTTTCAGTTGCAGTTGATGAGAAGTCGAGGGAGAGGGGTTTCAGGAAGGGTGAAGCCATGGGGGAAGGAGTTGATTGGGGGAAAGAGGAGGTGGGTCGAGACAGGGGAGGTGGAGAGTGTTGAGAGATTGAAGGGAACCAAGTACGTTTCCTCTTTAGTTTCTTTGTTGCGATTGGAGTGTGAGACAGGGTAAGGGGGTCAGAGGGGGAGAGGGATGCATCTTCAGTTCTTTCTAAGGCTAGGCATGCAGTTTTTAGGGAGGGGAAAGGGTGTGGTCAGTGGTGGAAGGTGGCGGGGGTTTGTGGGCAAGGCGGGGGGTGGATGTTGCAGAGCAGGATGTTCCTGGTATGATAGTGAGAGGAGCAGGCATGGTTATCCTTGGCTGGTCGGTGGCGGGGTTCAGGGGAGGAGTGGTTTTAAGGTGAATGTTTGCAGGGCGGGATGTCTCCGGTATGATAGTGAGGGGAGCGGGCATGGTTATCCTTGGCTGTTCGGTGGTGGGGTTCGGGGTAGAAGTGGTCTTAGGGTGGTTGGCACACCATCGTGCCCTCTGGCTTGGTGTTTGGAGAGGGGAAACATAGGGAATGTGAAGGGGGGTGGGACGGGAGGGAAGGCAGATCGGGAAGTGGGGGCGGTCCATGGTGCTCGTTTCCAACAAACTTTATTGAGTAGGTGCACTCATGCTTAGTAGCTGTTAGGTGTAGTTTCAAGTGCGATTTATGGTTTATTGGACTTCATAAATTCAGTGATATCACTGGCTGAGAGTGGCTATAATCAGCTTTCACGGAGAGGCTATTGGGCACACTTCTATAATCTGCTTTCACAGAGGGTACTGGGCACACTTCTATAATCTGTTTTCACAGAGGGTATTGAGCACTCTTCTAAATGCAGCTTTCACTGGGAGGCTACTGGGCACACTTCTAAATTCAAATGTCACAGAAGGGCTATTGGGCACATTTCTGGTTGCAACTTTCCAGAGAGGCTATTGGGCACACTTCTAAATGCAACTTTCACAGAGAGGTTGTTGGGCACACTTCTATAGTCAACTTTCACAGAGAGGCTATTGGGCACACTTCTAAATGCAACTTTCACAGAGAGGTTATTGGGCACACTTCTAGATTCAACTGTCACAGAAGGGCTTTTTGGGCACACTTCTGATTGCACTTTCCAGGGCGGCTGTTAGGCACACTTCTAAATACAGTTTTCACAGGGAGGCTATTGGGCACACGTCTAGATGCAACTTTCCAGGGAGGCTATTGGGCACATTTCTATAATCAACTTTCATAGAGGATATTGGGGACACTTTCTAAATGCAACTTTTCACAGTGGGGCTATTGGTCACACTTCTAAGTTCAACTGTCATGGAAGGGCTATTGAGCACACTTCTATAGGCAACTTTCACAGAGGATATTGAGGACACTTCTAAATGCAACTTTCACAGCAAGGCTGTTGGGCACACTTCTAGATGCAACTTTCACAGCGATGCTATTGGGCTTCTAAATGCAACTTTCACAGAAAGGCTGTTGGGCACACTTCTAGGTGCAACTTTCACAGTGATGCTATTGGGCCCACTTCTATAGTCAACTTTTAAAGAGGATATTGAGCACACTTCAAGTTCAACTTTCACAGGGAGGCTACACGGCACATTTCTAAATGCACCTTTTCACAGGGGGTATTGGGGACATTTCCAAGTGCCACTTTCACAGAGAGTGTACTGGGTGTACTTCTGATGCAAATTTTCACAGACGATATTGGACACACTTCAAGTCAGTTTTCACAGGGAGGCTACTCAGTACATTACTAAATGCAACTTTTCACAGGGGATGTTGTGTGCACTTCTAATTCAACTTTCTAAATTTAATTGTCACAGTGAGGCTATTGGTTACACTTCTAGATTCAAGTTTCCCGGAAGGGCTATTGGGCACACTTCTAAATGCAATTTTCACGGAAGGTCTATTGGAAACACTTCTAAATGCAACTTTCTCAGAGGGGATATTGGGCACAATTCTAAATTCAATTTTCACAGAGGGGCTATTGGGCACACTTCTAATTGCAACGTTCACACAGGATATTGGGCACACTTCTAACTGCAAGTTTCACAGTGAGGCTATTGGTTACACTTCTCAATTCAATTTTCACAGTGAGGCTAATTCAATTTTCACAGTGAGGCTAATTGGTCACACTTCCAAATTCAATTTTCACAGTGAGGCTATTGGGCACACTTCTATATTCAAGTTTCTCAGAAGGGCTATTGGGCACACTTCTAAAGGCAACTTTCACAGAGAGGCTATTGGGCACACTTCTAAATTCAGCTTTCACAGAGAGTCTATTGTGCACAATTCTAAAGTCAACTTTCACAGAGAGTCTATTGTGCACACTTCTAAATGCAACTTTCCAGAGAGGCTATTGGGCACACTTCTAGATTCAACTTTCACAGAGAGGCTATTGGGCACACTTTTAAATTCAACTACTAAATTCAACTTTCACAGAGGGGCAAATGGGACACTACTAGATTCAACTTTGTATAGAGAGGCTATTTGGCACACTTCTAAAATCAGCTTTCACAGGGAGTCTATTGGGCACACTTTTAAATTCAATTACTAAATTCAACTTTTACAGAGGGGCAAATGGGACACTGCTAGATTCAACTTTGAATAGAGAGGCTATTGGGCACACTTCTAAAATCAGCTTTCATAGAGAGTCTATTGGGCACACTTCTAAATTCAGTTTTCACAGAGAGGCTGTTGGGCACACTTCTAAATGCAACTTTCACAGAGAGGCTATTGGGGACACTTCTAAATTCACAGATAGGCTAATGGGGACACTTCTAATTGCAACGTTTCACAATGTGGCTATTGGGCACAGTTCTAAGTGCAACTTTCACAGAGAGGCTATTGGGAACACTTCTAAATTCACAGAGAGGCTATTGGGCAGGCACACTTCTAAATGCAACTTTCACAGAGAGGCTATTGGGAACACTTCTAAATTCACAGAGAGGCTATTGGGCAGGCACACTTCTAAATGCAACTTTCACAGAGAGGCTATTGGGCACACTTCTAAATTCACTGAGAGGCTATTGGGAACACTTCTAAATTCACAGAGCGGCTATTGGGCAGACACACTTCTAAATGCAACTTTCACAGAGAGGCTATTGGGCACACTTCTAAATTCACAGAGAGGCTATTGGGAACACTTCTAAATTCACAGAGTGGCTATTGGGGACACTTCTAATTGCAACTTTCACAGAGAGGCTATTGGGGACACTTCTAATTGCAACCTTTCACAACGTGGCTGGCTATTGGGCACAGTTCTAAGTGCAACTTTTACATGTATAGAACAGAGTTTCCCGAGGCAAATATTTTACAGATATAATGAGTTTACAGTGGTGATGTTTTGTTAGATGAGTGGTTGGGTAGTATGGTGTGAAGTTATTGCTACTGGCCCCACCCTTCCCATACTTACTTATGGTTGGCTTCTTGCTTCTCCTGCGGATACCTGCAGATACGAAGTGGAGCCGTCACTGTAGGAGACGTCCTTTGCCTCGGGTCCTTCGCCGATGGCCTGCCAGGCAGAGGGCTGCCTTGGGAGGACCAGCAAAGAAATGGGGAGCTTCTCGTCTGCACCAATCAGGGCCAAGGAGGAAGCGGTCCGGCCAATCAGGGGAGGAGGGAGGCGGGAGGAGAGAAAAAAACACGGAAGGGAGACGGTCTAGGGGCCGGGAGGGCTGAATGGGGTGGAAGCGGGCTGGGGACACAGCCAGAAGGGTCTGGGGGCACCAGGAATTAGGCCCAGGAGGGTCTTAGCAGGCCAATGCAACACTCACCGTAGTGCAGGAACAAAGTGGCCAGCACGAGTGGAGCACGGCCCGGTAGGCTCAGCTGCTCGGTGCTTGAGAGCCAATCAGGGCCAAGGAGGAAGCGGTCCGGCCAATCAGGGGAGGAGGGAGGCAGGAGGAGAGACAAAACACAGAAGGGAGCCGGTCTAGGGGGCGGGAGGGCTGAACGGGGTGGAAGCGGGCTGGGGACACAGCCAGAAGGATCGGGGGGCACCAGGAATTAGGCCCAGGAGGGTCTTAGCAGGCCAATGCTGCACTCACCATAGTGCAGGAACAAAGTGGCCAGCACGAGTGGAGCGCGGGCCGGTAGGCTCAGCTGCTCTGTGTTCGAGAACCAATCAGGGTCAAGAAGAAGCGGTCCGGCCAATCAGGGGAGGAGGGAGGCAGGAGGAGAGACAAAACACGCAAGGGAGATGGTCTAGGGGGGCTAGGGCTGAACGGGGTGGAAGCGGGATGGGAACACAGCCAGAAGGGTCTGGGGGCATCAGGAATTAGGCACAGGAGGGTCTTAGCAGGCCAATGCAACACTCACCGTAGTGCAGGAACAAAGTGGCCAGCACGGGTGAAGCATGGGCCGGTAGGCTCAGCTGCTCTGTGCTCGAGAGCCATTCAGGGCCAAGGAGGAAGCGGTCCGGCCAATTAGGGGAGGAGAGAGGTGGGAGGAGAGACAAAACACGGAAGGGAGACGGTCTAGGGGGTGGGAGGGCTTAACGGGGTGGAAGCGGGTGGGGACACAGCCAAAACGGTCTGGGGGCACCAGGAATTAGGCCCAGGAGGGTTTTAGCAGGCCAATGCAACACTCACCGTAGTGCAGGAACAAAGTGGCCAGCACTAGTGGGCCGCGGGCTGGTAGACTCAGCTGCTCTGTGCTCGAGAGCCAATCAGGGCCAATGAGGAAGCGGTCCGGCCAATCAGGGGAGGAGGGAGGTGGGAGGGGAGACAAAACAGGGAAGGGAGATGGTCTAGGGGTGGGAGGGCTGAACGGGGTGGAAGCGGGCTGGGGACACAGCCAGAAGGGTCTGAAGAAGACATACAGTTTTGGTCTGGAGAAGATCTATCATACCCTGTTGAAGTCGAAACGATTGTTACAGTGGAAGTCCTTCATAAATGAGAGAATTACAAATGGGGACACCAATAGTCGATAATGTTTATAATGTGGACATTGATCAGTGAATACTATTTGTTTTGTTATGAGTATATTGTATTCAAATAAGTTTACATGCAAACTTCAAGTTCTTTGAATAATTAACTTTTTTCGATTTGAATGGGATGTATGCAGTGGTGTCCTGTCAATTGGTCGACTGCAATTTGGTCGACTGCAATTTGGTCGACACCATTTGGTCGAATGCCAAATGGTCGAATTTTTTTTTTTTAAATTTATATATATTTTTTGTGGGTTTTCGTGTGGGGAAAGAAAAAAAAAAGAAAAAAAGGGGGTTGGGGTTGGGGGGGGTTGGGGGGGGTTGGGGGGGGACCCCCCCAAAAAAAAAAAAGGGGTAAAAAAAAAAAAAAAAATTCGACCATTTGGCATTCGACCAAATGGTGTCGACCAATTGTCCTGTCGACCAAATGTTTTCGACCAATTGACTGGTAACCGTATGCAGTATGAATGAGTGCATTTTTGAAATTTATTTATTAGTACACTTTTTTATAATCAGAATGAAATGAAATAAAACAATGAATCAGTTCTTACAGCGCTATTCTCTATTTCACCGGTCTTTTCCTCTAATCTGGCACTATATGTGTTCCATTAGCCCATCACCCGTCACCATGACCCGCAGGAAGCCAACACCACAGGGGGGACACTCTGACACCTGTCCCCACATGCAGAGCTCTTTCCACATGATTTGGCTGGTGCAAGCGGGTACGCGTATTCAAAGGGGTTGCAGGCAGATTTTCCCACATTTTGGCTGGCGCGAGCGGGTTACGTTCATTTTTTTCACGCAATTGTGGTGTAGGGGGGCTGTATGCTGGTCCAAGGTTAGCGTGGTCCATTTCACCGTATTTGGGATTTCTGAGGCTTTTTCTGGTGCAAAGGGAGTTATTGAGGGCATAATTGGCGCTGCTGGATGTTCGCTGCGCCATGGCTGCAAATGGGTAGGGAAATCCATGAATACACAGTGCGCCTTAATCCTGTTTTACGATACGCCTGCCGCACGCGTGGTGCACACTCCCTCTCTGCACTAGTCGCGTGTGCCAAATCTGCACTGAATTCTATGAATTGGCCCCTAAATCTGGTTTTCAGCTTTTGTATTAATTTTTCCCCATCCTTAGTTGTGGCAGTTCCCACAGCTACCCATTGGTGGCATAGATCACACATGACTTACACATTTAGAGCTGGTAAAATTGGAACATGTGGATTTGACACTGCTGCTGAAGCCGAGAATTGATTTGGTGTTGGAGGCATCACACTGGTGGAATCAGATGCTGGACATGTGCCGATTTCCATGGACATAATGCATGACCCCATGCATTTTAGTTTTGTGGTGTTTGTGCGATTTACGATATGTGTCATCCACATCATCCCAATGTACTCTAACTAGATGATTCATCATCACAGATATTCCAAGGCTTTGCAACATCACATTTGATAGTCCATGAATGGGAGTCTTCATGCACAATGTGCACTGAACATCCCCTACCTCACTTTTAGAGCACTGTTCTTTGACCTTGAAATATCTCCAACTGTCTATGTTTTTTTTATTCCTGTGGCTTTTTTTTCCTGGGTGGTGATGGATTGGGGACCCATGTTTAGACATGGTGAAATATCCACTGGTGAGGAAAATGTAAAATAACAAAAATGACAACTCTAAAAAGATAATGCCACAACAAATTAAGCCTCCTCTCGGAAACTCTCTATCATTTCTGATGACTCTTTGAATGGAGTGCTTCAGTGCTACCGGTGTTTCAAGACTCCAGTTGTAGCTGGCAGCATCTTTAATGGGTGGAGGTTAATTCTGCACAACCACTGCTCACAGCTACAGTGAACAGGTAAGACCTCATGTAAGCCACAAAATGCTGCAGCCCATTGCTAGTTTGATACATAGTCCACAGCATCTATCTCTCAAGCAGAATTGGTTAAAGTTCTCCCAAGGCATGGACAAGATCAGAAGTATAGGTGAGCATGGAAGCAAAAAAGGGGGAAGAAAGAAAGCCCAGAGGGCACATGATGGCCACACACCTCCGAATACACCAGAAAAGGAGAAAAGTGGCAAAAGAAAAGCACTGAGATTGGGGATAAAAGAAAGCACATGGTTGAAAATATTCTCACCAAGCTTGGTCAAGGAAAATAACAGCTGGCAGGAGCAGTCCACTGAAGAGAAGGCGGAAACACTATAATCTTCCATTTCAAGATAAAGACAAAACAGCCCCCAAGAAAAGAAAGACTGAGTAAAAAAAGAAGAATGGAGATAACCTTGACCCAGACACTCTCATTCATCCCTGGTCATCAGAATGGGAGCCACCAATACAATAGCGGTGTACACGAAGAGGAGGTTGAGAACCCACTTGCCAAAAAAGCAAGAAACAGACTACAGAATGAGTGCCCCAGGCCACATCTGCTGAAAGGAGTTGCTGAAACACCTAAAAAAAGATTCAACAATGTTCCCCTGCATGGGCAAGTAAAATAAACACAGCAGGAAACAGCTTGATGCATCTTGGAAATCATACCAAGATAAATTACTGGATGATGTGGGCTAAATTTCAAAGATGCTCCACTGGGTTGATAAAGTAAAAGAAAAAAAAAGGGAGCATAGACACATCGGTTTTGACAAAATAGGCCCCAAAATCCATATGCCTATTGCATAATACCAACAGTACAATCACAACAGAAAGGACCATCATATTTACATTGATCCTATTTTGAGAGAGCTAGCACACTGAAGGCAGCATCAGTCAAGGGCACATTATTTGTCAAATCGTTCATCAAAAAAAAACTGTGTGAACAAAAAAAACATTTTTAATCATTCTTTCAGAATTTGTGAAAGCTTTGCTCGGGTCCTTACCTATGGGCCCCGGGGGCATTACCTGAGACGGTAATGCCCCGACGCTCGGGTTCTATTGCTTAATTAGTCATTGTCACTTTCTTGGGGAATTTACAAATCACCTGCTCAAACCTTACAGGAAACCTGCACAGCACAAAGCCAAAAACGCTATGAAAGAAAGTTATAAAGATGTGCATGGGTAGGCTGAATATTCGCCTTAACTCCATGGAAGAATCAGTGTGCCCAGAAAACTGTCACTCACGGCTGGAAGTATTTCTGTGTCAAGCAGCATTGGAGTAAGAAGTACATTAACAAAGTTCAGTCTCTTTCCTATTGTAAGCTATTGCAGATGGAAGCTTCCAATAAACAATCCCAAAAGTTTACAACCTCTAATTTGATTAAGCACCGCATCCAGTCCCACTTGATGATATAGAGGTACCCTATACAAAGGCTAATTTATATGCAAATTTCCAAACCCATGACCTACAAACTGTGCACAGGTATCTGCTGTAGAAAAGCATGTCTGTGTCCGTCTCTTCCACTTCTATTGCATCCTCTGTTCCAGCCACCTCCACAAATCTCTCGCTATCCTACTTATGCCCAATCTGCACGACTGTAAAGCAAAGTGTTTGAAATATGATAACAGCATCATGGTGTGAAATTGCACCCTAAATTATTACATAAGAGCTATTTTGCAGCACCAAAGCAATTGCTGCCACTACAAATTACACAGCCATCGTGGTGGCTGTGTAGTTATGGTTAAGGTGCTATTCCCATAGGAAGAGCACTTTTTGGGCAGCTTATAACTTTGCTCCCCCCGGACGAATCCACACCAAACTGTGCAAAAAAAAGTATATCACCCACTCTGAATTTTTTTGCAAAGTTTGGTGAGGTTTAGTCCAGGGGAGGCAAAGTTATAAGGGGGTCCCAAAACTTCTTTTTTCCCATAGAGTGAATGGGGAAAAACTTTGCTCACTCCTACAGTCGAAACCGCTGGACGGATTTTCACCAAATTTACGGCAGGAGCAGCGGCTTGGTCCCGAAAGCGTGCTTTTGCAAATTTGGTGAAAATCCGTCCAGTAGTTTTTTAAAAAACGACCAAAAAGTAGGTCACAAAAAATGTGTGATATCTATGTCCGCTCCGCGGACGCATTTCCAAGTTCGCTCCACAGACAGTGTCCTGATTGGCTAATCAGCTTATGTCATGTCCGCGGACGTGCAACGTGTTCGCTGATTGGATGGTGAAGAGCGTGGAGTGCGTCAGATTGTTTCAATGCTCCCGCCATCTTGGATCTGCGGACATCCGCGGAGAGCACAGCGACAAACGGGGAAGAAAGACAATTTTGGCAAGTGTGTTGGCGTGTAAGACTGTTTAGGGAGGGATGGGTCAAATGTTGTATTTATTTAGGTAGCAGCCACCCTTGTTGTGTTTGTTGTGTCCGCGGAGAGCCGCGTTGTCCTTGATGTCCGTATCGATCAAGATGGGGGTGTCCTAAGGACACTATACCTGCCCATACTGTCTGCAGGCAAGTTGAAACTGTTCTAAGAACACGCGTGGTGTCCGGGATGTCTGCAATCAAACAAAAATGGAGGTGTCCTAAGGACACTATACCTGTCCATACTGTCTGCAGGCAAGTTGAAACAGTTCTAAGAACACTCACGGTGTCCGGGATGTCCGCAATTAAACAAAAATGCAGGTGTCCTAAGGACACTATACCTGTCCATACTGTCCGGAGGCAAGTTGAAACTGTTCTAAGAACACGCACAGTGTCCGGGATGTCCGCAATTAAACAAAAATGGAGGTGTCCTAAGGACACTATACCTGTCCGTACTGTTCGCAGGCAAGGTGAAACTGTTCTAAGAACAGACATGCTGTCCGGGATGTCCGCATTAAACAAATAATGGAGGTGTCCTAAGGACACAATACCTTTCCGTGCTGTCCGCAGGCAAGTTGAAACTGTTCTAAGAACACTCGCGGTGTCTGCGAACATAAAAAATGCCCATATGGCATAGTTAAAATGTTTGATTCTATGGGTGTGATCTATGGGTGTGATATGCTGCAGTGGTTGTGGCCAGGGCCTAGAGTCTTTGGTGCATGCGGTGGTTGTGATCAGGGCCTAGAGTCTTGGGTGCATGCAGTGGTTGTGGTCAGGGCCTAGAGTCTTGGGTGCATGCAGTGGTTGTGGTCAGGCCCTAAAGTCTTGGGTGCATGGCTGAAGGCCATGCACCCAAGACCGAAGTTATAAGCACTGAAGATATAAGCCACCATGGGTGTGATATGCTGCGGTGGTTGTCGCCAGGGCCTAGAGTCTTGGGTGCATGACATGCACCGAAGACTGAGGTTATATGCACTGTTTGCTTCAATGGTTGTGTTATGGAGCAGTATTTATGAGTTGTACTTATTGTAATATACTTACTGTTTGATTTGGTAAGTGGCGTACATATATTCTTTGTCAATGGCTGTGATAAAGGAAAATATTGTTTTAGTATTGGTAGTTTGTAAGGCCTTATAACATTGAATAATAGACATTCTTTATTCATTTCGACCCTCATATTTAGTAGATTACAAACCAGTGTATTGTGCAATTTGCTCAGTTTCTGTGTTTGTTTTTCAAATCATTGGGTCTGTGAAAAAAGAAAAAAAATCCATGTCGGTTTAAATAAAACCTTTTTTTGTTATGCTACAGTCTATTTGTTTGTTTGTTTTCAGTGTTCACTTGTTGTTTCTGGCTAATGTTCTATCTGTTGGCTTGTCGCAGATTTTTGGAGCAGTTAGATACCTGTTGGCATATTCTAGCTGTCTATGTTTTGTTATAATTAGTGGTATTGATTTATCTGTATGGTTGTTGCAAAATCTTGGGCAAGTTAGCTACCTGTTGGCGTATTCTAACTGTTTATTTCTAATTTAGTGTTATTCATTTATTTGTTTGGTTGTTATAGAATCTTGGGGCAGTTAGATTCCTGTTGATGTATTCTAACAGTGTATAGTTTTTTAATTGAAGTTTTGTACAGGTTAGTAATTAAATTTTGGTTTTAAGAAGATTAAATAAGCGTTTGTAAGATTTGCTGGTAATCTCTGCTTTACAGTAATGGTACTATCATTACATTTGAACCATCCACATTTTCTTTTTAATGTATGCAGTGTAGTGACCTGCATTGGTTGTGGCTCCTGTGTGGTAGATTATACCTATTATTGTGATGGATTTCTTACCAAGTGATACTTGACCATGTGTGAATCCAGTCAGCTTGCAGTTGTTTTTGGTACCATCTGCATTGTAACGTAGAAGTATTAGTATTACGTATTTACTATGTGTTTGTATTAGTAAGGTGGAACGATTATCTGAATTGCAGATAGTACATAATCTATCATGGTTTGCATATTGTACAAGTTGTTGAAATGGAATGGATTCACAATTAGGTATGGATACATACACGAAGCGCTCATTAGGGATTTGTTCCTGTGTCACATTGTTGCAGAAAGTGCATGTATGTTTCCACATGTATGAAATCTGGAAGATTTCATTTATAGGTATGTTTTCCAGTCCTTGCAGTAAGTACATTAGAAATTCTTGTGGATCTTCTTGTGAGTTTATAGTGAATTTCCACATTCCAGCACAGTAGTCCAATTCTTGTCTTATTCCATGAACACTATACGTGTTGTCAGGATTGCTTGTTGCGTTTCTATGAAGTACTAAAATTTGCAAACACAATTGGTCTGTACTGTGCAAGTAAATGTTGTGAACAATTTGTGGTAATTGAAATATAATATTCATTGCTACATTTGCGTAGCAATTTACACCAGTTATATTTGAAAATTTGAATGGACCAGATAGGTCTGTGTCCAAGTCATTTTTTCGGAGTGTGTGTTGCTTCTTTGAAGAAGTGCCTGAGTTACTTTGTGTAATAGGTTCTTCTTTGGTTGTGGTAATTGATGAAGTATTAGCTTCTTTTCCTCTCTTTGGAGGATTTGCATTGAGATCCTGTTGCATTTCTCTTTGAATTAGTTTTCTTTTACAATGTTTTCCTTTTTGTGGAACAGGATATGTTTTTAGATGGGGGTGTATAGTGAACGTAGTCTACTGTATTCTAAAATGCAAGTAATATCAGCGTTTACTTTACTTGCATCAAAGTTGATTAGAAATAGACCGTGAAGTGTACGTAAGCGTGATAGTGATACGTAGCTCATGCTTTCTTTAAAGACTGTGTTGCCAATATCTATCAATGCTTTGTCCAGCGTAAGACCTTGTGATTTGTGAATGGTGACTCCGTATGCTAGAATTAGAGAAAATTGTTCTCTACGTACATACATGTCTTTGAAGAGAAGGAATCCAGCTGTTGAGCGCCCTATCCTTTTTACTTCTGAAGGTTTCTCAAAGAGAATATTGACAAACTGAATGTTGTTGTCACATGGGTATGTTTCAAAGCCAACAACTGTACCCAGTGCTCCATTAACTAGTCCTTGCTCTATGTCAAGGTTACGTTTAAGCATTATTCTACAGTTTAAGGATAATTTTAATATTTTCTCCAAACCAGCTGTGTTGGAGATAGAATTTTCTAAGGTATTTAGTCTTGTCGTGGCTTGTTGACACATGGGTAGTGTCATACCATGTACGTCCAGTTTGTCCGTGGAGCAAATTTCAATTATTGGTTGCATTTCTTTTTTCAAAATTGTTTTATTCAATTTGGAACACCTTGCAAGAGTTGCCATTAAGGACATACAATTGACATTTTTATGTGCTAATTGTTCCATAGCATCAGTAGCACATGAGTTATGGCCGTAACATGCAGGGATGTGCCGGGTTTTTAATATTGCTTGTGCTTCTTGAGATAGTACACCAACTCTAATACTTTTTAAAATGTTGGCGTAGGTGAGGTCTGCAGACTGTTGCATGTTTTCTGTTAATTCTCTGTATTGGAAAGGTTGACATTTCCTATGCTGCCAACAGTTTTACAGCAGAGTTTGTGTCCTAAGGTTTTAAAAAAAGGTTCACCTTTCACTGGTGTCAATTGAAGAAGCGCTCTGAAAACAATAATGTGTTTTCCTCCAAAGCGCTCTTCGTAGTTTGTTTTAAGTACTTCTTGTACTCTGAGGTGAATCAAAGCCAACATTAGGTTGGAGACCATGCTCACTTCATCTATTAGTAGCATTTTCATTTGTTTTAACATCCTGCGTAGTTCCATTGCAGCTTCTGTAGAAAGTTTGTAATAATCTATTTTGTTTTGGTGTTCGACTGGCAGGAGTAGTAATCAGTGTAAAGTGACACCGCCTATATTTTAGGCAGCTAAAACTCTGGGGGCAGTTACAATAGCTGACAGTTTGTTGTTTGTCAATTGGTGAAGGAACTTACTGATGATTTTGATTAAGAATGTTTCGCCTGAACCAGCTTCACCACTGACGTATAGTAGTATAGGTTTGTAATTTTGGCAGGTACATTCTTTATTTTCATGTGCAATTTCTTTTGTTACTTCTTGAAAAATGCTACGCTGCTCATTGTTTAGTTGTGATTGTAATATAGTTAAGTCGTCTGTATCTTCATACTGACACATGGTGTTTTCTACTTCTGTCATAGCTAATTGTGCCTCATTTGCTATTAGGGTCTGTCCCAGTGGTTCTTGGCTTCCTGTTACAGAAGGTTGACTACTGTCAGGAGTGGCCTTATCTAGTTGGGCTTGGAGTTCTTCTTCGTGTTGCTGTTCATTGTGCAACATTGTTTTGTACTGTGTAAAGTTTAAATTGGTCATAGTGCTTTCATTTGCTTTGAAAGCGTCTTCATAGGAGTCATAGCTATCTAGTATTTCTTCTTCTTTTCTCCATGGGTTAAAGAGTTGTAGCAGGGACATGTAATATAGTTCTTTATGTTGAGGAGTTTTTAATGACAATTTTATATGATTAATTAAACTTGGTTTGGTAAGTTTCTACTAAGCTGCCTTCACAATTTGTCACTCTGTATCTACCTTTTTTTCATCAGGTTTTATATTATTTGTGGATGTGAAGTTTTGGGCTATGTGGTATAGACACATTGGGCCTCATTACACGGATGGCGGTAAGGATTTACCGGTACCGGCAAAATACTGGTACCGGTAAATCCTTACCGCCTTACTACGAGGTCCCTTTGTGGGTTGGGGGATTTAATGCCTGCTTTTTTGCAGGCGTTAAAAACCAACCCGCAAAGGGACCCAGGGAGCTAATTACGGTACCGCAATTTGCGGTACCGCAATTAGTAGCGCCTTCCCCATTCCCATTATGCCCTATGGGGCAAAAATGGGAATGGGGAAGGGCAATGGTGGAAGGGGGAATTACCGCCCCGCCAACCTTGGAATGGGGCGGTAATTCCCCTTTCCGCCAAGGCGGTGCCAGTACTTTACCGGCATGAACCATGGCGCTAATAGCGCCATGGTTCTCCGCCATCCGTGTAATGAGGCCCATGGTTTTCAAAGTGGTACTTCTGTTTGGGTAGTATGTGTCTAGTAAATTGTTTTTCAAAATGTCTTGGCTGTTGGGATCATTTTTAGCTATTGTTTCTATGTTGTTGTATGATTTGAGAACTCTTTTTCTAGATTTAGCAGGACCAAGACTTAGCAAAACCATATTTTCAGATTTTCCATACAAAGCAGTACCGGTTACTTCATAGCAGCCACATTCTATGGGAGAGCATTTTTATGCCCAAGCGGTACAATATCTGAGACAGTGTTTTGCCTGATGACAGGTCATTCTAGAGGTCTTGAAGCTCTGTTTTTTCTGCTTTGGTTAAGTAGGCTGTAACATATCGTGCAACTGCAGTGGAATTGTCTGCAATGTACTGCACATCTATGTTTGCATTCCACAATAGGGCAATTATTGCATTGTAATCATTGATATATTTTGCTTCTTCTGTTCTTTTTATGTATTATGTATTTTAAGGTGATTTACCTTTAACACTATCTCTAAATGAAGACATGAAGTTGTTCACTTCACCTGTTTCTGTAACTGGTCTAGGGAAACCAATGCGGCATATGGTGTAGTATTTGCCATTGTTTTTGTATTTGCGATGACAATATTTGCCACATTTGTGTCTTTGAAATTGTAGAATTTGTGCATGTATATCACTATTTGTTGCTTCTGATGGAATTTCACAAGTGACATATTTTTCGATAAACTGTAACACAGTGGCATCACTGTGTTGAACAAATTTAGGAGCATTTTTAATCCATAAAAGCATGTGGATATGTGGTTCTCCTCTGGCTTGTTATTCTTTTCTGCAAAAGAAGTGTTTCACTTCTCCGAGGAGAGGAACAGTTTTATTACAAATAAAGTGTAGCATAGCAATGAAGCGATGATGGAAATATCTTGAAACATTAACAGCGTCTAGAGAGCAAAGTTCTCCAGGTGTTAGTATATCTATGTTTGTTTTGTTTTTGTTTGATATGCGTAGGAAATCATGTAGATCTTCCCATGCATATCCCGCACAACTTAATCTAACAAAGTGGGTGGGCCAAGGTTTCTTATCATACAACGTACATCTCTGTGGCGTCGGAACCAGTACTCTTTACTTCCACGCATGTTTGCTAACAGGTTAGTAATGCTTGATTGTAAAACCTCATCTTTTTTTTCCACTTTTTGTAGTAATAGTGTAGCTGACATATTTTGAAAGTGGGTTCCTGATTTTAATGTGTGTGCAACTCCGTAACATAGAGTTGCTAGTTCACTTTCAAAGAGTAGGTGGAATATGTATTCCACATTTTGGGCCTCATTACGAGTTTGGCGGTAACCCTTAAATTCGGTGGTCGCGCTATTACCGCCGGATTTAAGGGTCCGCCAAATCAGGGCTTTGGCGGATTTCTCCCCAGCTCTGAGCTGGGGGGAAATACGCTGAAAATTCACGCTATTACCGCCAGCGGGAAATCCGCCGGGGGTAAGAGCGCGAAAATTCCCCATTGAGCCCAATGGGGAATGGGGCATTCCAAAATGGGCTCAGTGGGGAATGGGGAATTCCATTACCGCTAAACCTGTGATCCGGCGCTAATAGCGCCGGGGGGTTTGGCGGTAGGGCTAATACCACCAGCATTAATACCGCCAGCGTAACCACCCAACTCGTGATGAGGCCCTTTGTCTAAATCTGGGATCTTCAGAATACATTCGTAACGAGCGGTATTCTGATGCTGTTATCTGAATAGTTCTAGCATCGTACCTTCCTCCTTTTCCAGTAGGAAAGAGTAGAGGAAAAGCATGTGCTTCTATACTTTTTTCCCATATGCTGATTGGTGATCCTTTGGTTTGAAGCATTTGGTATGTTTGTAGTGCATCATCTATGGTGTCATTAGAGTGTAATGGATGAATTGTATAATGTCTAAAATATTGAATATTGTAGCAGGATCTAGAAGTTCAAATTGACCAGTTTCTGGTGACTCTTGAATTATTTCAGTTGCTTCCCTTAAGTTTTCTTCAATATTTATTTCTTTGTAGTATTCATTATTGTTTTTTAGATATTGCAAGGCTTGTCTAACTTTATGTAAGTCTACCAGTTGTTGCCAAATGTTTTTGTCTTTTGTAAGTACACCATTTACTAATACATTTAAACGTTGCTCTATTGGACGTTGCACTCCCAGAGTGTGCACATTTTCTTTTAGATCTAATGATAAATAAACTACTTTGCCACAAATGCCTTTCACCAATTCAGAGGGAGGTAATTTTGCTGTTTTTGGTTGAAGGCGTATTATTGCTTGAAATTGGTGCACTGTTTAAATTATGATGCTCTCATATAAATTGAGTTGTTGCAGGGGTTTTGGTAGTGGGAATAATAGCAAATTATTTGTGATAGCATGTGAAGGAGTTTGATTGTTGTCAAGTTTTGTAGTGCAGTAACTGCAAAGTGTTAAAGGGTCAGATATTTTGTATTTGTTTTCTGCTATAAGGTAGAGAGATAATTGAAACCATTTTGAATCTTCGTTGTCTTCTATTTTGTATGTTATGTTTATCGTTTTTGTCTTACTTTTATAAAAAGTTCTGCGGCAACACACACACACATGGTTTGGTACTTCAGCGGATGTACTTTTGAATTTTAGCATTTCTTTTTTGTATGTGTGTAGTAGAAGGTTGCCATGTGCAGAATTGTTGCTAGTCTTTTGTAAAGGTATTGCATTTTGTAAGTGGTTTTCACTTCCAAAATATTTCCTCTGGGTATGGTTGATTTCTTCGAGTAGGTCTTTGGCTGTACCATGTAGAAGATTGTTATTTAAATTGGCTAGTGCTAAAGCAGGACTTTTAGCAAAGTACAGTTTATAGACTAGATTTCTTACAGTTGATTGATGTGTTGATATCATTTTGATATGATGGAAGCTGTTTTTGCAAATGGGTCCTGAAATGCAGGCCAATGAATGTCCTTGCAGTCCTGTGTATTTGCGCACTGGACAGGTATCCACATTTTGCAGCAGTTTTATTTTGATTTTGTCTTTGCCTTTCACATATTGATTGAGGAACTGGTGTAAAGATTTGAAAGATTTTTCGGCAATGTTACACATTGACGTGCATGGCCATTTGTATACTGGACGTTCTGATTCAGTTGAATGGAGAATTGATACTGAGTTTTCTGGGGATATTTTTGTAAGCAGTATTTCTTCTTCCATTATGGTATTATTAAGTTTTTTATAACCTCATCCACTGCTATGGATGGCAATTTTGTTTGTTGATTTTGTTTGTATGCTTCTTCATTGAAATATGGTTCTGTTCTTGTGGTGTGACGCCATTCACCGCCACAGATATTTAAGAAGTTATTTTTGTTGACATTCCGTTTATTGAGAAGCCTTTTTTGTAATTTAGTACTTAGTTTTGTTAGTGGTTTCATTCTGTTTAACACTAAAATAAATAACTTTCTTTTGAGAAGGATGCACTGTCTATCAAAGCCTCTAAGATTCATTTTCTTCGGTAGTTTTTAAGGGTTGTGCATGATTTGTCTCCTGTTTTTATAAGATTCTGAAGGACTCTGTGGTGGAAAATTTTTGCTAATATACTTTTTTGGGTATGGTTACTTCCTACTATATCAAAATTTATAGGAGCACTTTTAGCAGTAGTGGTAGCTGCATTTCTGTTAATCATTTTCTGTTTTCTTTTACATTTTGATAGAGGAGTCAAAGTTTCTGTACTGGAAGATTGTTTTGTTTTGCTAAATGACTGTATTAGCTGTTTTGTTTGAACATTTTCTACAAACTCTGCTAGAGATGGATGCTTATTTTGGACATTTGTATGTTAATTTGCTCTATTTCTGCATTGCTTTCTACGGACTTGCGTTCTGGTAGGCGTTCTGTGGGGTCTGTTGAAACAAAAAAGTAGAAGGTATGGTTTGGGCTTTTGTGCAATGTATTTGTGCTGTATGCATGAGTGTCTGAGTATGATGGTAAAGATATATCTGGTGGTGTGTGATTGTGCATTGGGCAGCTACAATTAGTTGGGAAGGCTATTCTTCTATATGTGTGTTACTATACTGCGGTTCAGATGACAGTAAAAAGTAAGCTAGTGGTGAGGATAAGCACTAATAGTAAATCAAATGGTATAAAATAAAAAAAATCTTTGTTTTGTAATACGAATATTCTAGGGGCTGAGTTATGTTATTTTTGCTCTGAAAAACAGGGATTTGTGTGCCATTCTGCGTGCTAATCCCTGTTTAATAAATGGTGATTTGTGGGCAGAATGGTACACAAATATGGTTCTGTTCTTGTGGTGTGACGCCATTCACCGCCACAGATATTTAAGAAGTTATTTTTGTTGACATTCCGTTTATTGAGAAGCCTTTTTTGTAATTTAGTACTTAGTTTTGTTAGTGGTTTCATTCTGTTTAACACTAAAATAAATAACTTTATTTTGAGAAGGATGCACTGTCTATCAAAGCCTCTAAGATTCATTTTCTTCGGTAGTTTTTAAGGGTTGTGCATGATTTGTCTCCTGTTTTTATAAGATTCTGAAGGACTCTGTGGCGGAACATTTTTG
The DNA here is from genome assembly GCF_040938575.1 of Ambystoma mexicanum. Classification (NCBI taxonomy): domain Eukaryota; kingdom Metazoa; phylum Chordata; class Amphibia; order Caudata; family Ambystomatidae; genus Ambystoma; species Ambystoma mexicanum. The sequence continues at coordinate 421,127,354 of NC_090937.1, read as the reverse complement.
CTAATATACTTTTTTGGGTATGGTTACTTCCTACTATATCAAAATTTATAGGAGCACTTTTAGCAGTAGTGGTAGCTGCATTTCTGTTAATCATTTTCTGTTTTCTTTTACATTTTGATAGAGGAGTCAAAGTTTCTGTACTGGAAGATTGTTTTGTTTTGCTAAATGACTGTATTAGCTGTTTTGTTTGAACATTTTCTACAAACTCTGCTAGAGATGGATGCTTATTTTGGACATTTGTATGTTAATTTGCTCTATTTCTGCATTGCTTTCTATGGACTTGCGTTCTGGTAGGCGTTCTGTGGGGTCTGTTGAAACAAAAAAGTAGAAGGTATGGTTTGGGCTGTTGTGCAATGTATTTGTGCTGTATGCATGAGTGTCTGAGTATGATGGTAAAGATATATCTGGTGGTGTGTGATTGTGCATTGGGCAGCTACAATTAGTTGGGAAGGCTATTCTTCTATATGTGTGTTACTATACTGCGGTTCAGATGACAGTAAAAAGTAAGCTAGTGGTGAGGATAAGCACTAATAGTAAATCAAATGGTATAAAATAAAAAAAATCTTTGTTTTGTAATACGAATATTCTAGGGGCTGAGTTATGTTATTTTTGCTCTGAAAAACAGGGATTTCTGTGCCATTCTGCGTGCTAATCCCTGTTTAATAAATGGTGATTTGTGGGCAGAATGGTACACAAATTTTCGTTTTTTTGGTGCACAAATTACATGAATCACCTGCACAGACAGTGTGTTTGAGTAACACATTTTAACAACAAGAGTATACATATAACAATTAACTTCATAACATTAACAGTGGAAGCAATTTAAATTTGAAAATCAGAGCAAGAAAAGAGTAAGTAGAGCAATTAAACTGAAGAGGGGAAGGAATGTAGTGCAGTAGAAGTGAGAGAGAGGGAGGGGTGGGGAAAAGGAGGAGGAGGGAAACAGATGGAGTTAAGGGTGAGAATGGGGGGAAGGGGAGGGAGATGATTAAACTAGATAAGGCCAGGGAAGAGGGGGCAATAAGGTGGGAGGGGTTTCATGGTGGGGAATGGAGAATGAGAGATTTGAGGTAAGTGCAGAATGAGGAAAGGTAGAAATAGAGCGGAGTGAGAGAGGTAAGGAGTTCCAGTGGAGGGGGGCTAGGAGATTGAAGGATCGGAAATGGGATGTGGCACAAGGGGCAGGAGGAACAGTGAGATGAAAGTGGTTAGGAGAGTGAAGGGAGTGGGAAGGATTGTAGAAAGAGAGGAGAGAGGAGAGATAAGGGGGAGAAAGATTGTGGAGAGATTTAAAGACTAGGCAGAGAAACTAAGGTAGTATTGTACTTACTCTTTTTTTGTGGAATTAGCAGGTTTCTTTGTAGTTGGTGTTTGTAGTTCAGATGTTGCTGTTTTCCAGGAGAGTGGTCTTCACTGTAATTATAAAAGAAAGACGTTAGTAATTGTGTGTATTTATAGCAGTGATGTTAATTGAGAGTTTCATTTTTCTGTCTTTGTTCTAGTATTCTTGTTTGATTTCTGAACATAGTGTATGCATGCAGTTTCATTTGACTATGTGCAGCCTTTATATTTTATTTATTTTATGTTAGTTCAACATGCTTTGTAAATGAGTAGAATATTAAGGGGCCGATTCATGGAACAAACGTGCGTGAAAATCTTCGCGCAAGCAGGCGCAAGTAGGCGCAAGCGGAAAAAAACAGGCGCACGCGCACGCGTGCGATTCATGGAAGTCCCTGCGCGTGTACACCTCGGGATGTGCGCCAAACCCGTGCATGGCGCACAAGTCACTGCAACATCCCGAAAGGCGTGCGCGACGCGCACAGTGAAAGCGCACAACCACGGCGCATACACCAGAAAGTGGGCGGGACACGGGGCGTAACGCGCGGAATGGGGAACAACGCGCGAAAATAAGGGCGTAACTGGGGATGCACTGCAGGGAAGCAGACGGAACGCCCACACGCACTCAAACCACACGTATTCATGGAATCGAATAGGGCAAAGCCACGCACAGCCAAAGACAAAGCAGAAACACGTCCGCCACACGAAGGCAGGCAGTAGAGTCCCAGCACATCACAAAAGTGGCAACATACAGCAATTGGGCCTGTGCGAGTGGGGTACATGTATTTCGGGGGCACGCGGGAAGTTACACACGCGATTGAGCGGGGTACGTGTATTTCGGGGGCGCGCGGGAAGTAACACACGCGATTGAGCGGGGTACGTGTATTTCGGTGGCGCGCGGGAAGTTACACACGCGATTGAACGGGGTACGTGTATTTCGGGGGCGCGCGGGAAGTTACACACGCGATTGAGCGGGGTATGTGTATTTCGGGGGCACGCGGGAAGTTACACACGCGATTGAGCGGGGTACGTGTATTTCGGGGGCGCGTGGGAAGTCACACACGCGATTGAGCGGGGTACGTGTATTTCGTGGGTGCGCGGGAAGTTGCACACGCGATTGAGCGGGGTACGTGTATTTCGGGCGCGCGGGAAGTTACACACTTGATTGAGCGGGGTACGTGTATTTCGGGGGCGCGCGGGAAGTCACACACGCGATTGAGCGGGGTACGTGTATTTCAGGGGCGCGCGGGAAGTTACACACGCGATTGAGCGGGGTACGTGTATTTCGGGGGCGCGCGGGAAGTTACACACGCGATTGAGCGGGGTACGTGTATTTCGGGTGCGCGCGGGAAGTCACACACGCGATTGAGCGGGGTACGTGTATTCCAGGGGCGCGCGAGAAGTTCCACACGCGATTTCAGCAGGGTACGTGTATTTCAGGGTACGGGGGACGTTCCACACGCGATTTCAGCATGGTATGTGCATTTCAGGGGTGCGCGGGAATTACCACACGCGATTGGGCCCTTGCAAGCAGGGTACGCGTATCTCAGGGGTGCGCGGGAAGTGCCACACGCGATTTCAGCAGGCTACGTGTATTACAGGGGTGCGCGGGGAGCACCACACGTGAATTGCACAGGGGCCTACCCTGCACATGTCCTGCAGGCACCCCATCCACCATGGCCATGCCCCCCAGCCAACCCACATGCCAACTTGCACTACTGCCCACCAACGCATGTCCCCCTGCACCCCCAGCCACCAGGGGCACCCTCCACCAGGCCCCCACCCATGTCTCCCACCACCCCCACCCCCCAGCAGTACAGGGGCACCCTCCACCAGGCCCCCACCCATGTCCAACTCATGTTCCCCACCACCCCCACCCCCCAGCACTGTGGGGCACCTGCCACCAGGCCCCCACCCATGTCTCCCAGCACCCCCACCCCCCAGCCACTAGGGGCACCCACCACCAGGCCCCCACCCATGTCTCCCACCACCCCCACCCCCCCAGTCACCAGGGGCAGCCTCCACCAGGCCCCCACCCATGTCTCCCACCACCCCCACCCCCCAGCAGTGCAGGGGCACCCACCACCAGGCCCCCACCCATGTCTCCCACCACCCCCACCCCCCAGCCACAAGGGGCAGCCTCCACCAGGCCCCCACCCATGTCTCCCACCACCCCCACCCCCCAGCAGTGCAGGGGCACCCACCACCAGGCCCCCACCCATGTCTCCCAGCACCCCCACCCGCCAGCCACCAGGGGCAGCCTCCACCAGGCCCCCACCCATGTCTCCCACCACCCTCACCCCCCAGCCGTGCAGGGGCACCCACCACCAGGCCCCCACCCATGTCTCCCACCACCCCACCCCCCAGCAGTGCAGGGACAGCCTCAACCAGGCCCCCACCCATGTCTCCCACCACCCCCAACCCCCAACACTGTGGGGCACCTGCCAGCAGGCCCCCACCCATGTCCAACTCATGTTCCCCACCACCCCCACCCCCCAGCACTGTGGGGCACCTGCCACCAGGCCCCCACCCATGTCCAACGCATGTTCCCCACCACCCCCACCCCCCAGCAGTGCAGGGGCAGCCACCACCAGGCCCCCACCCATGTCTCCCAGCACCCCCACCCCCCAGCCACCAGGGGCAGCCTCCAACAGGCCCCCACCCATGTCTCCCACCACCCCCACCCCCCAGCCACCAGGGGCAGCCTCCACCAGGCCCCCACCCATGTCTCCCACCACCCCCACCCCCCAGCAGTGCAGGGGCACCCACCACCAGGCCCCCACCCATGTCTCCCACCACCCCCACCCCCCCAGTCACCAGGGGCAGCCTCCACCAGGCCCCCACCCATGTCTCCCACCACCACCACCCCCCCAGTCACCAGGGGCAGCCTCCACCAGGCCCCCACCCATGTCTCCAAGCACCCCCACCCCCCTGCCACCAGGGGCAGCCTCCACCAGGCCCCCACCCATGTCCAACTCATGTTCCCCACCACCCCCACCCCCCAGCACTGTGGGGCACCCACCACCAGGCACCCACCCATGTCTCCCAGCACCCCCACCCGCCAGTCACCAGGGGCACCCACCACCAGGCCCCCACCGATGTCTCCCACCACCCCCACCCCCAGCCACCAGGGGCACCCTCCACCAGGCCCCCACCCATGTCTCCCAGCACCCCCACCCCTCTAGTCACCAGGGGCACCCACCACCAGGCCCCCACCCATGTCTCCCACCACCCCCACCCCCAGCCACCAGGGGCACCCTCCACCAGGCCCCCACCCATGTCTCCCACCACCCCCACCCCCAGCACTGTGGGGCACCTGCCAGCAGGCCCCACCCATGTCCAACTCATGTTCCCCAACACCCCCACCCCCCAGCACTGTGGGGCACCTGCCAGCAGGCCCCCACCCATGTGCAACTCATGTTCCCCAGCCAACATGTCATCACAATCTAGATCCCTGGTCCCTATGGTCAGCCTCCAAATGCAAAACACCCACCCGAGTATTGCATCCACCCACTCATAATTTGCAATTACATCATAGAACACCAATTGCAAGTTCCGAAACAAACACATTTCCCTCACATACACCCAATGGGTGTCAGTGAATCTCAAAACACATATCATGAAATGCATGAAACCAATGAGATACCACACATTGAATTTCACCAAAAAAAATATGTATTAAAGGAAACATAAATAGAAAAAAAAATGAACAGAAACGTGAATGTACAAAAATGAAAAGAAGCATGTCCGTTAAAAAAAGCAAAACCAAAAATAAAATTCCAAAGTAATGTTGTCCAAAGTCAATGTCCACAAAACAAAATCCAATGGGAAATAAAAAAGAAAGCCATTGCTCCATGGTTAAAAAGTGAAAAAAATAATACAATCCAACTGTGAACAAGCCAGGGTCCATTATCCCAACAAAATAAAGGAAACCTATCTAACTACACTAACTAATAAAATAAACTATATACAAAAATGTGGCCAATGTCCGAAAGGTCCAAATAAAATAAAAACAAAAATGAAACCTAACACTACCTACATAACTATGTACAAGGGTAGCGGGCTAGTTTCACAGCTCACTTGTGGATGTCCCGGGCCAGGGCATCATCGAACTCCTCCTCAATGTCCCGGAGGCGGTCCTCCTCCATGGCCCCGAGGGTCCGCAGGGCCGTCGACGTCTCCACCTCCAAACCCCTGCGGATTGCCTCGAAGCACTCGGCCCGCCTCAGGGCCCTCCGCATGGAGTTCTCCGCCCTGACCATTGTGAGCCGTGCCTCTTCCGCCCGCTGCCGCTCCGCATCTATGGCATGGCCCAACCGCTGCCACACGGAAGACACTCTCTGTCCTGGGTCCTCCTGCCCTCCGGCCGATGCCTGCCCCTCCGATGTTGAAGGCCCCGAGCCTTCATGGCTCCCACCACGTTGCTGCTGCTGCTGTGCCTCTGCCCGTGCACTGCCTCCTGCTGCCTGCACATCCTCCGCCGGCTGGCGTGCAGTTGTTGATGTGGCCACCCCTGCTGGACGTCCGACTCCCGACTGTGGCAGGGATGCCTCCTCCACCAGCCTGGCCGCACCGTCAGAGGCAGCTCCACAGGGCACCCAGGTGACTGATGGGTGGGAAGATGGCACAGAGGATGACTGGCGCCTAGGGGGTCCAGTTGAGGAGGGGGTCGGAGCAAGCCCTATCAGACGGAGGAATCCGGCCTGGGTGACCTGTCCCAGCAGGCTGACGTGGTGAACGAGCCATTCGAGATGACGTGCAGTCTCTTCATGAAGAGCCTGTCCTGGCTGGTGTGGCGTTGATGCAACGCCACACCAGCCAGGACAGGCTCTACTCGGACCTGGATAGCCACGTCCACAGGCAGAGGAAGGCCAGTTGACGTGAGCTCATCCCCTGCCTGAAAACGGGTCTGGACGTAGGCATCCCTGCTGGTGCAAGATGATGCAGGGACAGGATCAGGGACAGGATTGCACACAGGCACCTCCACGGCGGCCTGTGCTGCCTCCTGTCCCTGGTCATGCACTGCACCACTAGCACCAGTGGGATCCCCACCTCCAGACCCCGTCTCCGGTGCTTGCACGGCCTCCTCCTCCACCAAACCCCCCACCAACCTGGATGACTCCCTGCCATCTTCCCCTGTTGGGCCCTGTGGGGTCCCAGCTGCCCCTTCTGCTGCCGATGAGTCCAACTCCAACCTCCGCCTCTTGGACCTCCCCCCGGCAGCTGTGGCCTGGGACACGGCAACGGACTCCTCACTCCCCGACAAGATGACAACATGAGAGGAGAGCCGGGCCTTGCGTCTCCGGCTGGCGGTGGGATCCCCGCCGCTGTGCTCCACAGCACCTTCTCCGCCCTCTTCATCAGTTGACGCTGCAGACAGGGAGAAACAAAACACAGGCATCAGGGCACTGTACAATGGACACATACACACATGACAATTGTACATGAGTGGCATTGGCAAACCTCAGACATGTCATCACAATCCCCAACACACATGTCATTACAACTCGCACACATGAGCCATACCACAGCCATATCGCAACTGCCACCACCATCCATACACATACAACAGCATGAGCAGCCAAAGGTGAGCCAGACATCACATGCAACACAGGAAGTGCACCACACATGTACACACACCACCACACTTGCATGCATGTGTACACCTCTGCCAAGTGTCGCAGTGTTCAGACGGGCATCCATGTCACATCTGCCAATCAGGCTTCCACATACCGCTGTCACATGCATCCATGTTGCATCACTGTTGCACCCTTATCAAATACACACACATGCACATGTACACAGTGCTGATACATGCAGCCAAAAACAACATACATGCGTGACATCACGAACATGTCTACTTACATACACATTCATCCAAACATGTGTGCCCACACAACTGCATTTGGCATGCAAGCCTACAGACAAAAGCACCATCCATGACTCACACATTACAGCCCTCGCATGTGTCAGCCCCACGGCCCTGTACACCCCACCCATACTCGACCCGATACAAACAGATGTGCAACCTGCACACTACTGAATAATCACCAAACGCACTGCTCACAATCAGGATGCATGTACACTCACCGCTCGAATCCAGACGGGTCTGCTTCTCAAGGACCTGGACGTGGAGCGCTGGGTATATGCATTCCAGGACCCTCATCTGTTCTTCCGACAAGTGGCCCCGGCGCCCCTTGGCATCCGCTGCCTTCAAGAGGCGCCGGGCCTTGTTCAGGGTCCTGGACCTGAAGTCCTCCCAGCGCTTCTTGACTTGTTGTAAGTCGCGGACTGCCACCCCCTCCGCGTTGATGGCAGTCACAATGTCAGTCCAGATCCGAGTCCGTCCTTCCTTGTCGGCGCGGGAACTTCCGAAGAGGGCATCATACTGCCCCAGGACTTGCTCCACCAGGACACCAACTTCGGTGGCACTGAAGCTGGTGCCCCTCTGCCTCTCTGGCCGGGGGTTGTCAGTCGTCTCAGATGGTGTTTGCCCCGACATGACAACCCCAGAGGCAGGAGTGGGTGGGCAACTGGGTCCTGGGCTGTGGAGCGATGGAATCCCAGTCGGGAGTCTTCGGTTCCAGCAGGGGTGGTCACAGCAACAGCACCCCTGGCTCATGTGCAGACAGCAAATGGCAGGGCACGTGGGCAGCAGGCAGTCAGGCAGCAGCAGAGGGCAGGTGGGAGCGTGCTCGGGGCTCTGGGGGGCAGTAGTTCGGCCTTCTGGGCAGGAGCGTGGTCTTCCGTGTGCTTACGCGTGGCCAGCTTGATACGGAGTGATTTGGCACGTGAAAAATCTGCACGTCAGCGTGTAATTCGAGGAAAGGCCCTTAGCGCGTAAGTGCGTCTGCACGCATACGCATTTTCAAGGACCAAAGGCCCCTAGCGCGTGAGCGCGTCTGTGACGTGACACGTACAGACGTGCATGGGCATTTCAGCGCGCGTGTAATATGAGGAAAGGGCCCATGCGCGTAAGCGCGTGTGAAAAACTGCACGTCCGCGTGTAATACGAGGAAAGGGCCCATGCGCGTAAGTGACGTGACGCGCGCGTGCGTTTTCCTCAGCACGGGTTAAAGGTGAGCGGGCCCAGCAGTTCCAGTACGTGCCTTTCGTGGAGAGGAGACCGACGTGTGTTGCTGGTTCCTGTTGTTTCGCGCGCCATCACAACTTCACAGCTATCAAGGACGTATCTCTTCTTTTGGCGGGGGTATTGGCTATGCATGTTTTTCTGCATCGCGCTAGTCAGACGGTGAGTCGCACACGCTCTTTTTCCCACTGCGGGTGCCCCTGTGTATCCCACCCATTTTCGATGTCATAGTAGCCTGCGTGTCCCACGCATACGCGTTATTCGTGTTACTGGGTGCCACCGCGTACTGCGGGAGGTTGAATCCACGCACGTAGGCTGCAGGGTTGTGTGCACGGTTTTACTGCAGTTTTGGGGTGCCTGAGCGTTGCGTGACCCGTCACCACATCACCGGGGTCACATACAGCCTTGCAGGTGCAGGGGGGCTGTTAACATCTTGCTTCCCACCCCCTTCACCCCAATTGCCCAGGTCAATTGTGGTGTACACCTCCCATTGGCACCACTCCATCTGTGCCAGCACTACTACATCTGTGCCATGGTTGGGAGGCCACCAAAGGTGAGGGGCGCCTCTGCTGGGTGTACTCCTCATGGAGGGCGTGGTCGGGGACGTGGCCGTGGTGACCAGGGAGTAGGGGGACTCCAGGGTGTCCAGGGCAGCCACAGAGGGGGAAGAGGCAGGGGTGCGCCACTTGAGCACAATGTTGTGCCATGTGTCGGTGCAGCCATGCCACCACCCCCTGTGGTTCCGGGGGATGCAGCTTCTGCATCTGGCACTGGCACCCATATGACCCGGCAGTCCGTTCCATCGACTGCCACGGGCCCAAGGGTAGTGGTAGCTGCAGGTGCAGCTGTGGACACCACCACCCAGGCTCAGGGTCTGCCAGCGCAGGCTGCGTTGGCACTTGAAGAGCCCTTGGTAGATCTCCAACAGGCCAGGGGGGAAACCATAGGGGCTAGGCCGGGCTGCTCAGACCAAGACACGTGTCCCTGGGGCAGTCATGTCATCTGCTGCCCCGAACAGCCGGGTGTTGGCAAGTGCAGGGGCAGATGCACCCAACAGCACCCCGGTTGTGAGTCTGCCAACCAGGACCGTTGCGGTCAAAGACCCTGCCACAGCTGATGTTGCTGCGCAGGGTCCATTAGTGGGCACCCAGCTGCCACTGACACAAGTCAGGCCTTTGGTCATCCCTCCACCTGCCACTCCCTTGGCTCAATCCACCGAACCCACTGGCCATACTGGTCAGGGCAGCATTAGCCAGCCAGGGTCTGCGCCACAGTCCAAGAGGAGGAAGGTTGCACCTGCAGCACAGGCTGGGACCCACACACAGCCACGACCTCCTGCACGTCGAGGAAGAAGCCTTTCTGTAAGCAGGAACTGGACTTCCTCGTGGACTACGTGCGGGGCCACAGCCGTGACATGCTAGTGGGTGCCAATAGTCAGGCTACGGCTGCCCAAAGTGACACCCACTGGAAGCATGTTGCAGAACATGTCAGTTCATTCGGCCATGAGGTGCGCACAGTGCAGGAGTGCAAAAAGCATTGGAATGACATCAAGCGCAGCACTAAGGCCAAGCGTGCCTCAAATTACAACTTGACTCTGGTGACTGGCGGTGGGCCTGCACCAGAGGAGGAAGAACTCACTCCGCATGAGGCTCTCGTTGCGGAGTTCATACCACCTGAATTGGTCAACGGAGTGGGAGAGAAGCTGGACTTTGATGCCCAGTCCAGTGAGTGTTGATGCGTGTTTGTTGAGGACGTGTGTGTTGCACTTGTGGGATGTGTTGTGCATGATTGCTGCTACATGTGACGTGTACATGGTTCTGATGTGTAAGTAATGCAATGCTACCTTCATGCATGTCTCCTCTGCCTGCATGTGGGACTCCATGTAGGCATGCTCCCTTGCCCCTCCTCCGCCACTCTGCACCCTAGTTCCACCTTTGCACTGGTCTGCTTCAATCTTGCCAATGTGTACTTTCTTGTTCATGTGTCCTGTGTAGATGCTAACTTCCAGCGTAGAATCTGCCAGACATATGCCATGTGTTACAGCATTAGTACTCGATGCAGGGTATCTCACTTGTACTGTGCATGGGTCAGATGTCCCGCAGGGACATGAGTGCCCATTCATGCTCCATGTGCATTGCACGCATGCCCCTATGTGTCCTTGACTGGATGATCACTGTAATATAAGTCCTTGGTTACATACATTGCCTGCCATCTCATCAGCCTTCCCATGTCAACTGTGGCTCAGTCCTGCGTTGCACACATGTTTAGGGTCTGACAATCTGTGTGGCTCACAGGCCTCAGCCTGTTCAATGGCCATTGACTCTGTCCAACTCTTGTTGTGTCTACTTCACACGTGGGCGGCCTCCGGAGTTTCCATCATGTGTCCTGCCCACTGTCCCAGCATCATTTGCAGTGTTGTAATTTGAATCACATAAAGCCGTTGATGCCAGTCAACACTGCCTGTCAATACACAGGTGTATGGTCAGCCTTTTGATACCATGCTAGGCATCCCTGCTTTGGTACTGGGGTGGAGGGGTGCTTGGCTTCTAGACATGGTACACATTGAATGCACAATGCACGTGATGTCTGAATTTGACATTGCACTGCCTTCACATTTCCTGGCACACACCATGTAGTGCTTGTACATGTAGGTAGTGAGTGGCGTACACATTTTCTGCACTGCATAGACCCACTTCCATGGAAACTGCCACCTTTCAACAGGTCTGATCACAGAAGCTATTCAAAGTAGACCCAGCATGCATGCCAGGTCATATGTTGTGTGTCACATGTCTGCCGGATGCCTTTGCTGTCGGTGTGTGTGTGTCGTGTGCTTCTGACATGTGTATTGACCTTTATCTCTCTATTTTTCAGGTGATGACGCAATGGAGGCGCAGGATGGTGTTGTCATGCCAGACACAGGGTTGGTAACGCCACATCAACCCAGCACTAGTGGAGGTCGTGGGGTGGTAGGCCACGAAAACCCCCAAGTGCTGCAGTCCATCTTGTCTCTGGCTGCCTATGAGTCCAGCCTTGATGACGACTCTGACGTCCATGTTGAGTTGGATGAGCATTAAGTCCATGTGTCAGGGGTGAGTGATTCTGATGTGGACACTCCTCTGTCTGCAACACCTGCACTGAGGGATCAGACAGTCTTGGTTCCTCCGCCCGTGGTGGATCGGGACGCAGGGTCACCCTCCACACCAGTCACTGATGTGCCTGGGACATCACGTTGACGGGGGCATGTAGTCGTGCAGCCGCAGGCGGTGCCAACACAGCAAGGACCCCCGGTCCTTGGGTCCCGCAGGGGTCAAGCCCGGCAGCGCGGTTGCCGCGTGCAACCGCTGTATACTGAGTGGGAGCAAGACATGACTGCCAATTCCGAACGGCAGGGGGCAGCAATGGAGAACATCGCTGAGAGCATGGAGCGTGTGGCCCGATCTGTGCTCCCCACTGCCAGGCAGGTGCTTCTCCAGCAGCAGGCGGCACGGTCCACGGCCCGCTCGCTCAGGCTGGGCATGGCGGCCTCAGACAGGGCACGCCAGGCTGAAATGTCGTCTCTGCGTCAAGCAATTGCTGCTCACGCAGAGGCGCACATGGATGCCCTGAGGGAGGAGTATGCTTCCCTTAGATCCACTCTGGGTGTCCTTATGATGTCCCAGAGGCAGCAGGCAGAGGAGAGGTTTGCACAGCTCGAGCGTACCATCTCGGCTGAGCTACAGGCTTGCCGGGAGGTGCAGCGGTTGTCCAGCCAGCCCTTGCAGGAGGAACTCCATGTTACACGTGCTACCTTGCAAGAGGAAGCACGTGTATCACATGAGGTTCTGCATGCAGACCTACGTCACATCGCCACACAGAACCAGGCTCACCCGTCCGGCAGACTTGCTGCCGACGAGGAGCAAGCTGCGGCTAGGCGTGGCCAGGCTACTGTGCCACGTCCTCCTTTCCAGGATGAGCCAGACTCGGACGACCATCTATCTCCCACATAGGTCGTGCTGTGCAGGCGTTGAGCCCATGGAGGATTTTTTTTTTTGGCTCAGCATCATCGCATGTGGATGCTGAGCAGCACCCTGTACCTCCCCCCTCCTGGGTGCCTCCCCTCCCCCCCGGGTCGTATGTGGCCATTTTTGATTTTTCTTTTAGTTTAGTTAGTTAAGTTTCTGTTTGATAGTTAGTTTAAATAGGTAATGTAGGTTTTCCATAGTTAGTGTAATTAGTTAATAGTTGATTTAGTTTAAAATTGCTAGTCTATTGTGCTTTCATGTGAAGGTGCGGTGCTTTGTGGCTTTTGAAGGCATCCACTGTCTGTTCCAGCTGGGCCCTTCATGGTTGTCTTGTGTATGTGTTTGCTGCTTGGGGTCCTTTACTCACATATGCCACTCCTGCCTCCCTTTTCCATGGGCTCGCAAGGATGGTTCGGTGTTACAGCATTTTAAACAAGGGCATTGGACTGTCATATCTGTGGCATGTCTGGTGCTGTGTGACTTGTGTTGACACCCCTAGTGGGGATGATTTAGGTGTCATTGTCCACTGTTCAGCTTTTGCTAGATGGGGTGTGTCATGATTAATGTGGACATTGATTGATATGCATTATGTAGTATGTTTCATATCTTTCCTGTACATGTGCTTGTTGCAATTCATGCTGTAGATAGTGTTCCACACTTTGGAGGTGAAAGACGGACTGATGGTGTGATTTGTGATGTGACTCTCTGACATGGTCAAGTAATGAGATGCCTGATGAGACGCACACAGATGACTTTGAAGCATTAATCATGTGTTTCATGCCCTTTCTGCAGGGGGATGAGCCTCCAGAGCACCTTTGCCAGCAGACATGGCCCATTGGACGACAGAATTCTGGACCCGTTTGTTGGTGCCCACATGCACATGTGTGCACAAGCAGAGGAACAGTGATTGCAGACCCACATCCTAGAACTGCTGACATGTTCCAAGGAACTCCAGGCAAGGTGAGCATCACAGGGGGGCCACGACACAGCAAAGCTTGCACCAGGCGAGTTGCACATGCAGGCTTAGTCACAGCACTGAGGGTGAGCTTAGACGAATATTGGTGTTGAAGCACACAATGCAGCTCAGATGTGTTTGTGGACTGATGGCTGTTGATAGTAGGGTTGTCTGGGACACATGCAGGGGCAGTGGCACATACCCTCCGGTACACCAAGGTCCATTGAGGCACTTGTATCAACCATGTAGCCTTCCGAGACATGGAAAGGGGCAGCTCACAGGGACATACAGCAAGGGACATACTCGGGTGCAGTGTATGTCTTTTCCACGTACTTCATGATAAATGCACTGCCAACTTTGTTCCGGTCATGGTGGTACGCAACTTGCTCTGTAGTCATGGCTTGCTACATGGGTCTGTCTGCTTACCCAGGGAACATTGCATGTTGTGTGAATTGTGACACATTGGTGTTCCATTTGCCACGCACCCACCAGCGGCTGCCTTACTGCATTGACTGTGTATGACCCGTCACAGTCTGTTTGTAGAGTAGTTTGTTGCTATGGGGCATGTTTGGTGTTGTGTTTTTGTGTAATTGGCACATACAGGTTGTTGACTGTGGCTCTCTTTGCAGCATTGCAGTGCTCCTGTTACCGGACCTGAGAGTGCGCAGGCAGGAGGCCAGCACTCAAAACCAGAGCTAAGTGTCTTGTTGTTTTTCTTACGAACTGCTCTGCATAGGCTTGCTGGGGAGAGTACTGATGCATGGATGTCTGTGTGGTTCAATTTGGTATGTTTTTTTTCTCCCTAATCACCCGTGATCCTATGCAATTTTGAAACCTGTACCCTCTACCCGGTGTTCCTGCTTCCCGTGCCTATCCAAGCAACGTTCCCTGACCCTCTTTCCCCACTGGGGTTGCGGATGCCTGTGTAAGCCCCGAACTTGCAGGCGCCAAAACCCTAGAGGGGGTGGTTGGTTCGTACCACTCCTGAGCCTGGACTACAGAAGGCCATGACAACGATGTCCAAGTTTGTTTGGATTGTGTATGCGTTCATGCAGGTTGTACATTTTCGTGCATTCCCTAGTTTCATGTGTCATTCCTCCTCCCCTCTCCTGCCACTCATTCCAGTCATCCAGTGTGTCAACACCTGTCCCGACTGCATATCCCTGAACCTCATTCCCCACCAGGGTCTCAGGGGCCTGTGTGAGTTTGACCTTGCAGGCACCCGGGACATGGTGGAGGTGGTTGTTTCGTGACACTCCCGCGCCTGTACAGGGGACCTGTGACAGTACACATCCATTCATGGTGCATCATCCTATGTCATGTACCACACATGTCTCACATCCTGTCGTGACATTGTTTTGCTGTGCTACCTTGGTTGTTGCATCATTGTGGTAGTACTTGGCCTTTGTGAGGTACTGCTACATCAAGTCATCTACTGGAGGGTGTTCGGGTTCGTTTTTATGCCTTGGATTTTGTGATTTTGGAAATGAGTGTGGATTCCGAGGGTTCAGGCATCTTTTTACACACAAGGTGGGAGATGGTGACGAAGGGTAAAGGTGATCCTGTGGCCAGGTGGAATTGAGGTTTGGAGGCTCCATGACCCAGGTGCAGTTGTTCAGTGGGTCATGGTCATTTGTGAGGAGGGGGGGTTGTTGTTGATAGTTGCCGTGCCCTGCAGTGTGATGGGAACTCTGACATAGTAATGGTGGTATCCTATGTACATGTTGTGTTCTGCTGATCAATGCCTGTTCATGTGTTGTGTTTTCCTTTCAGGTGCGAGGGGATAGTTGTGGTTTGACATGCTGGGGTGTACACATGGTGGATGTTCACATGTGATGTGTAGGGAACACTGATGGTCACTTGAGTGCACATGCATATGTGGAGTGCATGTCCTTGCAGAACCACACACTTGCACTCTGATGCACTACATGTACTCCCACCCTTGCATATCCATGTGTACACTGTTTGCCTTCTGGTGCCCACTGTGTCCCGGCAGCACATGTTCTGTGACCGATCATGGATCCAGTACATGCCTAATTTGATGTTTGACGTGGTCTGTCACTTAGATGTGATGCTCAGGGTGTGCATCACACACAATGGCTGTTCACTGTGCTGTGTGCTGAGCAGTGTGATGCAGGAGTAGGACACTGCACACATGAGCTGCAGTGTTGATTTTGCAATGCATAATGTGCATGTAGACAGGCATTCATTGTGATGTTACGTCTACGACTGTTGTAATGCATTTGGAAATGACTTGTTTTGGGTGGGAGATTTTGTTGATCTGTCATTTCATCTGATTCCGGGTCAGGCAGCAGTGTCCGATGCCACTGTACATTTAGGACATGGCAATGTGTACCTTATCGTTACTGCATTGGTGTATGGGTATTGCTTGCCATGTCATGTTGATGTTTGGGAGGGTTTGAGTGACATGACAGTGATGGCCATGGCCTGTTTTGCAGGTGTGTGTGATGCACACCTTGCATGTCCGGGTCATCCGCTTCTCAGAGCAACTAGCTGGGGGTAGATTTCTCTCTGCAGCAGGGCCCTCCCCCTGGAACAGACTTCCGGCCTGACTTGAACTTGAGGGGTACCATCTCCAGTTCTGGAAGCACCTCAAGACCTTCCTCTTTGCTTCTGCTTACTGTCTGCCTCTCCCTTGCAGAATTATCCACTGGAACTGCACAGGAGCTGCAACTGGGCCACTCTCACCGACCTCGGTCCCTGGCCCAGCCACTCTCCACTTGCACTGCCTCCCTGGCAACCCCTGCACTGCAGTACTGTCTCTCTATCCCTACAGCCCTCCCTTCCCAGCACTTGTCTGCACTTACCTTTGTAGTTGCCACCAGGCGACCTATGTATTATTTTTTTGGGCTACTTCCCCTGTACTGGACTCCCCCCACCCTTCCCCTTGCACTTTTCCCATTCCCCCTACCCCTGCACTTGCACGATCTCAATGACACCTGGCCTAGTAGTACCATTCTCTGTGTTCCCTTGTTCCCCCCTCCCTGCCTCATTGCGCCTTGGAATACTTGTGTATGGCCCATATCATGTCATATGTCATATGTGTGCCTTTTGGTCACACAGGATAGCTTGTGTTTAAGTAGCTAGGGATGCAGACGATGTGGCACTTCCATGGCAACTATCTCAGGGTGGTAGGGTTGTGACAGTTGACTGTCTCTTTGTCATCATCGATTGTCACCTGGTATGTGCCAGGCCTGTGTGCAATCCGCAGGGGTGGGAGTTTAGGTGAAAAATGTGACCACAAGCTGGGTCCGGGCTTCCTCGCCACATGCCCTGTCCCCTCCCATGGGCAGCGCCTGTGCCTGTGGTTGGGGATGTGGGGGCACCACCATGTCCACCGGGACGCCCTGCCGTGTTGCAACATTGTGCAGGACACATGCTGCCACAATGATCCTGCACACTACTGGTGGTGCATAGAGTAGTTGCCCACCAGAGCGGTCAAGGGAGCGGAAACGTGGCTTGAGCACTCCGAATGTGCGCTCCACTATGCCCCTGGTTGCAATATGGGCAGCGTTGTATCTTACCTGGGGTGGTGTGGTGGGGTTCCGGATTGGCGTCATCATGTGGTTGCTCAGAGGGTAGGCACTGTCCCCTGGGGAGGTGATAATAGTTGAGATTATTAGGGTTTGGATATTTGTCTGTGTGTGACATGCATGCATGTGCAAGGGCATTTGTACTGACCTAGGAGCCATGTGTCGCCATGCTGCCCAGCTTCCAGGGCCCGGCTCAGGGCGGACATTCTGTATATGAAACTGTCATGGGTGGAGCCAGGGTAGTTTGCATAGACAGAGGTGATGATTCCCTTTGCATCACATACCACCTGTACATTGATGGAATGCCAGTGCTTGCGGTTTCGGTAGATGTGCTCAATGGCCCTAGGTGGACGTAGGGCCACATGGGTGCAATCTATGGCACCGAGCACTTTGGGGAAGTGTGCCACCCTGAAAAAATCCAGGACAACTGCCTGCCTTTCTGCGGGTGTTCTGGGCATGTATATGTGCCTGCGGACTGAGGGGCGCGCTGTCATTATTGCCAGTACCTGGTGTAGGCAGCGTGACTGCGTGGCCTGTGAGACCCCCCCCTACTATGGCAGTGGTCCGCTGAAATGACCCAGTGGCCAAAAAATGCAGGACATTGAGCAGCTTCTCCAAGGGGCTCAATGCTTGGGAGCAAAGGGTGGGGGATGTGAGGTCATCTTCCCACTCCCTGACCAGGTCTAGGATGATATGGGGTGGAAACCTCTACCTGCCATAGACCTGGTCGTCAGGCATCCCAAAAAGGCTTGTCCGTGGTGCGAAAATGCGTGCCCTGGCTATTCTCCTCCTCCTGCGGTGTCCCACGATCAGTGCAGCTAAAAATGGGGCATTCATCATAGCTGTATATACGCGTTTGTTGTTTGCGCGCACTTTTATGCTGTGCGCGGGGACGGCTGCACCTGCCTTCGTGTGGGCGGATGCGTTGACGCCTGTGCACGTCTTTTGCCGTGCGCGGGTTTCCCGTATTCAGATACGGTCCGAGTGTCATCGCGTGTGATCGGAGGGGAGTGAGCGTACACGCAACTGGCCTGGGTACGTGTGTTCCGAGGTGCCGGGAACTTTCACACGCGATTGGTGAAAATCCACGTGTGTTCTGTCATCACGTGCAATGAGGGAAACACCTGCGCGCGTCACGTCACAGACGCGCTCACGCGCTAGGGGCCTTTGGTCCAATGAAAATGCGTATGCGTGCAGACGCGCTTACGCGCTAAGGGCCTTTCCTTGAATTACACGCTGACGTGCAGATTTTTCACGTGCCAAATCACTCCGTATCAAGCTGGCCACGCGTAAGCACACGGAAGACCACGCTCCTGCCCAGAAGGCCGAACTACTGCCCCCCAGAGCCCCGAGCACGCTCCCACCTGCCATCTGCTGCTGCCTGACTGCCTGCTGCCCACGTGTCCTGCCATTTGCTGCCTGCACATCAGCCAGGGGTGCTGTTGCTGTGACCACCCCTGCTGGAACCGAAGACTCCCGACTGGGATTCCATCGCTCCAGAGCCCAGACCCAGGACCCAGTTGCCCACCCACTCCTGCCTCTGGGGTTGTCATGTCGGGGCAAACACCATCTGGGACCACTGACAACCCCCGGCCAGAGAGGCAGAGGGGCACCAGCTTCAGTGCCTCCGAAGTTGGTGTCCTGGTGGAGCAAGTCCTGGGGCAGTATGATGCCCTCTTCGGAAGTTCCCGCGCCGAAAAGGAAGGACGGACACGGATCTGGACTGACATTGTGACTGCCATCAACACGGAGGGGGTGGCAGTCCGCGACTTACAACATGTCAAGAAGCGCTGGGAGGACTTCAGGTCCAGGACCCTGAACAAGGCCCGGCGCCTCTTGAAGGCAGCGGATGCCAAGGGGCGCCGGGGCCACTTGTCGGAAGAATAGATGAGGGTCCTGGAACGCATATCCCCAGCGCTCCACGTCCAGGTCCTTGAGAAGCAGACCCGTCTGGAGTCGAGCGGTGAGTGTACATGCATCCTGATTGTGAGCTGTGCGTGTGTTGATTATTCAGTAGTGTGCAGGTTGCACATCTGTTTGTATGGGGTCGAGTATGGGTGGGGGTGTACAGGGCGGTGGGGCTGACACATGCGAGGGCTGTAATGTGTGAGTCATGGATGGTGCTTGTGTGTGTAGGCTTGCATGCCAAATGCAGTTGTGTGGGCACACATGTTTGGATGAATGTGTATGTAAGTAGACATGTCCGTGATGTCACGCATGTATCTTGTTTTTGGCTGCATGTATCAGCACTGTGTACATGTGCATGTGTGTGTATTTGACAAGGGTGCAACAGTGATGCAACATGGATGCATGTGACAGCGGTATGTGGAAGCCTGATTGGCAGATGTGACATGGATGCCCGTCTGAACACTGCGACACTTGGCAGAGGTGTACACATGCATGCAAGTGTGGTGGTGTGTGTACATGTGTGGTGCACTTCCTGTGTTGCATGTGATGTCTGGCTCACCTTTGGCTGCTCATGCTGTTGTATGTGTATGGATGGTGGTGGCAGTTGCGATATGGATGTGGTATGGCTCATGTGTGCGAGTTGTAATGACATGTGTGTGTGGGATTGTGATGACATGTCTGAGGTTTGCCAATGCCACTCATGTACAACTGTCATGTGTGTATGTGTCCATTGTATAGTGCCCTGATGCCTGTGTTTTGTTTCTCCCTGTCTGCAGCGTCAACTGATGAAGAGGGCGGAGAAGGTGCTGTGGAGCACAGCGGCGGGGATCCCACCGCCAGCCGGAGATGCAAGGCCCGGCTCCCCTCCCATGTTGTCATCTCATCGGGGAGTGAGGAGTCCGTTGCCGCGTCCCAGGCCACAGCTGCCGGGGGGAGGTCCAAGAGGCGGAGGTTGGAGTTGGACTCCTCGGCAGCAGAAGGGGCAGCTGGAACCCCACAGGGCCCAACAGGGGAAGATGGCACGGAGTCATCCAGGTTGGTGGGGGGTTTGGTGGAGGAGGAGGCCGTGCAAGCACCGGAAACGGGGTCTGGAGGTGGGGATCCCACTGGTGCTAGTGGTGCAGTGCAGGACCAGGGACAGGAGGCAGCACAGGGCGCTGCGGAGGTGCCTGTGTGCAAACCTGTCCCTGATCCTGTCCCTGCATCATCTTGCACCAGCAGGGATGCCTACGTCCAGACCCGTTTTCAGGCAGGGGATGAGCTCACGTCAACTGGCCTTCCTCTGCTTGCGGACGTGGCTATCCAGGTCCGGGTTGAGCCTGTCCTGGCTGGTGTGGCGTTGCGTCAACGGGCCATGCGAGGTGACCTGCAGTCTTTTCATGGAGACTGCACGTCATCTCGAATGGCTCGTTGACCATGTCAGCCTGCTGGGACAGGTCACCCAGGCCAGATTCCTCCGTCTGATGGGGCTTGCTCCGACCCCCTCCTCAACTGGACCCCCTACGCGCCAGTCGTCCTCTGTGCCATCTTCCCACCCATCAGTCACCTGGGTGCCCTGTGGAGCTGCCTCTGACGGTGCGGCCAGGCTGGTGGAGGAGGCATCCCTGCCACAGTCGGGAGTCGGACATCCAGCAGGGGTGGCCACATCAACAACTGCACCCCAGCCGGCAGAGGATGTGCAAGCAGCAGGAGGAAGTGCACGGGCAGAGGCACAGGAGCAGCAGCAACGTGGTGGGAGCCATGAAGGTTCGGGGCCTTCAACATCGGAGGGGCAGGCATCGGCCGGAGGGCAGGAGGACCCAGGACAGAGAGTGTCTTCCGTGTGGCAGCGGTTGGGCCACGCCATAGATGCGGAGCGGCAGCGGGCGGAAGAGGCACGGCTCACAATGGTCAGAGCGGAGAACTCCAGGCGGAGGGCCCTGAGGCGGGCCGAGTGCCTCGAGGTAATCCGCAGGGGTTTGGAGGTGGAGACATCGACGGCCCTGCGGACCCTCGGGGCCATGGAGGAGGACCGCCTCCGGGACATTGAGGGGGAGTTCGATGATGCCCTGGCCCGGGACATCCACAAGTGAGCCGTGAAACTAGCCCGCTGCCCTTGTACATAGTTATGTAGGTAGTGTTAGGTTTTATTTTTGTTTTTATTTTATTTGGACCTTTCGGACATTGGCCACATTTTTGTATATAGTTTATTTTATTAGTTAGTGTAGTTAGATAGGTTTCCTTTATTTTGTTGGGATAATGGACCCTGGCTTGTTCCCATGTACATAGTTCACATTTGGATTGTATTTTTTTTTCACTTTTTAACCATGTAGCAATGGCTTTCTTTTTTATTTCCCATTGGATTTTGTTTTGTGGACATTGACTTTGGACAACATTACTTTGGAATTTTATTTTTGGTTTTGCTTTTTTTAACGGACATGCTTCTTTTCATTTTTGTACATTCACGTTTCTGTTCATTTTTTTTTCTATTTATGTTTCCTTTAATACATATTTTTTTTGGTGAAATTCAATGTGTGGTATCTAATTGGTTTCATGCATTTCATGATATGTGTTTTGAGATTCACTGACACCCATTGGGTGTATGTGAGGGAAATGTGTTTGTTTCGGAACTTGCAATTGGTGTTCTGTGATGTAATTGCAAATTATGAGTGGGTGGATGCAATACTCGGGTGGGTGTTTTGCATTTGAAGGCTGACCATAGGGACCAGGGATCTAGATTGTGATGACATGTTGGCTGGGGAACATGAGTTGCACATGGGTGGGGGCCTGCTGGCAGGTGCCCCACAGTGCTGGGGGGTGGGGGTGGTGGGGAACATGAGTTGGACATGGGTGGGGGCCTGCTGGCAGGTGCCCCACAGTGCTGGGGGGTGGGGGTGGTGGGAGACATGGGTGGGGGCCTGGTGGAGGGTGCCCCTGGTGGCTGGGGGTGGGGGTGGTGGGAGACATGGGTGGGGGCCTGGTGGTGGGTGCCCCTGGTGACTGGGGGTGTGGGGGTACTGGGAGACATGGGTGGGGGCCTGGTGGAGGGTGCCCCTGGTGGCTGGGGGTGGGAGTGGTGGGAGACATGGGTGGGGGCCCTGGTGGTGGGTGCCCCTGGTGACTGGGGGGTGGGGGTGCTGGGAGACATGGGTGGGGGCCTGGTGGTGGGTGCCCCTGCACTGCTGGGGGATGGGGGTGGTGGGAGACATGGGTGGGGGCCTGGTGGAGGCTGCCCCTGGTGACTGGGGGGAGTAGGGGTGCTGGGAGACATGGGTGGGGGCCTGGTGGAGGGTGCCCCTGGTGGCTGGGGGTGGGGATGGTGGGAGACATGGGTTGGGGCCTGGTGGAGGCTGCCTCTGGTGGCTGGGGGGTGGGGGTGCTGGGAGACCTGGGTGGGGGCCTGGTGGTGGGTGCCCCTGCACTGCTGGGGGGTGGGGGTGGTGGGAGACATGGGTGGGGGCCTGGTGGAGGCTGCCCCTGGTGACTGGGGGGGTGGGGGTGGTGGGAGACATGGGTGGGGGCCTGGTGGAGGCTGCCCCTGCACTGCTGGGGGGTGGGGGTGCTGGGAGACATGGGTGGGGGCCTGGTGGTGGGGGCCCCTGCACTGCTGGGGGGTGGGGGTGGTGGGAGACATGGGTGGGGGCCTGCTGGAGGCTGCCCCTGGTGACTGGGGGGGTGGGGGTGGTGGGGGACATGGGTGGGGGCCTGGTGGAGGCTGCCCCTGCACTGCTGGGGGGTGGGGGTGGTGGGAGACATGGGCGGGGGCCTGGTGGAGGCTGCCCCTGGTGGCTGGGGGGTGGGGGTGCTGGGAGACAAATGTGGGGGCCTGGTGGAGGCTGCCCCTGGTGACTGGGGGGGTGGGGGTGCTGGGAGACATGGGTGGGGGCCTGGTGGAGGCTGCCCCTGGTGACTGGGGGGGTGGAGGTGGTGGGAGACATGGGTGGGGGCCTGGTGGCAGGTGCCCCACAGTGCTGGGGGTGGGGGTGGTGGGGAACATGAGTTGGACATGGGTGGGGGCCTGGTGGAGGGTGCCCCTGTACTGCTGGGGGGTGGGGTGGTGGGAGATATGGGTGGGGGCCTGGTGGAGGGTGCCCCTGGTGGCTGGGGGTGGGGGTGGTGGGAGACATGGGTGGGGGCCTGGTGGTGGGTGCCCCTGGTGACTGGGGGGGTGGGGGTGCTGGGAGACATGGGTGGGGGCCTGGTGGAGGGTGCCCCTGGTGGCTGGGGGTGGGGGTGGTCGGAGACATGGGTGGGGGCCTGGCGGTGGGTGCCCCTGGTGACTGGGGGGTGGGGGTGCTGGGAGACATGGGTGGGGGCCTGGTGGTGGATGCCCCTGCACTGCTGGGGGTGGGGGTGGTGGGAGACATGGGTGGGGGCCTGGTGGCAGGTGCCCCACAGTGCTGGGGGGTGGGGGTGGTGGGGAACATGAGTTGGGTATGGGTGGGGGCCTGCTGGCAGGTGCCCTACAGTGCTGGGGGGTGGGGGTGGTGGGGAACATGAGTTGGACATGGGTGGGGGCCTGGTGGAGGGTGCCCCTGGTGGCTGGGGGGTGGGGGTGGTGGGAGACATGGGTGGGGGCCTGGTGGAGGCTGCCCCTGGTGGCTGGGGGGTGGGGGTGGTGGGAGACATGGGTGGGGGCCTGGTGGTGGGTGCCCCTGCACTGCTGGGGGGTGGTGGTGGTGGGAGACATGGGTGGGGGCCTGGTGGCAGGTGCCCCACAGTGCTCGGGGGTGGGGGTGGTGGGGAACATGAGTTGGACATGGATGGGGGCCTGCTGGCAGGTGCCCCACAGTGCTGGGGGGTGGGGGGGTGGGGAACATGAGTTGGACATGGGTGGGGGCCTGCTGGCAGGTGCCCCACAGTGCTGGGGTTAGGGGGGTGGGGAACATGAGTTGGACATGGGTGGGGGCCTGGTGGAGGGTGCCCCTGTACTGCTGGGGGGTGGTGGGAGACATGGGTGGGGGCCTGGTGGCAGGTGCCCCACAGTGCTGGGGGGTGGGGGCGGTGGGGAACATGAGTTGGACATGGGTGGGGGCCTGCTGGCAGGTGCCCCACAGTGCTGGGGGGTGGGGGTGGTGGGAGGCATGGGTGGGGGCCTGGTGGAGGCTGCCCCTGGTGGCTGGGGGATGGGGGTGGTGGGAGACATGGGTGGGGGCCTTCTGGTGGGTGCCCCTGCACTTCTGGGGGTGGGGGTGGTGGTAGACATGGGTGGGGGCCTGGTGGCAGGTGCCCCACAGTGCTGGGGGGTGGGGGTGGTGGGGAACATGAGTTGGACATGGGTGGGGGCCTGCTGGCAGGTGCCCCACAGTGCTGGGGATTGGGGGGGTGGGGAACATGAGTTGGACATGGGTGGGGGCCTGGTGGAGGGTGCCCCTGTACTGCTGGGGGGTGGGGGTGGTGGGAGACATGGGTGGGGGCCTGGTGGCAGGCGCCCCACAGTGCTGGGGGGTGGGGGTGGTGGGGAACATGAGTTGGACATGGGTGGGGGCCTGCTGGCAGGTGCCCCACAGTGCTGGGGGGTGGGGGTGCTGGGAGACATGGGTGGGGGCCTGGTGGAGGCTGCCCCTGGTGGCTGGGGGGTGGGGGCGGTGGGAGACATGGGTGGGGGCCTGGTGGCAGGTGCCCCACAGTGCTGGGGGGTGGGGGTGGTGGGGAACATGAGTTGGACATGGGTGGGGGCCTGCTGGTAGGTGCCCCACAGTGCTGGGGGGTGGGGGGTGGGGAACATGAGTTGGACTTGGGTGGGGGCCTGGTGGAGGGTGCCCCTGTACTGCTGGGGGGTGGGGGTGGTGGGAGACATGGGTGGGGGCCTGGTGGCAGGTGGCCCACAGTTCTGGGGGGTGGGGGTGGTGGGGAACATGAGTTGGACAAGGGTGGGGGCCTACTGGCAGGTGCCCCACAGTGCTGGGGGGTGGGGGTGGTGGGGAACATGAGTTGGACATGGGTGGGGGCCTGCTGGCAGGTGCCCCACAGTGCTGGGGGGTGGGGGTGGTGGGAGACATGTGTGGGGGCCTGGTGGAGGCTGCCCCTGGGTGGTGGGGGTGCTGGGAGACATGGGTGGGGGCCTGGTGGAGGCTGCCCCTGGTGACTGGGAGGGGTGGGGGTGCTGGGAGACATGGGTGGGGGCCTGGTGGAGGGTGCCCCTGGTGGCTGGGGGTGGGGGTGGTGGGAGACAAGGGTGGGGGCCTGGTGGAGGCTGCCCCTGGTGGCTGGGGGGTGGGGGTGCTGGGAGACATGGGTGGGGGCCTGGTGGTGGGTGCCCCTGCACTACTGGGGGGTGGGGGTGGTGGGAGACATGGGTGGGGGCCTGGTGGAGGCTGCCCCTGGTGACTGGAGGGGTGGGGGTGGTGGGAGACATGGGTGGGGCCTGGTGGAGGCTGCCCCTGCACTGCTGGGGGGTGGGGGTGGTGGGAGACATGGGTGGGGGCCTGGTGGAGGCTGCCCCTGGTGGCTGGGGGGTGGGGGTGCTGGGAGACAAGGGTGGGGGCCTGGTGGAGGCTGCCCCTGGTGACTGGGGGGGTGGGGGTGCTGGGAAACATGGGTGGAGGCCTGGTGGAGGGTGCCCCTGGTGACTGGGGGTGGGGGTGGTGGGAGACATGGGTGGGGGCCTGGTGGTGGGTGCCCCTGCACTGCTGGGGGGTGGGGGTGGTGGGAGACATGGGTGGGGGCCTGGTGGCAGGTGCCCCACAGTGCTGGGGGGTGGGGGTGGTGGGGAACATGAGTTGGGTATGGGTGGGGGCCTGCTGGCAGGTGCCCCACAGTGCTGGGGGGTGGGGGTGGTGGGGAACATGAGTTGGACATGGGTGGGGGCCTGGTGGAGGGTGCCCCTGGTGGCTGGGGGGTGGGGGTGGTGGGAGACATGGGTGGGGGCCTGGTGGTGGGTGCCCCTGCACTGCTGGGGGTGGGGGTGGTGGGAGACATGTGTGGGGGCCTGGTGGAGGCTGCCCCTGGGTGGTGGGGGTGCTGGGAGACATGGGTGGGGGCCTGGTGGAGGCTGCCCCTGGTGACTGGGAGGGGTGGGGGTGCTGGGAGACATGGGTGGGGGCCTGGTGGAGGGTGCCCCTGGTGGCTGGGGGTGGGGGTGGTGGGAGACATGGGTGGGGGCCTGGTGGAGGCTGCCCCTGGTGGCTGGGGGGTGGGGGTGCTGGGAGACATGGGTGGGGGCCTGGTGGTGGGTGCCCCTGCACTACTGGGGGGTGGGGGTGGTGGGAGACATGGGTGGGGGCCTGGTGGAGGCTGCCCCTGGTGACTGGAGGGGTGGGGGTGGTGGGAGACATGGGTGGGGCCTGGTGGAGGCTGCCCCTGCACTGCTGGGGGGTGGGGGTGGTGGGAGACATGGGTGGGGGCCTGGTGGAGGCTGCCCCTGGTGGCTGGGGGGTGGGGGTGCTGGGAGACATGGGTGGGGGCCTGGTGGAGGCTGCCCCTGGTGACTGGGGGGGTGGGGGTGCTGGGAGACATGGGTGGAGGCCTGGTGGAGGGTGCCCCTGGTGACTGGGGGTGGGGGTGGTGGGAGACATGGGTGGGGGCCTGGTGGTGGGTGCCCCTGCACTGCTGGGGGGTGGGGGTGGTCGGAGACATGGGTGGGGGCCTGGTGGCAGGTGCCCCACAGTGCTGGGGGGTGGGGGTGGTGGGGAACATGAGTTGGGTATGGGTGGGGGCCTGCTGGCAGGTGCCCCACAGTGCTGGGGGGTGGGGGTGATGGGGAACATGAGTTGGACATGGGTGGGGGCCTGGTGGAGGGTGCCCCTGGTGGCTGGGGGGTGGGGGTGGTGGGAGACATGGGTGGGGGCCTGGTGGTGGGTGCCCCTGCACTGCTGGGGGTGGGGGTGGTGGGAGACATGGGTGGGGGCCTGGAGGCAGGTGCCCCACAGTGCTGGGGGGTGGGGGTGGTGGGGAACATGAGTTGGGTATGGGTGGGGGCCTGGTGGCAGGTGCCCCACAGTGCTGGGGGGTGGGGGTGGTGGGGAACATGAGTTGGACATGGGTGGTGGCCTGCTGGCAGGTGCCCCACAGTGCTGGGGGGTGGGGTGGTGGGAGACATGGGTGGGGGGCTGGTGGTGGGTGCCCCTGCACTGCTGGGGGTTGGTGGTGGTGGGAGACATGGGTGGGGGCCTGGTGGCAGATGCCCCATAGTGCTGGGGGGTGGGGGTGGTGGGGAACATGAGTTGGACATGGGTGGGGGCCTGCTGGCAGGTGCCCCACAGTGCTGGGGGGTGGGGGGGTGGGGAACATGAGTTGGGCATGGGTGGGGGCCTGGTGGAGGGTGCCCCTGTACTGCTAGGGGGTGGGGGTGGTGGGAGACATGGGTGGGGGCCTGGTGGCAGGTGCCCCACAGTGCTGGGGGGTGGGAGTGGTGGGGAACATGAGTTGGACCTGGGTGGGGGCCTGCTGGCAGGTGCCCCACAGTGCTGGGGGGTGGGTGCTGGGAGACATGGGTGGGGGCCTGGTGGAGGCTGCCCCTGGTGGCTGGGGGGTGGGGGTGGTGGGAGACATGGGTGGGGGCCTGGTGGCAGGTGCCCCACAGTGCTGGGGGGTGGGGGTTGTGGGGAACATGAGTTGGACCTGGGTGGGGGCCTGCTGGCAGGTGCTCCACAGTGCTGGGGGGTGGGGGTGGTGGGAGACATGGGTGGGGGCCTGGTGGAGGATGCCCCTGGTGGCTGGGGGGTGGGGGTGGTGGGAGACATGGGTGGGGGCCTGGTGGTGGGTGCCCCTGCACTGCTGGGGGGTGGGGTGGGGGTGGTGGGAGACATGGGTGGGGGCCTGGTGGCAGGTGCCCCACAGTGCTGGGGGGTGGGGGTGGTGGGGAACATGAGTTGGAAATGGGTGGGGGCCTGCTGGCAGGTGCTCCACAGTGCTGGGGGGTGGGGGTGGTGGGAGACATGGGTGGGGGCCTGGTGGAGGCTGCCCCTGGTGGCTGGGGGGTGGGGGTGGTGGGAGACATGGGTGGGGGCCTGGTGGTGGGTGCCCCTGCACTGCTGGGGGGTGGGGGTGGTGGGAGACATGGGTGGGGGCCTGGTGGCAGGTGCCCCACAGTGCTGGGGGGGTGGGGGTGGTGGGGAACATGAGTTGGACATGGGTGGGGGCCTGCTGGCAGGTGCCCCACAGTGCTGGGGGGTGGGGGTGCTGGGAGACATGGGTGGGGGCCTGGTGGAGGCTGCCCCTGGTGGCTGGGGGGTGGGGGTGGAGGTGGTGGGAGACATGGGTGGGGGCCTGGTGGCAGGTGCCCCACAGTGCTGGGGCGTGGGGGTGGTGGGGAACATGAGTTGGACATGGGTGGGGGCCTGGTGGAGGGTGCCCCTGTACTGCTGGGGGGTGGGGGTGGTGGGAGACATGGGTGGGGGCCTGGTGGCAGGTGCCCCACAGTGCTGGGGGGTGGGGGTGGTGGGGAACATGAGTTGGACATGGGTGGGGGCCTACTGGCAGGTGCCCCATAGTGCTGGGGAGTGGGGGTGGTGGGGAACATGAGTTGGACATGGGTGGGGGCCTGCTGGCAGGTGCCCCACAGTGCTGGGGGATGGGGGTGGTGGGAGACATGGGTGGGGGCCTGGTGGAGGCTGCCCCTGGGGGGTGGGGGTGCTGGGAGACATGGGTGGGGGCCTGGTGGAGGCTGCCCCTGGTGACTGGGAGGGGTGGGTGTGCTGGGAGACATGGGTGGGGGCCTGGTGGAGGGTGCCCCTGGTGGCTGGGGGTGGGGGTTGTGGGAGACATGGGTGGGGGCCTGGTGGAGGCTGCCCCTGGTGGCTGGGGGTTGGGGGTGCTGGGAGACATGGGTGGGGGCCTGGTGGTGGGTGCCCCTGCACTACTGGGGGGTGGGGGTGGTGGGAGACATGGGTGGGGGCCTGGTAAAGGCTGCCCCTGGTGACTGGAGGGGTGGGGGTGGTGGGAGACATGGGTGGGGCCTGGTGGAGGCTGCCCCTGCACTGCTGGGGGGTGGTGGGAGACATGGGTGGGGGCCTGGTGGAGGCTGCCCCTGGTGGCTGGGAGGTGGGGGTGCTGGGAGACATGGGTTGGGGCCTGGTGGAGGCTGCCTCTGGTGACTGGGGGGGGTGGGGGTGCTGGGAGACATTGGTGGGGGCCTGGTGGAGGGTGCCCCTGGTGACTGGGGGTGGGGGTGGTGGGAGATATGAGTTGCACATGGGTGGGGGCCTGCTGGCAGGTGCCCCACAGTGCTGGGGGGTGGGGGGGTGGGGAACATGAGTTGGACATGGGTGGGGGCCTGGTGGAGGGTGCCCCTGTACTGCTGGGGGGTGGGGGTGGTGGGAGACATGGGTGGGGGACTGGTGGAGGGTGCCCCTGATGGCTTGGGGTGGGGGTGGTGGGAGACATGGGTGGGGGCCTGGTGGAGGCTGCCCCTGGTGGCTGGGGGGTGGGGGTGGTGGGAGACATGGGTGGGGGCCTGGTGGAGGGTGCCCCTGGTGGCTGGGGGTGCAGGGGGACATGCATTGGTGGGCAGTAGTGCAAGTTGACATGTGGGTTGGCTGGGGGGCATGGCCATGGTGGATGGGGTGCCTGCAGGACATGTGCATGGTAGGCCCCTGTACAATTCACTTGTGGTGCTCCCCGCGCACCCCTGTGATACACGTAGCCTGATGGAATCGCGTGTGGAACTTCCCGCGCACCCCTGAAATACGCGTACCCTGCTCGCACGGGCCCAATTGCATGTGGAAATTCCCGCGCACCCCTGAAATACACGTACCCTGATGGAATCGCGTGTGGAACTTCCCGCGCACCCCTGGAATACACGTACCCTGCTGAAATCGCGTGTTTAACTTCCCCCGCACCCTGGAATACACGTACCCTGCTGAAATCGCGTGTGGCACTTCCCGCGCACCCCTGAGATACGCGTACCCTGCTCGCACGGGCCCAATCGCGTGCGGAAATTCCAGCGCACCCCTGGAATACACGTACCCTGCTGATTTCACGTGTGAAACTTCCCCCGCACCCTGAAATACACGTACCCTGATGGAATCGAGTGTGGAACTTCCCGCGCACCCCTGGAATACACGTACCCTGATGGAATTGCGTGTGGAACTTCCCGCGCACCCCTGAAATACACGTACCATGATGGAATCGCGTGTGGAAATTCCCGCGCACCCCTGAAATACGCGTACCCTGCCCGCACGGGGCCAATCGCGTGAGGTACTTCCCGCGAACCCCAGTGATACACGTAGCGCGCTTGCCGTGCTGGTACAGGGTTAGCGCAGCCCTTTGCACTGGAATGGGTATATTGATGGCTTTTCCCTGCGCGAGAGGCGTTCTTGGGGGCGTGACTGGCGCTGCTGCAGGGTCGCTGCGCCACTGTGCGCCACGGCTGGTTTTGGTGGCTGGAATCCATGAATACGCTGTGCGCGGAAATTGATTTTAGCGCACACGGCTGGCGCAGGGATTCGCACGCGCACACTGTGTGCCAGCCGCGTGCGCCACTTGTGCGCTGAATTCTATGAATTACCCCCTAAGTGTATGAAATTCACTTGGGTTTTTAAAGCTGTGTTATAGAATGATCGGAGAAAGAAGAAATGATGTTATATTTATTTTGCAATTTTAATTAGGTAAATGGCAGAAACTGTATAGAAAAGTATGGAATATATGTATTTGTGAAGCTGTGGGTAATAAAGTAGAAGGATGTGATTTACAGCAAGTGGTATTATTGCAACCGGGAGCATTTCAATGAAAGTGTCTATGTGTGTGAGTGTATGAAGATGCATGAAAATTTACTGGCTCTGTGTAATTTTATGATACACTACTAAGTGTTTTTCCACAATTATATGGTTATTTCTTCCATCTTCTAATATTAAATTTTTTAGATAGGTGTGTGTGTAAACAAAAAGTTAGATAGCAGATAGGTTTGGAAGTGACAGTTTATATCAGATGGAAACAATTTCAAAATTCATTTTATAGGCTATACAGGTTAAGTGGCAGTTACTCTGTTTATTTGCATTTATAAGAGTTGTACATGCAATGTGCAGATATAGGCATACCTGTAGTTTGTATTCATGCATGTGGATATGCATGCAGCTGCAAGTAGAAATTTTGGAGACTTGTATTGTAGTTTTTGTAGTAGGTGCTTTCCAATGATATGAGACTTGTACTCAGAATGATCAACAGTACATTTGAAGTGCTGAACTCTGATGATGGAGTTAGATGTAGAGGTTTTGGATGTGATTGGTGGATGGCTGTGCGACTGGTTAGCTGTATCCAATGAGGGAATGGCACAGAGAGTGAAGCAGAAATGGTAGAAGGGCTGCCCAAAGTCCGATATGTCCGCAGACATGGCGGTAGTCCACGGACATCACGTATTACATAGAGGGATTCTGGGGTGGAGAGGCATACAAATGAGAATGAGCAGAGCAACTGATTGGTCAGTAAAGTTTAGTGGGTGTGTTGTGTAAGGAGAGAGTTTGTCAGAAAACAGATCTGGATTTTGGGAGACTCATGGATACATTGGTTGGAGGTGCATGCAGAACGCTGTGGAGTAGCTGCAGATCTCGGATTCCCTCATGCTTCTTCCAGACATAATTATAATTCATTGTGGAGGGAACAGTTTAGGACATGTGTCAGGAATTTCTTTGCAATTTGCGATGAAAGAAGGACTTGGAAAGGTCATGGACATGTTTCCAAATTCCCAAGTAATATTTTCTTGTATTTCGCAGAGACAAATGTGGCTGCGTTCTACTTCATTTGGTCCACAAATGGAGAAAGCAAGGCGGAATGTTAATAAGGCTGTTTGTGCCTTTCTAAGAGATGTTGGCATGTCCTCTTTCCACAATGAAAATATTATGTTTCGTAGCACATATATTTTTTTTGCAGAGATGGAGTTCATTTTACTTATGCTGGTAATCAGATTTTTCTGAGAAATGTACACAATGCATTGCGACCTTTTGTGGAATTACAGCCATACATTTTGCAGAAGGTGTTGACTATTTCAAGTTTTTGAAACACAAAAAAACACCACCAAAAGGCTCTTTTCAGAGCCACCACTTCCTCCCAGAGAAAAATGCAATGGTTTTGATAGGGCAGCACCCCAAAATGTTAGATGTCCGTGAACTGTCCACGGACTTCTAAAAAAAATGTACAGGGTCCTGCTACATTTATTTACCACTTCTATTTTTAGACTGTGAAAGCCGGCTCTGAAAAGAGCCTTTTTTGGGGGATTTTTGTTGTTTTATATATTTTTTTTTTTTACACACAACACACTAGGAGAGAAGGGGAAAGGAGGGTAAGGGGGGACACCAACCATGGGGATAAGAAAGGGCAGTTGGAGAGAGGAAGATGTAGGGTGGGCCTTATTTAGGTAGTGGGCAGGTCTTCTCATGCTCCAAGACAGTAGTCTCAAAAGCACTTTAAGTCTCTCCCCCCTGCAGAGTACTGCGTCGCAGTACATACACAAAACTGCGAACCTCGAAAGGTAAGGGTCATCCGCAGTGTGAATGGCCTGTGAGGCAGCTGGAGGGATGCGCTTTCCCACAGGAGTGTCTCTTGTGGTGAGAGGAGTGGAAACGGAGGATGTAGTAGAGGAACTCAAGCTACTACGTTCCTCACAAGGTACAACCTTGTGAACGGCCCCACCGTGGAACGACTTTAGGTGTTGCTTCATAGTTGTTGTACCAAAGCTGTACGAACCAAGCCTCCCTCGACTCAGCACCATTTTGCAATGGTTGCAGGTGACTTTGTTTGCACACTCCTTGGGTACATTACCATGAATGGTAAATAACCGCCACACCCAAGACTCACGGCGAGTGCTGGTAGTAGGGACTTCCACTACCTCATCCTTGTCATCCTCTTCATCCTCCTCTTCTAGATCCTCACGCCTGTTCCCTTCTTCAGGCCCTTTCAGAGGTGGTGGTGGTGGAGGGGCTGGGGGTGGTGAGGAGACAGATGTAGCACCAGCTGGAGTAGCAAGCATTGATGCCATCAGGTCTGATGGAACGCAGCAGCAAGAGCCGCAAAATACCAGCCAAAGTAGACAATGCTTTGTCAGATAGCCAAAAGCACAATGAGGATGAGCTCTGGGGTGTGGCCTTTTATAGGGGTGCGTGTGCACACTTTGCAGACAACCGCGCTGTCAGCGGACAGATCAAACACCCAATAAAGGCTCAAAAAGTTCCAAAAATTATGTAGAAAGTCAGGGTCATTGTCTGGGACATGTGCTATGGTGAAGTTTTACTATGACATACTGTGGATTGCCTGAAAAGGTACTTTTAAAATGTTCGGGGACCCGGGCAGTGTCCGCAATTCAGGACACACCCTCAGCATGGGTGGGGTCACATGATGGTGTCGCAAACATGTCTGCGAAGGGAACGGGTGTCCACAGGACACCAAATGCACAGGTACTGTGCGCGTGAGTGTTCTATCGACAGTTTTCGGGTCCTAAAACCAATTAAAAGTGCGACACAAGTGAGACGAACACTTACGGACAGGCGCAATGTTCGCAGAATTTATGATTGCAGTGCGCATGTGCGTAGATGTTCTTCAGGCAGTATGGACAGCTATAGTGTCCTCAGGACACCCCCATTTTGTTTATTTATGGACATCCCGACACCGTGTGTGCTCTTAGAACAGTTTCAACTTGACTGCGGACATTACGGACATGCATAGTGTCCTTAGGACACCCCCATTTTGTTTATTTATGGACATCCCATACACCGCATGTGTTCTTAGAACACTTTCAACTTGACTGCGGACATTACGGACAGGCATAGTGTCCTTAGGACACCCCCATTTTGTTTATTTATGGGCATCCCGGACACCGCGTGTGTTCTTAGAACAGTTTCAAGTTGATTGCGGACATTACGGACAGGCATAGTGTCCTTAGGACACCCCCATTTTGTTCATTTACCGACATCCCGGACAACGCGTGTGTTCTTAGGACAGTTTGAACTTGCTTGCGAACAGTACGGACAGGTATAGTGTCCTAAGGACACCTCCATTTTTGTTCAATTGCGGATATCCCGGACACAGTGCATGTTCTTAGAACAGTTTCAACTTCACTGCGGACATTACGGACAAGCATAGTGTCCTTAGGACACCCCCATTTTGTTTATTTATGGGCATCCCGGACACCGCGTGTGTTCTTAGAACAGTTTCAACTTGACTGCGGACATTACGGACAGGCATAGTGTCCTTAGGGCACCCCATTTTGTTTATTTACAGACATCCCGGACACTGCGTGTGTTCTTAGAACAGTTTCAACTTGCTTGCGAACAGTACGGACAGGTATAGTGTCCTGAGGACACCTCCATTGTTGTTTATTTGCGGACATCCCGGACACCGTGCATGTTCTTAGAACAGTTTCAACTTGACTGCGGACATTATGGACAAGCATAGTGTCCTTAGGACACCCCCATTTTGTTTATTTACAGACATCCCGGACACTGCGTGTGTTCTTAGAAAAGTTTCAACTTGCCTGCAAACAGTACAGACAGGTATAGTGTCCTTAGGACACCCCCATTTTGTTTATTTACAGACATCCCGGACACTGCGTGTGTTCTTAGAAAATGTTCAACTTGCTTGCAAACAGTATGGACAGGCATAGTGTCCTTAGGACACCCCCATTTTGTTTATTTATGGGCATCCCGGACACCACGTGTGTTCTTAGAACAGTTTCAAGTTGATTGCGGACATTACGGACAGGCATAGTGTCCTTAGGACACCCCCATTTTGTTTATTCACCGACATCCCGGACACCGCATGTGTTCTTAGAACAGTTTCAACTTGACTGCGGACATTACCGACAGGCATAGGGCCTCATTACGACCCAGGCGGTAAGTTACCGCCTGGGCCGTGACTTTACCACCATGGCGTAAACTACGTTTACGCCATGGTGGTTGGCGGATTTACCGCCCCATTCCGACCTTGGCGGGGCGGTAAGTCCCCAATCCCCATTTACCCTTCCCCATTCCCATTTTTGCCCCATAGGGCATAATGGGAGTGGGGAAGGCGTTAATTACGCCACCGTAAATTACGGTGGCGTAATTAACTCCATGGTCCCTTAGCGCCATGGATTTTAACACCTGCTAAAAGCAGGTGTTAAAAGCACCATGGCGCTAGGGGACCTCGTAATTGGCGGTAAGGGGTCGGCGCAGCTAACGCTGGCGTAAACCCCTTACCGCCAGGGTCGTAATGAGGCCCATAGTGTCCTAAGGACACCTCCATTTTTGTTTAATTGCGGACATCCCGGACACAGTGCATGTTCTTAGAACAGTTTCAACTTGACTGCGGACATTACGGACAAGCATAGTGTCCTTAGGACACCCCCATTTTGTTTATTTATGGGCATCCCGGACATCGCGTGTGTTCTTAGAACAGTTTCAACTTGACTGCGGACATTACGGACAGGCATAGTGTCCTTAGGGCACCCCCATTTTGTTTATTTACAGACATCCCGGACACTGCGTGTGTTCTTAGAACAGTTTCAACTTGCTTGCGAACAGTACGGACAGGTATAGTGTCCTGAGGACACCTCCATTTTTGTTTAATTGCGGACATCCCGGACACCGTGCGTGTTCTTAGAACAGTTTCAACTTGCCTGCGGACAGTACGGACAGGTATAGTGTCCTTAGGGCACCCTCATTTTGGCTAATAACGGACATCCCGGACGCCAGCGATGTCCGCGGACAGCCCAACTGCCTTTAAAAAAAAAAAAAGGACTGAATTCAAACACACATAATTTTTTAAATTATATATAGATGTACAATTTATGAAAGAGAAGGGGAGGCAGAAACTGTCACAAACACAGGGGAATAGGGGTTTCAAGAGGATGGATAGGAGGAGACGAAGGGATGGAAGTCTCATCAAAACGTTTTTCTTCGTGGAGAGGGTTTGGGGATAATTGACTGGGATGTGAAGAGGGGGGACAGGTACATGTGAGACAATGGTACTTCATTTTTTTCTTTTATGTGTTCCTCCACAAAAATGTTCAAATGGTTGAAATTTGCCATGAGCATGTCAATTCTTTTCTGGCATGCGCTGGAGAGTCTTTTCTAATGTATCCTTTGGTGTACTATTTTCAATGTTTGTATGGTATGGTCTGTTAATATATATACATATATATATATATATATATATATATATATATATATATATATATATATATATATATATATATTCAGTGAAAACACTTTGTTAAAGGGACGTTATGGTTAAGTTGCGCTACTAAAAACCTATGAAATTCAGTGAACAAACTTTGTTAAAGGGACGTTATGGTTCCAAGTAAAACCGAGCAACCATAACTCGCACCACCACCGTGCACTGCTAAGACTAACAACCAGGACATCAAAGATGACATCACAAATGTCACTGATGACATCACTGATGACATCACATGTCTGGCTCACTCTGTTTTCTTTTGCTGACATATCTAGGCCACATGGTTTTCTTCAGTAACAGTCAGAAACTAAACATTTTATTGTATTTGTAGACATATCCTTCAAGTAGGTTCTTACAGTAATTCCCTTAGAGTCCAGTCACATCATATGAAACATATTCATAGGGGAAGACACAAACTTGAAAGACAGCAATCCTTTTTGTGCATAAAGATAATCAATAGACTTATCAGCACTTTCTGATAGTTCTGTTGTTTTTATATGGCTGTACTTTCCCTGTATATGGTCATATTTGTATACATTGTACTCACACTACTTTCCTTAGGGTCCAATCACATCAAGTGATAAATATACATAGGGTAAATAGCAGCTTTGAAACAGCAATCATTTATTTGCATGAAAATAATCAGTTAGGTTATGAATTGTTTCTGCTACTAGTTGTGCTTTTTTGCTAACTTCACTTTCCCTGTATATACCCATATTGGTATGTGTTCTTGTCTCTTTCTGTTTTGTCTATAGTAAAGCAATTATGTAATACATGGGTTTTATTAGCTACTTATTACATATTTCACAGTACACATAAACCTATTAAGAAAACAATTATCATTTCATTATTCAACATATTAACATTACGAATATTATACCTTCATCTTGTACGCTGCACACAATGCTATGTTTCTGCATGAGTAGCTTAGTATATTAGATAGAACCCCGTAATAGAATGCTATTTATATCAATGCATCGTTCAATGCACTAATTAGGGTATGATATTTATTGCAATCATCCTTGACACTTTTTTCGCAACATTATAATAAGAATCCCTTGTACACATATTTCATGAAAAGTACATACACATGTGATGTCATCAGTGATGTCAATAATGACATTTGTGATGTCATCTTTGATGTCCTGGGTGTTAGTCTTAGCAGTGCACGGTGGTGGCGCGAGTTATGGTTGCTTAGCTTACTTTAACTGGCGAATTTCAAGGGTTTTTCGGTTTTACTTGGAACCATAACGTCCCTTTAACAAAGTTTTTTCACTGAATTTCATAGGTTTTTAGTAGCGCAACTTAACCATAACGTCCCTTTAACAAAGTTTTTTCACTGAATTTCACAGGTTTTTAGTAGCGCAACTTAACCAGAACGTCTCTTTAACAAAGTTTTTTCACTGAATTTCATAGGTTTTTAGTAGCGCAACTTAACCATAACGTCCCTTTAACAAAGATTTTTCACTGAATTTCATAGGTTTTTAGTAGCGCAACTTAACCATAACGTCCCTTTAACAAAGTTTTTTCATTGAATTTCGTAGGTTTTTAGTAGTGCAACTTAACAATAATGACTTTCACTTTATATACATATCATATGGAACTGACTGAATCTCTTCTACTGTACTTGATGTCCGCAAACTCATTTAATGTTCGCGGACATGTTCGAAGAACAGTACCACTACCTAAAAAACTCTGGGGGGGTATGTTTGATTGTTATAGCATAACATAGGAACATTTAACAAATTAAAAAAAAAGCACACAAACACATAATATGTATTAATACATAAGAAATGTAACCCATATATACAACACACTAACCATTCATTTAAATGCACTATGTTCTAAAATGGAATATAACACAAGAAAATAAATTGGCTTCCAACATAATTACCTCACAAACACAACAGAACTGAGAACAAGAGCAGACCCACTGAGTACATAGGACATATATTACCTGAAATAGTAAGTGTACTTAATTTTATTCATATATTTATAAACTTTCTGTATTAGATAAAAAAATATATTATCTTTTTTTTTTCTCTCACAGAAATGTCTAGTACTCTGAAATGGCTAGAGGAACATTTCCCGCATGAAGAAATGTCAGAAAATAGTGAAACTAATGGTAAACACTTTATAATATGAACCATTTAATTATTATTAATTTGTATACATTTAACATATATATATTTTTTTTTTTGTACAGAGCATACTAAAATAGAAAATATTTCAGAAAAACCTGTTATGGATAACACTTTTCACAGTATACACAAAAAAATGGATTTATTGTTGACTAATTTTAATAATTTGAAAACTTTTGTGGAAGATCATTTTAAACCAAAAACCTCATACCATTGCCCCACATGTACCTGTCCCTCCTCACCATATCCCAGTCAATTATCCCCAAACCCTCTCCATAACCCAAAACGTTTTGATGAGACTTCCATCCCTTCGTCACCTAATAACAATCATGATGAAACCCCTAATTCTCCTGTTTTTGTTTCTGTTTCTGCCTCACCTTCTCTGTCATAAATTATTAATATATGTTAAATAAAGTTTAATTTTTATATTGTGTTGTAAATAGTTTTTTTTAAAACAATGTAGGTGTCCGCGGACAGTGCAGGTGTTCTGAAATATTCGTAAATAAACGAAAATGGAGGTGTCCTGAAGAACACTATACCAGTTTGTACTGTTCGCTAGCAAGGTGAAACTATTCTAAGAACACACGCGGTGTCCTGAAATGTTCGTAAAAATAAAAAAATTAAGTGTCCTAAAGAACACTATATCTGTCCATAGTGTTCGCTAGCAAGTTCAAACTGTTCTAAGAACACACGCGGTGTCCTGAATTGTTCGTAATTAAACGAAAATGGAGGTGTCTTAAAGAACACTATACCTGTCCGTACTGTTCGCTAGCAAGTTGAAAATGTTCTAAGAACACAATGGTGTCCTGAAATGTTCGTACATAAACGAAATTGAACGTGTCCTGAAGAACACTATATCTGTCCTTACTGTTCGCTAGCAAATTCAAACTGTTCTAAGAACACAGGCAGTGTCCTGAAATGTTCGTTTCACGTGTGACGCAATTTTAATTAGTTCAGGACCCGAACAGTGTCCGTAGAACATCAACGCGCATCCGCTAGCCAATCTCCGTGCATTTGGTGTCCTGCGGACATGCGCTTCCTTTGCGGACTTGTTCGCGAACGGATCATATGACCGCGCCCACGCTGATCGCGTTTTCTGAATGCGGACACTGTTCGGGTCCCCGAACAAATTAAAAGTACATTTTCAATTGATCCATAATATTTTTCAATAAAATCTCACCATGGCACAAGTCCCACATAGTAATCCTGAGTTTCTACATACCTTTTGAAACTTTTCAAACTTTTTTTTGTGTTCGATCTGTCCGCGGTCATCGCGCACGTCTGCGGACCACGCACAAGCACCCCTATAAAAGACCACGCCCTAGAGCTTATTCTCATTGTGTTTCTGGCTATTCTTCAGAGCACAGCTATTTCTCCAGCAACTTGCTGATTACACCATCGAGATGGCATCCCTGGCTGCAGAACTGCCACCTGGTGCTGCACCTGCTTAAGCACCACCCCCACCCCCTCCACCACCACCACCTCCCCAAGGGCTTGAAGAGGGGAACAGGAGTGAGGATGCGGAGCAGGAAGAAGAAGATGATGAGAATGAGGTAGAGGAAAACCCTACTACCCACACTAGGCGTGAGTCTTGGGTGTGGCGGTTATTTACCATTCATGGTAATGTTCCTAAGGCTCGTGCGAACCGTGTTACCTGCAATGAATGTAAAATGATACTCAGTCGCGGGAAGCACGGTAAGTACAGCTTTGGGACCACTACTATGAAGTGACACCTGAGGTCATTTCACTCTGGGGCTATTCGCAGGGTTGTGCCTTGCGAAGAACGTAGCAGGTTGATTTCCTCTACTTCATCCTCTGTTTCTGATCCTGTCACCACAAGGACCACCTATGTGGGACAGCGTCTTCCTCAAGCTGCCTCAAAGGCCATACAGAATGCTGATGACCCTTACCTTTCGAGGGTCACAGTTGTATGTATGTACTGTGACACTGTACTCTGCAGGGGGGAGTGACTTCGTAGTGCTTTTGAGACTATCGTCTCAGAGCACGAGAAGATCTGCTCACTACCCAAATAAAACCCACTCTACATCTTCCTCTCTTAGCTCACCCTTTCTTATCCCTGTGGTTGGTGTCCCCCCTTTACCTTCCTTTCCCCTCCTCGCCTAGTGTGTCGTGTATAAAAAACCAAAAAAAATACAAAATATCAAAAATAAAATAAAAGTAAGGCTCTTTTCAGAGCCGCCTTTCACAGTTAAAAATAGAAGTGAAAATAAATGAAGCAGGGCCCTTTGTATTTTTTAGAAGTCCGCAGACAGTTCGCGAACATTTAAAAAATTGGGTTGCTACCCCATCACAAACATTGCAATTTTCTCTGGGCAGAAGTGGTGGCTCTGAAAAGAGCCTTTGGGTGGTGTTTGTAAGTCAAAAATTATAAATGCTTAACACCTACTTCAAAATGGTTGTTGTAATTCCAAAAAAGGTTGCAATGCATTTTGTACATTTCTCAGAAAAATCTGATTGCCAGCATAAGTAAGATGGACTCCATCTCTGCAAAAAATGTATGTACTACGAAACATAATATTTTCATTGTGAAAAGAGGACATGCCAAAATCTCTTAGAAAGGCACAAACAGCCTTATTAACATTGCGCCTTGCTTTTTCCATTTGTGGACCAAATGAAGAAGAACGAAGCCACATTTGTCTCTGCGCATATGAAAATATCACTTGAGAATTAGGAAACATATCCATAACCTTCCCAAGTCCTTCTTTCATAGCAAATTGCAAATAAATTCCAGTCACATGTCCTAAATTGTTCCCTCCACAATGAATTACAATTATGTCTGGATGTTGCTCTGTCTCCAAAGTAGCACAGAGAGGTAGCAAGTCCAACCACTTCATTCCACGAACTCCATGCCAGTGTACTTCCACATGTGGGAATCCAAGATCTACAGCTACTCCACAGCTTTCTGCATGCACCTTCAACCAATGTATCCACGAATCTCCCAAAATCCAAACAATCTGTTTTCTGAAACACACAGCCATAGCTATCTTTTGTTCTCTCAGCAAAAAGACTATCTGAGAAACTCTCTCCTGGCACAACACACCCACTAAACTTTCCTGACCAATCCCTTTCAGTGCTTATTCTCATTTGCATGACTTCTGAACCCAAAAATCCCCGGATGTAACTCCCGATGTCCGCAAACTACCGCCATGTCCGCGGACATATCGTAACATGAACAGCCCTTCTACTATTTCCACTTCACTCTCTCTGCCATTCCCTCATTGGATGTTGCTAAAAATCACATGACCATGCACCAATCACATTCAAGACCTCTACATCTAACTGCATCATCATAGATCAGCACTGCAAATGTACTGTGAATCTCTCTGAGTACAAGTGTCATATCATTGGCAAGCACCATCTACCAGAAATACTGTACAAGTCTCCAGGATTTCTACTTGCAGCTCCATGCATATCCATATGCATTAACACAAACTTCGGGTATGTATATTTTCTGTACAGTAGATGAACACATTTTCAAACAGACTTTTAGCTTCTGTAATCTGTAAAATGAATTTACTGTATTTGTTTCAATTTCCTAAAATCAACTATCACTTATAAACCTTTATACTATTTACTTTCTTTATACACACACACTCAAATCATGTTAAACTAACATTTTTTAAATGAAATATATAGACTACATATATTCAAACAAAATTGCATGCAAGCACAATCTATGTTTAAATCTTTAAAAAAATACTTATACAATTTCATATTTTTTTGTTTTTATTTATTTATTTACTTAATTACTTTAATTTAGACATGACATTGATTCACTATTACCTAGAACAGCTTACTTACAGAAATAGTGGTATTCACTGGTATATTATAAATTTCACAAGACATAGTAAAGATATTTTTTTTTGCTACAGTTAGTCATTCAATACAATTTGTTCATTAAGAACATATCATATGTACTGAACTGATGCAATGTATCTTATGTAAATAAATTAGTTTCATGGTTTTAAAGAAGGCACTGAGGATTTCAATTAAAAAAATCAATATCTAAATTAAAAACAGCGCTATATACAAACAAAGATACTAATTTGAAGCTTTTACAATTGCAGTGAAGACCAGTCTCCTGAAAAGAAGCAGCCGAATTCGAAGAACAAAGAAGAACTAAAAAGTTACCTGTTAATTTAAGAAAAAAAGTAAGTAGAATATCACCATAATATTTGTATTATTAATCAAACATACTATAACGTTAATACAAGCTATTTCTGTGCCTAAAAATAGAGATTGTGTACCATTTTGTCCAAAAATCTCCATGTCTTAAACAGCGATTTACAGCCAGAATGGCCCACAAATTCCTATTTTTGGACACACAAATTACCCAACTGAACCGCTACAATT
Source organism: Ambystoma mexicanum (assembly GCF_040938575.1). NCBI lineage: Eukaryota > Metazoa > Chordata > Amphibia > Caudata > Ambystomatidae > Ambystoma > Ambystoma mexicanum. The sequence goes on along the minus strand of NC_090937.1, from coordinate 421,084,929 downwards.
TTCATATTATAGAACAAACAACTGTTTTAATTGTATACATTAGATTTACTATTTGTACTTTTCCACACCACTAGCTTACTTTTTTTTTGTCATCTGAACCCCAGTTTAGTAACACATAAATTCCCTACTAGTTGTAGTTCCCAATGTACAATCACACACCATTGCATACATCTTTATCATCTTACTCAAACACTCATGCACACAGCACACATACTTTCCAAACCACCCCAACCGATATCTTCTTTATTTTTTTCAACAGACCCTAAAGAATGCCTACCAGAAGTCAAGTCCGTAGGAAGCAACGCAAAAGTAGAGCAAATGAAAATAAAAGTGTCCAACATAAGCATCCATCTCTAGCAGAATTTGTAAAAAAAAGTTGAAACAAAACAGCTAGTACAGTCATTTAGTGAAACACACGAAGTTTCAAGTACAAAAACTTTGCCTCCCCTATCAAAATGTAAAACAAACCAAAAAACAATTAACAGAAAATCAGCTATCACTACAGATAAAACTACTTCTTCAAATGTTAATATAGTGCAAAGTAAGCATACCAAGAAAAGTATTTTAGCCAAAATGTACCGTCACAAAGTCCTTCAAAATCTTATAAAAACAGGAGAGAACTCAGGTTCAATGCTTAAAACCTATCGTAGAAAATTAATCTTAGAATCTTTGATGGACAGTGCAATTCTTCTCAATCGAAAGTTATTTATTTTACTGTTAAACAAAATGAAACCACTAACAAAACTAATAACTAAATTACAAAAAAGACTTCTCAATAAGCGAAATGTCAACAGAAAGAACTTCTTAAGTATCTGCGGAGGTGAATGGAATCACACTACGAGCACAAAACCATATTTTAATGAAGAAGCATACAAACAAATGCAAACAAATACAATTGCCATACATAGCAGTGGTCGAGGTTATGAAAAAGTGAATAATACCATAATGGAACAAGAAGGACTCCTTACAAAAATATGCCCTGAAAAGTTAGAATTACCCCTCCATTCAACTGAATCAGAACGTCTAGTGTACAAATGGCCATGCACGTCAATATGTAATATTCCCAAACAATGTTTCAAATCTTTACGCCAATTCCTCAATAAATATGTAAAAAGTAAAGACAAAATCAAAATTAAATTACTGCAAAATATGGATACCTGTCCAGTGCGCAAGTACACAAGACTACAAGGACATTCACTGGCCTGCATTACAGGACCTACTTGTAAAACCACTTTCCATGATATCAAAAGGATATCAACACATCATTCAACTATAAGAAATCTAGTCTGTAAACTGTACTATGCTAAAAGTCCTGCTTTAGCACTAGCAAAGTTAAATAACATCCTTCTACATGGTACAGCAAAAGACCTACTTGAAGAAATTCACTATATCCAGAAAAAATATTTTGGAAGTGAAAGCCATTTACAGAATGAAATAGCTTTAAACCAATTAAGCAACAATTCTACACATGGCAACTTTTTGCTAAATACATGCAAAAAAGAAATACTAAAATTTAAAAGTACATAAGCTGAAGTACCAAACCATATATGTGTATGTTGCCGTAGAACTTTTTATAAAAGTAACACAAAAACTGTAGACCTATCATACAAAATAGAAGACAATGAAGATTCTAAATGGTTTGAATTAGCTCTCTACCTTGTAGCAGAAAACAAATATGAAATAACTGAACCCTTAATACTTTTCAGTTACTGCACTACAAAGCTTGACAACAACCAAACTCCTTCACGTGCTATCACAAATAATCTGGAATTATACCCAGTACCAAAACCCCTACAACAACTTAATTTATATGAGAGCATCATAATTCAAACAGTACACCCATTTCAAGCAATAATACGCCTTCAACCAAGAACAGCAAAATTACCTCACTCTGAATTGGTAAAAGGCATTCGTGGAAAAGTAGTTTATTTACCATTAGATCTAAAAGAAAATGTGCATACTCTAGGAGTGCAACGTCCAATGCAGCAATCTTTAATTATCTTAGTAAATGGAGTACCTACAAAAGACAAAAAAATATGGCAACAGCTGGTAGATTTATATAAAGTAGACAAGCCTTCCAATATCTTAAAGAGAATAATGAATATTACAAAGAAATTAATATTGAAGAAAACTTGAAAGATACAACTGAAATAATTCAAGAAACACAAGAAGCTGGTCAATTTGAGCTACTAGGTCCTGCTACAATATTAAATACTTTAGACCATTATACAATTCATCATTTGCACTGTAATGACACTGTAGAAGATGTACTGGAAACTTACCAAATGCGTCAAACAAAAGGATCGCCAATCAGCATATTGGAAAAAAGTATAGAAGCACATGCTTTTCCTCTACTCGTTCCTACTGGCAAAGGATGATGATAGACCTATTCAAATATCAGCTTCAGAATACCGCTCATTACGGATGTATTCTGAAGATCCCAGATTTAGACAAAATGTGGATACATATTCCACCTACTCTTTGAAAGTGAACTAGCAACTTTATGTTACAGAGTTGCACACATATTAAAATCAGGATCACACTTTCAAAATATGACAGCTACACAATTATTAGAAAAAGTGCAACAAAAGGATGAGGTTTTACAATCAAATATTACAAATGTATTAGCAAATATGTGTGGTACTAAACAGTACTGGTTTCGACGTCATGGAGATGTACGTTGTATGATCAGAAACCTTGGCCCACCCACTTGGTTTGTTACATTAAGTTGTGCAGAATATGTATGAGAAGATTTACATGATTTCCTACGCATATCAAATAAAAACAAAACAAACATAGATATACTAACACCTGGAGAACTTTTTTCTTTGGATCCTGTTAATGTTTCAAGATATTTTCACCATCGCTTCATTGCTATGCTACATTTTATTTGTAATAAAACTGTTCCTCCCCTTGGAGAAGTGCAACACTTTTTTTGGAGAAAAGAATACCAAGTCAGAGGAGCACCACATATCCACATGCTTTTATGGATTAAAGATGCTCCTAAATTTGGTCAAGACAGTGATGACACTGTTTTACAGTTTATTGAAAAATATGTCCATCAGAAGCCACAAATAGTGATCTTCATGCACACATTTTACAATTTCAAAGACACAAATGTGGAAAATATTGTCGTCGCAAATACAAAAACAAAGGGAAATACTACACCAAATGCCGATTTGGTTTCCCTAGACCAGTTACGATTACAGGTCAAGTGAACAACCTCATGTCTTCAGTTAGAAATAGTGTTAAAGGTAAGTCACCTAAAAATACATATTACATAAAAAGAAAAGAAGAAGAAAAATATATCAATGATTATAATGCAATCATTGCCCACTTATGGAATGCAAACATAGATGTGCAGTACATTGAAGACAATTCTACTGCAGTTGCACGATATGTCACAGCATACTTAACTAAAGCAGAAAAGACAGAGCTCCAAGACCTCTGGAATGACCTGTCATCAGATAAAACAGTATCTCAGAAATTATACAGCTTGGGCATAAAAATGCTCACCCATAGAGAATGTGGATCATGTGAAGGAGCTGATCATTTAACTGGTACTGCGTTGTATGGTAAATCTGAAAATATAGTATGGCTAAGTCTTGGTCCAGCTAAATCTAGAAAAAGAGTTATAAAATCATATGAAGATATAGAAACAATAGCCAAACATGATCCCAACAGCCAAGACATTTTAAAAAAAATGTATTGGACACATACTACCCAAACAGAAGTAATACTTTGGAAAACATGTGTCTATACCACATAGCCCAAATCTACACATACAAAAACAATATGAAACCTGATGAAAAAAAAGGTGAATATAGAGTGACAAACTGTGAAGGCAGCTTAGTTAACCTCACTAAACCAAATTTAATTAATCATATCAAATTGTCATTAAAGACTCCTCAACATAAAGAAGTATATTACATGTCCCTGCTACAACTCTTCAAACCATGGAGAAAAGAAGAACAATTACTAGATAACTATGACTCATATGAGGATGCTTTCAAAGCAAATGAAAGCACTATAACTGATGTAAACTTTACACAGTACAAAACAATGTTGCACAATGAACAGCAACACGAAGAAGAACTCCAAGCCCAACTAGATAAGGACACTCCTGACAGTAGTCAACCTTCTGTAACAGGAAGCCAAGAACCACTGGGAGAACCACTAATGATAAATGAGGCAGAATTAGCTATGATAGAAGTAGAAAACACCATGTGTCAATATGAAGATAAGGAAGACTAGCATTTTTCAAGAAGTAACAAAACAAATTGCACATGGTGTAAAAAATGAAAATAAAGAATGTCTTGCCATAATTATAAACCTATACTACTGCACGTCAGTGGTGAAGCTGGTTCTGGCAAAACATTCCTAATCAAAATCATTAGTAAGTTCCTTCAACAATTGACAAACAACAAACTGTCAGCTGTTGTCACTGCCCCCACAGGTTTAGCTGCCTACAACATAGGTGGTGTTACATTACAACGATTACTACTATTGCCAGTAGAACACCAGAACAAATTAGACTATTACAAACTTTCTGCAGAAGCTGTAATGGAATTACGCAGAGTATTGAAACAAATGAAAATGCTACTGATAGATGAAGTGAGCATGGTCTCCAACCTGATGTTAGCTTTGATTCACCTCAGATTACAAGAAGTACTCAAAACAGTCTATGAAGAGCTCTTTGCAGGAAAACACATTATTGTTTTTGGAGATCTGTTTCAATTAACACCAGTAAAAGGTGAGCCTATTTTTAAAACATTAGGACACAAACTCTGCCGTAAAACTGTTGGCAGCATTGGAAATGTCAACCTTTGGCAACATTTCCAATACAGAGAATTAACAGAAAACATGCGGCAATCTGCAGATCTCACTTATGCCAACATTTTAAAAAGTATCAGAGTTGGTATACTTTCTAAAGAAGCAGTAGCAATATTGAAAACCTGGCACATTAATGCACTTTATGGCGATAATGCATGTGCTACAGATGTTATGGAACAATTAGCCCACAAAAATGTCAATTGTATGGCCTTAATGCCAACTCTTTCAAGCTGTTTCAAATTCAATGAAATCATGCTACATAAAGAAATGCAACCAATCATGGAAATTAGCGCCACAGACAAATTAGATGTACATGGTATGACACTACCCATGTGTGACCAAGCCACAACAAGACTAAATAGTTTAGAAAAATCAATCTCAAACACAGCAGGCTTAGAAAAGATATTAACATTATCTTTAAATTGCAGAGTAATGCTTAAACGTAACCTTGATGTGGACCAAGGACTAGTTAATGGAGCACTGGGTACAGTTGCTGGCTTTCAAACATACCCACGCGACAACAACATTCAGTTTGTCAATATACTCTTTGACAAACTTTCAGAAGTAAAAAGGATAGGATGCTCAACAGCTAGATTCCTTCTCTTCAAAGATATGTATGTATGCAGAGAACAGTTTTCTCTAATTCTTGCATACGCAGTCACGATTCATAAATCACAAGGTCTTACCCTAGACAAAGCAATGATAGATATTGGTAACACAGTCTTTAAAGAAGGCATGAGCTATGTAGCACTATCACGCTTACGCACACTTGACGGTCTATTTCTAATCAACTTTGATGTAAGTAAAATAAACGCTGATATTCCTTGCATTTTAGAATACAATAGACTTCGCTCACTATACACCCCCCACCTAAACACATATTCTGTTCCACAAAATGTAAAACGTTATAAAAGAAAAATAAATCAAACAGAAATGCAACAGGATGTCACTGCAAATCCTCCAAAGAGAGTAAAAGAAACTAATACTTCATCAAGTACCACAAGCAAAAAAGAATCAATTAGGGAAAGTAAACCAGGTATTTCTTTAAAGAAGGAAGACAAACTCCAAAAAAAGCAGTTAGATATAGAACTACCTGGACCATTTAAATTCTCAAATATAGTTGGTGTAAATTGCTACGCAAATGTAGCAATGAATATTCTATTTCAATTACCACCAATTGTTGACAACATTTACTTACACAGTACAGACCGATTGTGGTTGCAAATGTTAGTACTTCACAGAAATGCAGCAAACAATCCTGACAACACGTATAGTGTTTATGGAATAAGACAACAATTGGACTACTGTGCTGGAATGGTGAAATTCACTATAAATTCACAGGAAGATCCACAAGAATTTCTAATGTACTTACTACAAGTACTGGAAAACAAAAACATACCTATAAATTAAATCTTTCAGATTTCATACATGTGGAAACATACATGCACTCTCTGCAACAATGTGACACAAGAAGAAATCCCCAATAAACGCTTCATATGTATATCAATACCAAATTGTGAATCCATTCCATTTCAGCGACTTGTACAAAATGCAAAGTTATAAGCAAATATGAATGTGATATGCTGCGGTGGTTGTTGCCAGGGCATACAGTCTTGGGTGCATGGCCAAATGGCCAAATGGCCATGCACCCAAGATTGTATGCCCTGGCAACAACCACCGCAGCATATTACATCCATAGAGTCAAACATTTCAACTAAGGTCTATGGAAACTTTTAATGTCCGCGGACATTATGAGTGTTCTTAGAACACTTTAAACTTGCCAGCGAACAATACGGACAGCGTTTTCAGGACACCCCCTACGAACATTTCAGAACAACGCGATAGTTCTTAGAACACTTTCAACTTGACAACTAACAATATGGACAGTGTCCTCAGGACACCCCCATTTTGTTTGTTTGCGAACATTTCAGGACACTGCGAGTGTTCTTAGAACACATTCAACTTGTCAGCTAACAATATGGACTATGCCTTCAGGACACCCCCTACGAACATTCCAGGACACCGCAAGTGTTCTTAGAAACATCTTCAGAACACCCCCATTTTGTTTATTTGCGAACATTTCAGGACACCGTGAGTGTTCTTAGAACACATTCAACTTGACAGAGAACAATACGGACAGCGTCCTCAGGACACCCCCTACGAACATTCCCCGGACACCGCCAGTGTTCTTAGAAGCGTCTTGAGAACACCACCATCTTGTTTATTTGCGAACATTTCAGGACACCGCGAGTGTTCTTAGAACACATTCAACTTGACAACGAACAATACGGACAGTGTCCTCAGAACACCGCCATTTCGTTTATTTGCGAACATTTCAGGACACCATGAGTGTTCTAAGAACACATTCAACTTGACAGAGAACAATACGGACAGCGTCCTCAGGACACCCCCATTTTGTATATTTGCGAACATTTCAGGACACTGTGAGTGTTCTTAGAACACATTCAACTTGCCAGCGAACAATACGGACTAAGCCTTCAGGACACCCCCTACGAACATTCCAGGACACCGGGAGTGTTCTTAGAACACATTCAACTTGACAGAGAACAATACGGACAGTGTCCTCAGGACACCCCCATTTTGTTTATTTGCAAACATTTCAGGACACCGCGAGTGTTCTTAGAACACATTCAACTTGTCAGCCACAACCCCATTCATATTTGCGAACATTTCAGGACACAGCGAGCGTTCGACAACGTCTTCAGAACACCCCCATTTTGTGCATTTGCGAACATTTCAGGACACCGCGCGTATTCTTAGAACATATTCAACTTGACAACGAACAATACAGACAGCGTCCTCAGGACACTCCCATTTTGTTTATTTGCAAACATTTCAGGACACTGCGAGTGTTCTTAGAACACATTCAACTTGCCAGCGAACAATACAGACTACGCCTTCAGGACACCCCCTACGAACATTCCAGGACACTGGGAGTGTTCTTAGAAACGTCTTCAGAACACCCCCATTTTGTTTATTTGCGAATATTTCAGGACACCGTGAGTGTTCTTAGAACACATTCAACTTGACAGAGAACAATACGGACAGCGTCCTCAGGACACCCCCATTTTGTTTATTTGCGAACATTTCAGGACACTGCGAGTGTTCTTAGAACACATTCAACTTGCCAGTGAACAATACAGACTACGCCTTCAGGACACCCCCTACGAACATTCCAGGACACCGGGAGTGTTCTTAGACCACATTCAACTTGACAGAGAACAATACGGACAGTGTCCTCAGGACACCCCCATTTTGTTTATTTGCAAACATTTCAGGACACCGCAAGTGTTCTTAGAACACATTCAACTTGTCAGCCACAACCCCATTCATATTTGCGAACATTTCAGGACACAGCGAGTGTTCGACAACGTCTTCAGAACACCCCCATTTTGTGTATTTACGAACATTTCAGGACATCGCGAGTGTTCTTAGAACATATTCAACTTGACAATGAATAATACGGACAGCGTCCTCAGGACACCCCCATTTTGTTTATTTGCAAACATTTCAGGACACTGCGAGTGTTCTTAGAACAGTTTCAGTTTGCTTGCGAACAAAACAGACACATATTGAGTCCTCAGAACACCCCCCATTCAGTTTATTTAGAACATTTCAGAACACTCGTGATGTCCGCAGACAAATTGAACACAAAAAGAACGTCTAACACATAAAAAACACAACTTTCATCCTATCTCATACACTCCCACCCTCCCCAAACACTCCTACACACCAACACACTCTACTAAATACAAATTTTGAACAAAGTTTCACTGCGCTGTCTGCGGACGACTGCGAATCCAAGATGGCGGGCGCTACCGAAAATCTGACACGCTTCACGCTCCATGCCGTCCAATCAGCGAACACGTTGCATGTCCGCGAACATCACGCAAGCCGATTGGCCAATCAGGACACTGTCCGCGGAGCGAACAGGGAAGTGTGTCCGCGGACTGAACACAGATATCACTAATTTTTTTTGACCTACCTTTTGGTCATTTTACAAAGAACTACTGGACGGATTTTCACCAAATTTGCAAAAGCACGATTTCGGGAGCAAGCCGCTGCTCCTGGTCCAAATTTGGTGAAAATCCGTCCAGCGTTTTGGGCTGTAGACACAAGCAAAACATTTTCCCCATTCAGTCCATGGGAAAAAAAAGTTTTGGGACCCCCCCTATAACTTTGCCCCCCCTGGACGAATCCTCACCAAAGTTTGGTGAGGATCCGTCCAGGGAGAGCGAAGTTATAAGCCGCCCAAAAAGTGCTCTTCCTATGGAAACAGCAACTTAACCATAACTATGACTACATGGCCACTACTGTGGCCATGTAATATATATATTTAAATATGTTAAGTACACATAAAGTAATGCTTATTCATTTGGTTATTTAGAGAAGTGTTTACCATTAGTATCACTATCTTCAGACATTTCCTCACGTGGGAAATTCTCCTCAAGCCACTCTAAAGTACTAGACATTTCTGTGAAAAAAATATATATATTACTTTTATTGTATCTAATACAGACATTTTAGAAATATATAAGAAAAATTAAGTTTACTTGTTAGCTTCTGGTTAGTTGTGTTCGTTCTGGTCTGTAGATCTGCTGTTGCTCCTAGTTGTGCAGTTTCTGTGAGGTAATTATGCTGGAAGCATATCTTTGTTGTTTTGGTATATTCCATTTTTAGTACATATGGTATTTAAATGGATGGTTGATGTGTTAGGTTCCACTTCTTATTTATTACTACATATAATGTGTTTGTGTGCTGGTTTTTTAACTTGTGCCATGTTCATATGGCATTATATAACAATTTAAGATACCCTCTGAGTTTTTGGGTACTGTTGCTGTAGTCCGCGTCCGTCCGTGGACATATGCACAGTCCGCGGACATCAAAATAACTAGCTGGGGGTTCAGTATGTTCTATGTTACATGTATAAAGTCAGGGACATTATGGTTAAGTTGCACTACTAAAAACCTATGAAATTCAGTAAAAAGACTTGGTTAAAGGGACGTTATGGTTAAGTTGTGCTACTAAAAACCTATGAAATTCAGTAAAAAAACCTTGTTAAAGGGACGTTATGGTTAAGTTGCGCTACTAAAAACCTACGAAATTCAGTAAAAAATCTTTGTTAAAGGGACGTTATGGTTCCAAGTAAAACCGAAAAACCCCTGAAATTTGCTAGTTATGGTAAACTAAGCAACCATAACTTGCGCCACCACCGTGCACTGCTAAGACTAACACCTAGGACATCAAAGATGACATCACAAATGTCATTGATGACATCACTGATGACATCAGATGTGCATTTATTTTTCATGAAAAGTGTGTACAAGGGATTGTTATTATAATGTTGACAAAAAAGTGTCAAGGGTCATTGGAATAAATATCATGAGCTACTTAGTGCATTAAGCAATGCATTGATATAAATAGCGTTCTATTATGAAGTTCTATCCAGTATACTAAGCTACTCATGTAGAAACATAGGCATTGTCTGCAGAATACATGATGGAGGTGCAATATTCATAATCTTGCCATGTTGAACAGTGAAATGATACCTGCTTTATTATTAGAGTTTTACGTACTGTGAAACATGTAATAAGTAGCTAATGAAACCCACTTACTACATAATTGCATTATTACAGACAAAACACAAAGACACAAGAACACATACAAACATAAGTATATACAGGGAAAGTGAAGTAAGCAAAAAAGCAGCAGTAGTAGCAGAAAGTGTTCATAACCAAACTGATTATCTTAATGCAGAGAAATGATTGCTCTGTTTCAAAGATGCTACTTCCCCTGTGTATATGTATCACATGATGTGATATGACCCTAAGGAAAGTAGTGTGAGTACAATGTATACAAATATGAGCATTTACAGGGAAAGTACAGTAATACAAAAAACAACAGAACTATCAGAACGTGCTGATAACCCTACTAATGATCTTCATGCACAGAAAGCATTACTGTCTTTCAAGCTTGTGTCTTCCCCTATGTATATGTTTCATATGATGTGACTGGACCCTAAGGGAATTACTGTAAGAACATACTTGAAGGATAAGTCTACAATACAGTACTTTTCCATTTTTTAGTTCCTGACTGTTAATGAAGAAAACCATGTGGCCTAGATATGTCAGTAAAGGAAAAAAAGGGGGAAACAGAAATGTGATGTCATCAATGACATTTGTGATGTCATCTTTGATGTCTTGGGTGTTAGTCTTAGCAGTGCTTGGTGGTGGCGGGAGTTATGGTTGCTTAGCTTACCATAACTAGCGAATTTCAGGGGTTTTTCAGTTTTACTTGGAACCATAACGTCCCTTTAACAACGTTTTTTTACTGAATATATATATACATATTTTTCAGTGGCACTTTGTTTAATCCCCTTATTTTACACAAATAAAAACAGAAGAAAACTCATAAAAAGAATAGGCACAAACAACCCTTACTTGAAATATTAATTGTGGACAGAAATTACATTGCTGAAGCCCATAGTGTCCCTGTATTTATTGGGGAAATTTGCACCAGAAAAAACATTCTATTTCTATTTCACATAATAAGATTTTGCACAACTAATTAAATTCCTTCTGCAACAGCTTGCATTGGACATAGTGAATTTCTTGGGGAATTTGTGAATCACTTGCTCAAACCTTACAGGGAACCTGCTCAGCAAAGACAAGAAAACGTGATGAAACAAAGTTTTGAAGATGTGCATGGGTATGCTAAACTTTCGCCTTAACGCCATGGAAGAACCAGTGTGCCCAGAACACTGTCACCGACAGCTGGCAGTATTTATGTGTCAAGTAGCATTCGAGTAAAAAGGACATTAAAGAAGTTCAGCGTGTTTATATTGCAAGCTGTTGCAGATGGAAGCTACTAATAAACCGTCCCAAACTGTTGCAACCTCTATGTTGATTCAGCACCTCATCCAGTTCCATTACAACAATGTGGAGATAGGAAGGGTAATTACCATCAAAATGTACGAACCCATGGCCTACAATTTGTGCACACGTATCTGCTGTAGAAAAGCACATCTCTTCCACTTCTATTGCTTCCTCTGTTCCAGCCACCTCCACCCAACCTCTTCCTATCCTAGCTCTACCCAATCTGCACAAGTGGAAAGTAATGTGCTTGAAATATGACAAATGGATCATGTTGTGAAATCGTATTCTAAATAGTTAGAGAAGACCTATTTTACAACACCAAATCAATTGCTGCCACTACAAATATATATAAAGAATAAAACAGTGGCAATTTCTTTATCCCCTTTGCAAAAATAAAAACAGACAAAATCTCATGAAAAGAGTAGGCATAACAAAACCATACTTCAAATATTATATGTGGACTGAAATTACATTGCTGAAGTCCGTAGTGTGCCTGCATTTATTGCTGCCATTTTCACTGGAAAAAACATTCTATTTCTTTTTCACAAAATAGGAGTGTGCACAACTAAAACCATTCCTTTATTCTTTATGAGTGTATATCTAAAACTATCAAACATATTTTTCATGAAATTAACCACTAAGTTTCACAAAACAAAAAACAACAAATGAAGCAATGAATGTTCTCTTATAGATAACTACACAGTATCACACTCAAGCAAAATATAAATATTTTTTAAAGCAAACACATTTTCAGATCACACTAAAAATCACTTTAATAAACACCATAAGTGACTATAAAAGCATTGGATATAAAATCAAATGTATGCTGCTCTGTGATCATTCTTTTATTTTGAGTGCAGGATGTATAGTAAGTGATTCTATATCATACCTCACTGAAATACATGTTTTTCCTAATAAACAACGTCCTACAATTGTTCCCGTCCATGTTCTACATGTACAGCAGTACCACTTAATTGTTAACAAATAGTTAGATACATAATAAATTGCAAATCCCCATTATCAACATATTATCAAATAAAACCTTCAACAAAACAGTTACAAACAACTGATAAATGCCAATAATATTTTGTCACAGGTAACAAAAACTGCACCATGACCACAGTGTGAGTTCTGCAGTAAAAATGACAAAGTAGACAGAATGGTGGGTGTTATTCTTTCCAAAATCAAAAGCAGAAAAGAGGACTATATTGTAAGAAACTAATAAAATGGCTGACACATATTCACTGCAACCTATCACAAGGAGGTACACATTTACAACATTAACACCAGCCAGCTAGAAACACTGAAACGCATACAAAGCCTTGTCGGTTCAGCTTTTATTGCCTGCGGGCTAAGACACTTCCACGAGCACTCAACATGCCATTTGCTACTATATAGCCGTGGCTGAACAGAGTATCCCTTTTAATCATGGGTAGCAATGCTGTGCACAAAGAGGGTGCAGGATAGTTGCAGTTAAACACTCCAGCCCCTTGCTATTACTAGGCATGTTGCTCAAAAGACCAATCACTCCTCTTTTTTGTATAGCCACAGTTCTCTCACATTAAGGCCCTATCGTATCCTCAGACCTCACACGTGCATGAATACTCAACGTGCCATTTACTGGTGTATTGTTATGACTACAATTGTTTTATATTTGTTTATTTATTTATGTGCTATAGTTCTCAAGGAACTTTTCACATATGTTCACAGATCATCAACAATAATCAAATGAGTTTATCGTATTGCAAAAGTTAAAATCTCTGCCTTACTGTTAAAACACAATTTTCTACACAGTTAAACTGGGTTGGTCCACAGGACACTTACCTCCACTGAAGCTGTAAAAGTGGAATTAGGGGTGCTTTACTGACTCCACTCTGGTCCCTCGGAATGTGTACCTGTGACAAGGGTAAGGCCTGAGAAACCATCATGAGGAATAAAACCCGTAGAATGGTACCTTGTGAGTTTACCAATGGTAGAGGAGTGTTGATTTGATTTGATTTGGAATTCAGCAAAATCCAGGAAATAAGGCTGAGGTATTGTTAGACAGCCGATAGTGAGAGATAGAAGGAAAGTGTTCTTGGAGGGCAACACAAAGGCATAGAGGATTCATTTTAGAGAAAGGACATTTTGAGTTGATGTGGCAAGCAAACCATTTTACCATTTACGAAAAATGGAAAAGTATACATGTCGAAGACCACAGAATGTTGCAGCGGTAATAAACACTAATTGTAGAAGTAAAGAAAGTCATGATCCAATGGAAAGGAATGGGGAACAAGTTGTGCCTCTGATCTGGTCGTTGCAGGAAGCAATGAGAGAACAGGAGAAAGTAGAACTAGCACAGAGAGATCAAAGGAGAAGGATACCCACATGGAAGATGGCAAGGGTGAATCTTAGGGCTGGAGGAAAGGAGAGAGAAGAACATAGGTAAAGAGTGTTAAAGTCAAAGTAGAAGTAACGTGCAGCGTGGAGGAGTAGGAGGCTATTTGTACCAAGAGTTGAAAGGCTGATTCATATGGTATTGATGGCAGCCATGTTAGAAAACACTAGATTGTGCCTGTGTACTTCTTACTGTGAACCATTTTGTCGCCATCCTGGAATGGGCTAGTAATGCAACTTATGCCCCTTCTTCTCCATTTTCTCCATAAAGAATAGTGATGTATGACATATAAAGCCATGGCTGCACACCGTTTTAAACTGCAGGTAGCCATTCCACACAACAGGTGGGTTCTGGGAAGCCTAGGTTATTGTCGTGTTATGTGATGTTAACCAAATTTCTTAAGCGCACATATGCCCGAAGGCATCATGGCGCTGGAGGAGCGAGGCATACGTGTGATATCACTGTTTCTAAAATAACATTGTTTTCAGCTTCCGATGAAACACAAGGTGGTTTAAGGTCCCCCGGAGAGCAAAAGGAAGGTCATTCCAGGTTTTCACTGCAGCAACCGAGAAATAACATCCCCCTTTTTGGGCTAACCTGAACTGGGGAGCTGCTACCTGCAGTGCCGATTGAGAATGGAGAGATTGAATAGGCATGTAGGGAATACATTAGGCTTGCAGGTATTCCGCTCCCATGCCGTAGAAGGCCCGATGTACCATGCACATGAACATAATCCTGTCAACAACAGGAAGCCAGTGCAATTTCCTGAGCAGGGGAGTCATATGGGCTCCAAAAGGGGGGCATAGAATAGATCTGGCTGCAGCATTCTGGAGCAACTGTAGGCGATATTAGATTCTTTAAAAAAAAAATATCTGAGTATGGATAATGAATGACAAAAGAGACAGTAGTGATATAGTGGTAGTTAATATGAGTTTTGTAAGATACATGATAATAAAGAGAGCACGCCAAATGTGCTAAAATACTACACTCAGTATAAAACAGTCCTTTTAAAGACTACGTAACACATATGAATGTACAAATGCAATAAAATAACATCCATCACATATAAATACCCAAATACAATGTAATTACATCAAAAAACATTTTCTAAAATGACTCATCAGTCATAGCCACGGCTAGAGTTCATTGATACATTTCTAACTGCAGTTACAATATAAAATTCTGGGGAAGTAGGTCACATATTTTCATAGATATACACATAATACATCATTCTTAGAAAGGACTCGTTCAGGTGCAAACAGCGTACTATTTTGCACATTGAGGCCTATATCCGTGGGTATAGTCCAGTTGTTGCTGCGGTTAACTGCGCCTCTGAAATTCAACACCTCAATGGGTGATACCATAGCCATGGTTATTCATCTATGTTTAAAAAAGAAAACATAATTAGTTAAAGAACAAACACACTTTAAGAAGTACAATTTAATAGACACGTGTTTATGACCCTCATTTTTTGCATGCACTGCATCACATGCACAATATAAGACACAACATTTGTGCATACAACACTGTTGTTCTCTTTGCACATACTAATCATTGGGTCATTGAGAAAAAATCCAACTTGGATCAAAACAAACATTGGAAAATATAAAAAGGTATACAAACTACCACTACAATAAACAAACAAGGATATGTAAACTTGGTGAGAATAAACAAGGATATTATACTGAGTGGTTGCAGGACAAAAGATGGGGAAGGTTAAATAAACTTGGAGAACAAGAGAGAATAGGGTGGGATAAATAAACTTGGAGAACAAGGGATTGAAAACAATCACAGAGGTAGAAACACTGGTATTATCATTTATTGGAAGTCCTTTTCACGCCACAAACAAACAACCTCAAGTTTACCACTGCAGATAGTTCGCAAAATGTCAAGAAAAAATGACACCGTTTTAAAAAAAAGGAAAACATCATATGCACCTTTTGCAAAAAACACTAAGACATGAACCTTCAAATGTTCCCTTTCAAAGCTTGGAAACATCCAGTTTCAGTGGAACCCCACCAACAGTGGATGAACCCTCAACTTCTGCAACATTGCAACATTGTAAATTCCACCTGTTCCAGTTTTACTGCTGCCAATATTTGAGTTATGAGAGTAATGTATTGCCTATGCCACAATTGGCCTCTCCAAAGAGACACCACAATAGACCATTGAGAAATCACTCTCTCCCAACATAGTGTACATTGCCATGACTAATTCACTAACACATTAGAGGTACAATAAAAGTATAAAAACTGTTACTATAATCATTGAACATGAATATATAAACTGGGTGAGAACAAACAAGGGTCATTATGCTAAGGAATTACAATAGAGTAAATGGGGTACATTAAGTAAACGTGGAGAACAAAAGCGAATACCTGGAGAACATGGGAAAACTTTGACTATAGGTTGACCATTCACTGGAGTTAAATTAACTACTTCTTCAGAAGCCTGAGCACCTCAAGTATCAGCACCTGCCCACCATAAAAACAATAAAGACCCAAACAGAAAATGAATGCCAAAAATCCAACTTTCTTTCAACAGATACTAAAACAACCAGTCACAAGAAAATAAAAAAATAAAAAAATGACAAATATGAACTTGCAAAACACCATCAGTTGTACTACCTCACAGATTAGTCAAATCAACTAAGAGTACTGCATATCTGAAACTGCATTAAAATTACAACAAATGCAATCAAATAAACGTTCAACCACACTAACATGAATCCAAAAACGAATTGCCTGCATATCAATGCAATTAAATGACAAATCTAATTTTGTAGGTCCATGTTAGTGAAAGTAAAAAATGCATAATAAATACTTGCCACTCAATCAGAGCAGATGAAAAAATATATAACAAACACCATCTGATAGCAGTGGTTAATATAACTAGCACACACAATACTGCAAATAAACCTTCAAATATGTAAATATTTCTTAACACTTACTTTCACATCAGTATGAAAATGCAACGTTTTTTTTCATTTTTGTATATCATCCTCTTATGCACAGCGACTTGGTTCTCAATATAACATACTTCTGTGTTGTGTCCTTTAGTGTAATCAGAGGAAAAAAACCACATCAGCTAAATAGCATATGTGCTCTTTCAAAAGACCATGCGCCACATTTAGAATGTGAATAACCTTTGTATTTAATATTAGTTTAAACAAACTTTTCCCTCCACTTTCTGTGGATCAGCCCTTTGTTATTACAGGTTTACAGATTACAGGATTACGGCTTTATGTGCCTTTTTCAAATCTGGGCATTATTTCTCATCCAATTTGCTTTCACATCATCATGTATCTACCTTCTTATTCAGTTCGCTGATCAGGCACCTGATACAAGAGCCGACGTGAAGGGACGCCCGTATACGAAGTACTGGGGAAACAGAAGGAAGGTGGGATTATCCTGTGTAATGGAGAGTGCAGCGAACTGAATAAGGAGATAGTAACATAATGATGTCAAAGCAAATTGAATGAGAAATAATTCCCAGATTTGGAAAAGGCACATAAAGCCGAAACACATGTAATCACAAAGGTCTGATCCACAGAAAGTGGAGAGAAACGCTTCTTCAAACTAATATTAAATACAAACGTTATTAACAATCTAAATGTGGCACATGATATTTTGAGAGAGCACATATACTTTCACCTCAGCCACACTCTTGCCATGTGCACACTGTGGTCCCGATTCATGTAATTGTGTGCATTTTTCCAAGAAGTCCTGCATGCCGAGAGTGAACCTGCGTGAGCTGGCGCGCAGATAAAAATCTGTGTGTGATATAGATTGCTGGAATTCTACATGCATTATAACCCTATGCACAGGTCACAGCCGGAACAGCCCCCAACATGCCCACACGCAGAGACAAAACGCCAGAAACTGCCACCGTTGCGCATGTTCCAGATGCAAATACATACTTCCTAAAGTCAGTGCCTGGGGTCCCTCGCAAGCAGGCCTGCAACTCGGTGACCCTGCGCAGGGTCCCCAGTGACTGTCATTGGCACCCAACAACATGCGCTGCATTTATCATAACTCATGAACTGCAAACCCCTTAAACTGTTCCTGCACCCCGCTACGCTGAGTACACACCCCCAAAGTACTATCGAAACCCTGTCTGCTCGCTGATACCCCTCAATCTGACATGCAACCACACCTCCATATCGGTGCATCCACCAGGCAAGTACTTACGCCTGCTTTCGTCTGGCGTACAGTTCAAGGGCTGTGTGTGGGTTTTTCGTATGTGGAAGGATGCGCAGTCAGATCCATGAATTTGCTTTTACATGCACTGTTGTGGGCGTGCGAGGGACTACCTGCAGGCCGTCTCTCGGCACAACTACTTCTGAGCAAGTTCTTCCCCATTATCCGTGTTCCAGCCAAGTATCAGACCTCTGCGCAGGCCTCAGCCACGATTTTTGCGGAGTCTCACGCAAGGCCCTTGACGGCTCGCAAAGGCATGCCGAGCCTACGCGAACTCCATGCAAGTACCACACATTCGATTCCACCAATCGATGAACAGGAATTTGTGCACAATTGGACGCACAAGTCAGTCCCCCTTTTCCTGCGCAGTTCATTCCATGAATCGGGCCTTGTGAGTTCTGAGATCAAAAGGATTACACTGCTGAAAATGGTGGCTTTTATACTTTCAAAAATGAATACCACAAAAAGAGTACTATATACTAAACAAATGACTAAAATGGATGACACATTTTCCCCACAACCTATCACAGACAGCAATACAAATAACCAAACAAAGAAGCTCACTGAAATCCTTTTTATCACTGCCCATCATCTCTGATAGCCGCAGCTACCACATGTACACAAACACACGACACACCATTTGCCGGGAGATAGCCGCGGCCGCACAGGGTGCCAATTTTTCCTGCTGGTAGCAGTGCCGCGCACGAGGTGCGTGCTAAATAGCTGCAGGTAAACACCTCAGTTGTTGCAGTTGCTAGGTGTGATCCAAAATACACCCCTTTATTATAGCCACTGCTATGAGGGTTCTTTTTTAAAAAAATCTGATTATGGAATATAAATGACAAAAGAGACAGTATTGATACAATTGTATTTAAAATTTGTCAATAAAATGACTGCTCGCTCAGTTATTTAAAGTGGATGATGATAAAGTAGTTTCAGGATTCATTAGAGACCACAATCAATGATGGATTTCATAGAATTCTACAATTTCTACAGACATGGTGAAGGAAATACAGTGTTCCTTCATAACATCAAAAGAGTACTCCAAATGTGCCACAATACTACACTTGGGGGCCGCTACATGGAATAAATGTGCAACAAAAATAATGGCGCAAGCAGGCGCAAGTTGGCGTAAGCGTGAAAAAAAGGCGCATGCGCACGCGTGCGATTCATGGAAGTCCCTGCGTGTGTTTTCCTCGGGATGTGCGCCAAACCCGTGCGTGGAGCACACGGGCGCACACGTCATTGCAACATCCCAAACGCTGTGCGCGACACACACAGGGAAAGCGCACAACGTCCACGCACACACCAAAAAGGGGGCGGGACACGGGGCGTAACACACGGAATGGGGAACAACGCGTGAAAAAGAAGGCGTAACAGGGGAAGTACTGCAGGGAAATACACGGAACGCCCACACGCACGCGAACAACCCGTATTCATGGATTTGAATACGGGAAACCCGCGCACAGCAAAAGACGCGCATAGGCATCAACACGTCTGCCACACGAAGGCAGGCGGAAGCGTCCCAAAACAGTATAAAAGGGCACACAAACAAAAAACACGTATATACAGCTACGATGAATGCCCCATTTGTCGCAGCACTGATCGTGGGACACCGCATGAGGAGGAGAATAGCCAGGGCCCACATTTTTTTTCCCCAGACCAGCCTTCTTGGGATGCCT
Source organism: Ambystoma mexicanum (assembly GCF_040938575.1). Classification (NCBI taxonomy): domain Eukaryota; kingdom Metazoa; phylum Chordata; class Amphibia; order Caudata; family Ambystomatidae; genus Ambystoma; species Ambystoma mexicanum. The sequence continues at coordinate 421,064,942 of NC_090937.1, read as the reverse complement.
GACAACCACGTCTATGGCAGGTATAGGTTTCCACCGCGTATCATCCTAGATCTCGTCAGGGAGTGGGAAGATGACTTTACATCACCCACCCTGTGCTCCCAAGCATTCAGCCCCCTGGAGAAGGTGCTCAATGTCCTGCATTTTTTGGCCACTGGGTCATTTCAGCGGACAACTGCCATAGTTGGGGGGGTCTCACAGGCCACGCAGTCACGCTGCCTAGACCAAGTGTTGGCAATCATCACTGCATGCCCCTCAGTCTGCAGGCACATATACATGCCCAGAACACCCGCAGAAAGGCAGGCCGTGGTCCAGGACTTTCACAGAGTGGCACACTTCCCCAAAGTGCTTGGTGCCATAGATTGCACCCATGTGGCCATGCGTCTACCTAGGGCGACTGAGCACATCTATCGAAACCGCAAGCACTGGCATTCCATCAACGTGCAGGTTGTATGCGATGCTAAAGGAATCATCACCTCGGTCTATGTAAACTACCCTGGCGCCAGCCATGACAGTTTCATAAACAGAATGTCCGCCCTGAGCCAGGCCCTGGAATCTGGGCAGCATGGTCACACATGGCTCCTAGGTGACTACAAATGCCTGTGCACATGAATGCATGTCACATACAGACAAATACAGAAACCCTAATAATCACAAGTATTATCACCTCCCCAGGGGACAGTGCCTACCCTCTGAGCAACCACATGATGATGCCAATCCGTAAACCCACCACCCCACCCCAGGTAAGATACAATGATGCCCATATTGCAACCAGGGGCATAGTGGAGCGCACATTCGCAGTGCTCAAGTCACGCTTCCGCTCCCTTGACCGCTCTGGTGGCCACCTACTATATGCACCCCCAGTAGTGTGCAGGATCATTGTGGCAGCATGTGTCCTGCACAATGTTGCAACACGGCGGGAGGTACCGGTGGACATGGTGGTGCCCACACATCCCCAACCACAGGCACAGGCCGTGCCCATGGGAGGGGACAGGGCACGTGGCGAGGTAGCCCAGACCTAGCTTGTGGCCACATACTTCACCTAAACTCCCACCCCTGCAGAGTGCACAAAGGCCTGGCACATACAAGGTGACAATCAATGATGACAAAGAGACAGTCAACTGTCACATCCTTACCACCAATATAATGTTGCCACGGAAGTGCTACATTGTGTGTATCCCTAGCTACTTAGCCATAACCAATCCTGTGTGACCAAAATAAACACATGCAAGGTGTGTATCACACACCCCTGCAAAACATGCCATCCCAATCCCTGGTATGTCACCCAAACCCTCCCAAACCACATCACTCATGTCTGCCACACCATGACATGGCATGCAATAGCAAAAGACCAACACACGACCAATAAGATACGAAGTGACATGTCATAAATGAAAACTGCCATGAGACAATGATGCCTGACATGTATCAGATGAGATGACTTACCAACAACCTCCCACACATACAAAGTCAGACACAAATGCTTTCCAACAGTCGTAGCATGAACACAACACTGAATGCCCGTTCACATGCACATTGTGCATGGCAAAATCCCGACTCCCGAACCTGTGTGCTGTGTGTGTCTCCTGCAACACACTGCTCAGCACACAGCACTTTGAGCAGCCATTCTGTTGCAGATACACCTTGAGCATCACATGAAAAAGACTAATCAAATCTACAACCAAATGACGCATGTACAGGATACCCAAATGGTAATACATCATGTGCTGCATGCGGGCCTGAGAATGCAATCTGTGTGCACCTGTGGTCATGGAATGGTGGTTGTACGTGTGGTGGATCATTGTGCAACTGTGTGTGTCATTAGGGACATGCACTCAATATATGCATGTGAAATCAAGTGACCCTCAGTGTCCTGTACACATCACATGTAAACATTGGCCATGTGAACACCCCAGCATGTCAAACCACACCAATCCCCTGACACCTGAAAAGTAAAGACAACACAGGAACAGGCATTGACCAGCACAACACATCATGTACATAGTACCCCACAATTACAATGGCAGAGTTCCCAAAATACTGTAGGCCAAGCCAACTGTCCAACAACAAAAGGCCCTCCCTTACACATCACTGTGACCTTCTGAACAACTGTCTCTGGGGCATGTAGCCTTCTTCCTTCAAGTCTACCTGGCTACAGGATCACCCTACCCCTTGGTCTCCATGTTCCAGCTTGCGTGTAAATAGGGTCCAGCCCCCACAGAGGCCACCTTGACTGGTAAAAATACCAAATCGCAGATAACTCCAAGTAGCCAAACCCACAAACCAGGGAAAAAGCCTGTAGGCACCAAAAAACCCTGGAAGAGTCTTCAGTAGATGACTTGAAGTAGCAGGAAACGTCAAAGCACATGTACAAGCACAATGATAGAACAACCAAGGTAGCAGAGTTGAACAAAGGTCCAACAGAATGGGTACCATTTACGGTACATAGCATACAATGATGATGCAACAACTGATGGGTAGTGTCACAGCTCTGGTTTCCAGGCGCAGGAGTGGCGCGAACCAACCACCCCCTCCGTGGTCTGGGCACAAGGTCAAACTTACACAGGCCTCTGAGACCCCGGCAGGGAAGGAGGGTCAGTGATATGTTGCATGGACAGGCATTGGTAATCAGGATAACCGGAAAGAGGGGCAGGAGAGTGAATGTGGATTTGCAAGGGAAAGTAGGCAAAATACAACTATTCACAAAAACACATACTCAATTGGAGAAAACATGCTCATCATGCACATTGTACCAAATTAGTCAAATGCAAGCCAAAGAGAGACTTATCTCTGGGGTGAGTGCTGGCCTCCTGACTGCACACTCTCAGGTCCAGTAACAGGAGCACTTCAATGCTGCAAAGAGAGTGTGAGTTACTAATCTGAATTTGTGTTTACAACACACACACACAACCCCATGCATGCCCCAAAGTAAGTGACTTCTATACAAACAAACACCCCTGTCTGCTTCTTTGTACCCATACGTTAGCTTGGCCCACCGATGGTTCATACACTGTCAATGCAGTAAGGCAGGCGCATGTGGGCGTGTGGGAAATGGAAGACCAATGGGTCAAGAATCACACATGATACAATGGTCCCTGGGTGAGCTGCTAGACGCATATAGCAAGGTGCAACTTCAGTACAAGTTGTGTTCTGGCTGCCGCATATTTCAATAGGTAGTGCACCTGGCAATTTGCACATGCAAATGACATGCACTGCCCATGAGTCTGTGCCTCGCTGGGTGTCCCTGTGTGCTGTATTAGTATCTGGCTAGGAATGCTACTACCCTAATTATGCTTCAATGGAACAGGGGTACTCGAGGATATGTTTGATGGCCCCTGCGTGTGCTCCTGACAACTTGTAAAGCCACTTGCCATTTGGCCCTCAAAGCATGTCAGCTGTACTGTGTGCTTCTCCTACAATGCCTGGCAAAGTTCCCCAGCACTGGTGCTACTTGGCATCCATGTGCAAGTGGCCCGGTGGAAGGTTGGCTGCGGTGTGGGCACTTGTGCTGCTCACCTTGGCTGAGCTCCTAGAAACACGTCTGCTTCTGTTGGGCTTCTGAGCATGAGGTCTGGGCTTCTGCTTGCGCACACATCCACACGTCTGCACCACCGAACGTGGCCAGTTTGCCGGATTAGTCGTCCCTGTGTCTGCTGGCAAAGGTAGCCTGGAGGTTCATCTTCCTGCAGAAAGGGCATAAAATAAATTAATAAAGCAGGAAAGTTCCCTGTGTGTGTATCTACATGCTGGTTGTCACTGGGCCAGGTTACAGACCTACATCCAAACTCCTCCCACCATCAGTGTCACTTTGACAGGCCAAGGGTGCAGGCTACTGTCTACAGCATGAAGTGCATCAAGCACATATACAGGCAAGAAAAAAACATACATCACAATCCACATCAATTAATGGAGACATCAATCACGTACTCACCCAAATTGATCACAGACATGGGGTGGATAAAACGCAACAAATCCCCACTAGGGGTGTTAACACAAGTAGTACAGCAGCAGACAGGCCACAGTTACGAGGAAAGTCCAAAGCCCTTGTATAATATTTTGTAACACCGAACCATCCTAGCGAGCCCATGGAGAAGGGAAGCAGGAGTGGCCTATGTGAGTCAGGACCCCAAGCTGCAAACACATACACAAGACAAGCTTGAAGGGCTCAGCTGGAACACACAGTGCATGCCTTCAAAAGCCACAAAGCACCACACTGTCACATGAGTGCACAATAGACAAACAATATTTAACTATATTAACTAATTAAACTAACAATGAACAACCTACATAACCTAATTAAAATAACTATCAAATAGTCAATATTAACTAACTAAACTAAAAGCAAAAATCAAAAATGGCCACATACGACCCAGGGGGGAGGCACCCAGGAGGGCGGGAGGTACAGGGTGCACCTCAACACCCACATGCGATGATATTGAGGCAAAAAAAAAACCTCCATGGGCTCAACGCCTGCACACCACGACCTCTGTGGAAGATAATTCGTCGTCCGAGTCTGCCTCATACTGTAAAGGAGGACGTGGCACAGGAGCCTGACCACGCCTAGACGCAGCTTGCCCCTCGTCGGCAGCAAGTCTGCCGGATGGGTGAGCCTGGTTCTGTGCGGCAATGACACGCAGGTCTGCATGCAGAACCTCCCGTGATACACATGCTTCCTCTCGCAAGGTAACACGTGTAACAAAGAGTTCTTCCTGCGTGGTCTGGCTGGACAACTGATGCGTCTCCCAGCAAGCACGTAGCTCAGCCGAGATGGTACGCTCAAGCTGCTCAAACCTCTCCTCTGACCACACCCTCTGGGACGTCAAGAGGGCACCCACAGTGGATCTGAGGGACTGATACTCAGCCCTTAGGGCCTCCATGTGTGCCTCTGCATGAGCAGCAATTGCTTCACGCAGAGACAACATTTTAGCCTGGCGTGCCCTGTCTGAGGCCACCATGCCCAGCCTGAGCGAGCGGGCCATGGACTGCGCCGCTTGCCACTGGAGAAGCACCTGCCTAGCAGGGGGGAGCATGGATTGGACCACACATTCCATGCTCGCAGCGATGTTATCAAGTACTGCCCCCTGACGTTCTGAATTGGCAGTCATGTCTTGCTCCCACTCAGTATACCTCGGTGGGGCGCGGCCACCGCGTTGCTGTGCTTGACACCTGTGGGACCCAAGGACAGGCCGTCCTCATGGTTTGGCACCGCCCCCGGCTGCACGACTACATGCCCCCATCTATGTAATGCCCCGGGCACATCAGCGACTGGTGTGGAGGGTGACCCTGCGACCTGATCCACCACAGGCGGAGGTGCCACCACTGTCTGGCCCCTCAGTGCAGGTGTCACGGACAGAGGAGTGTCCACATCAGAATCACTCACCCCTGACGTATGGACCTGATGCACATCCAACTCGACATGGCTGTCAGAGTGGTCATCTGGGCTGGACTCATTGCCAGCCAAAGACAAGATGGTCTGAAGCACATGTGGGTTCTCGTGGTCTACCACCCCACAACCCCCACTTGTGCCGGGTTGTGGTTGTGATACCAACCCTGTGCCTGGCATGACAACACCATCCTCTGGCTCCATTGCGTCATCATCTGAAAAGTGGAGATAAAAAAACATTAGTACACATTTTAGGAGCACATGACACATATACACATAGACATCACACAGACAGGCAACACATGAAGCAGACATGTCACACACAAAAGAGAACCTGCCATGCATGCCTGGTCAATTTGACATTGCATCACTGAGTAGGCATGTAGACGGTGTTACACGGCTCAGACGCGGGTTGATGCAGTGCAGAACATGTGTACGTTACTCACTATCTACATGAACAAGTACTTCATGATGTGTATCAAAAATCGTGAAGCCATTGGAAGGACTACTTCAGGCATCACGTGCAATGTGCATGCAATGTGTTGCATGGCTACAAGCAAAGCCCCCCACCCCCCTCAGTGAAACTGCAGGGATGCCTTGCATGGTAGCAAAAGGCCAAAAGGCTGACCAGAGAGCTGAGTATTGGCAGACAGTATTGACTAGCATCAATGGCATCATCTGACTCAACTGACAACACACCAGATGATGATGGGACAGTGAGCAGGACACATGACGAACCCTCAGTAGTACACCCAAGTGTGCAAAAGCCACTACACCAGTTGGACAGAGTCAGTGGGCCTGAAACTGGGGGAGGACTGTGCCCCACTCGGACTGTGACACCCTAAACATGTGTGGGATGCAAGACAGGGCCAGAGTGGGCATGGGATGGCTGAAGAAATCCCATGAAATGTTGCTCATACAAAAACGTACTACAATGATCATCCAAGCAAGGACACATAAGGGTGTTAGGGAGGATTCTCTGTTTAGGCTGAATTTCCTAACCTAGTGAGTCCCCCAGCAGCTTTGCTGGATTTCTGGAGTTTGTTTCTTCCGTCCTGCCAAGAGTGAGACTCTTTTTCTCCCACTCTTGGACATGAATGTGTGTAATTCCTTTGAATGTCAATGTGTTCTATGGGCTATGGGGTCTTTTACTCCATAGGGTCTCATATGTTTTACTATGTGTGTTACAACGCACCCTCCGTGCCGTAGCACTGGGGCATCCTAGCGGACCTCCATCATAGACTCCATACCCGGGGACTGACTACTGTCTCCCTGGGCATGTAAAGTCACCATTGGCTTTACTAGACTTAAATTTACTAACAGAACTAGTACAAACCATCCTATTGTGGACGTGCTAGTAGGGGTAAATCGATTACTCCTGGGTCTGTTATTCGAGGGGGCACTGTCCCGTCCCCCCTCGTCGAGTTTTGGCTGGTGGCAGTGGAAACTACTTGTTATATTCGACCCCGAATGTAACCCTATGGGATTCTTCCCATTGTTAGAGTTTGATACCTTTCCTCCCGTTAATCTCTAACATACCATCGGTTTACTTATCTTAAATAAGTCTATCAGATGGTATTTTCTGCCAGAACTCGGTTTGTTTAAAATGGCGTCTGTGTTTGTCTCTGTGACTCCTAAACCAAAGGTTGAGCCCTTTGTTCCACTTTTGGCGGGCTTCTGTACAGAGACCCTCCAAAGTGGTGCCATTCTGTCTGGGTTACCACAGGGGTGTGGGAGGGGGTTTAGGCACCCTGGACCGAGTTTCCTTGCCAACTCCGGTCGCAGTCTGGTATGATTGGCCCAAGTGGTGAGCCTCCCCGCTCACCACTTAGCGTGTTTTGATTGACAGCTAGGCTGAATGAGTGGGGGTTTTCTGCATAAAAGCAGGGCTTTGGGGACTGGATCTTCAGAAGTCACCACAGGACCTAAGAATCCGACGAGGGTACAGCTGAGCCGACCTGCAACGACGACACCTCCGGTGGAGCCCTGCTGAACCGACTCACCACCTCCCGACGACAGAGGAGATCTCCCTGCCGGAGAGTCTCTTCCCCTGACTGGTGGGAACAACCAGTCACATTTGCTTTTTCTTCGCTCCAGGATGCAGTGGTCGAATTGCCCGTGCAGAGCACCTCGGCAACCGGATAGCCACGACCCCTGTACCGCGACCAAAAGGTGGTGCCTTGTGACGGAGCACTCCGCGGCTGGTCTCTTCCCTGGTGGTGCAACAATCTTCAACTTTCCTTCGACAACGAGATCATCTCTTCTCTTGGCAAAGACCTGACGTGCATCCACCACCAGGAACAACTGCCCCCACCGGAGCTGTCTCTCCACAAACAAGGTACCGTACCCGCCTGGCTTCCCTTTCTGCCAGATAGAGTGAGGTGTCTGAATCCTCGCCTTTCCATTGGGTCGACCTCCAAGTGTTCTTTAACTTTCTGTTCTGAACTGGTCCAACCTTTCCATAACAATTTGCGATAAAGACTCGAAGAGCATTTCCACTGATACACTTTCGGGACATATCGCCTCGCCTCTCTCCGAGTGGGCCTGGCCTCTGAACTTTGTGATCTACAGTAGACCCTGCTTCACTTGCCTTGCATTTGTCCGTAAAGTATTGGTACCGAGTTGATTTCATAACCTGCCTTATTTTTCTCTCCCGTCCTAACGAATACTAGAGTGCCATCTAGGTTAAAGCATACACCTCTGTCTGCAAATAAGTGATGCCGGTGAACCTAGACTTGTCGAAATATTGTTAGGGGGATCGATCTATTTCTTCGTATAGTAATTTGTGATTGAAGTTATTTTTACACAAGAGTGCCAGCGTGTTTTTTTATAGATGTGTTGTTGAAAATAAATACCTTTGTATCTTAACACCGAAGCCTTGTTCCGTGTTTACTTGTTCTACTGTGTGGATTGCCCTATATTGTATACTCCACATACAGTCTAACTCTTCTTCAGGGAAGTCTGACTGCTCAGCCACAGCTACCAAGTGAATCTGTGTGGTACAGACTGCTACCAAGTGGGTTTACTGCCAAACACCTGTAGTCCTAAATCTTTTGCAGTGTTCCCAGAGGGAACTGCACAGGTTTTCGCCTAACAAGGGGCATGCATGGAATGCACATGGAGCATGAATGGGCACTCATGTCCCTGTGGAGCATTTGCCATCTGCACAGTCAAAGTGTTACACCCTGCATGAAGGGCAGAGGATGTACCCCACTGCATGTGTCTGGCAGGTTGGCTGGTGGAAGTTAGCATGTACACAGGAGGCTTGAACAGTCCATTGCAGTACGCCAAAGTGATGCACAACAGTGCAATGGTGTAATTGGGGTGCAGGGGGGGTGGAGAGGCAAGGGGGCATGCCTATGTGGAGTACCCACATGCAGGCAGAGGACACATGCACGTCAGTCATGCAATGACATAGTCCCAGTGCTGAGAGGAAAACCACCCCTGGCTACATGCAGAAGGGCCAGAGAGCAGGAACATGGACCGGAGGGGCATCTGGGTGACTAGCATGTGAGTAGGGTGCAAGTGTGGTGATGAGAACAGTCCCCGTTTGCTCTACATGTCCACCATCCTGCACAGCAGGCACGCATCTGTGAAGCATTGCATGACTAGCACATGAGAACCATGTACACATAGCATGTAGTGGCAGTCAAGCACAACACATCACACAGGCAAACCACACATGGGCTCGACATACAGGCAACAACACTCACTGGACTGAGCATCAAAGTCCTGCATCTCTCCCACTCCTTCAACCAATTCTGGTGCTATGAACTCTGCAACGAGTGCCTCGTGCGGAGTGAGGTCATTCTCCTCAGGTGGTGGCCCACCGCCAGTCACCAGAGTCATGCTGTAATTAGAGGCATGCTTGGCCTTAGTGCTGCGTTTGAGGTCAACCCAACGCTTCTTGCACTTGGCAGCTGTGCGCACCTCATGGCCGAATCCACTCACATTATCCGCCACATGCTTCCAGTGGGTATTCCGATGGACAGCCGTAGTATGACAATTCGGCCCCACTAGCATGTCACGTCGGTGGGCCTGCACGTAGTCCACAAGGGAGTCCAGTTCCTGCTTGCAGAAAGGTTTCTTCCTTGATGTGCAGGAGGCCGTGGCTGTGTCTGGGGTCCCAGCCTGTGCTGCAGATGCAACCTTCCTCCTCTTGGATAGTGGCGCGGACACTGGCTGGCATATGCCGCCCTGATCATTATGACCAGTGGGACCAGTGGATTGAACCAAGGGAGTGGCAGGTTGAAGGACGACTGAAGGTCTGACTTGCGTCAGTGGCTGCTGGGTGCTCTGGAATGGACCCTGCGCAGCAACATCTGCTGTGCCAGGGTCATTGACCGCGACTGTCCGTGTTGGTAGACTCACAACCAGGGTGTTGTTGGCTGCATCTGCCCCTGCACTTGCCAACACCCGGCTGGTCGGGGCAGCTGATGACATTGCTGCCCCAGGGACATGTGTCTCGGTCAGGGCAGCCCTGCGTGCACCTACAGTGTGCCTCCTGACCTCCTGGAAATCTTCCAGGGACTCTTCAAGTGCAAACGCAGCCTTCGCTGGCAGATCCTGAGCCTGGGTGGTGGTGTCCACAGCTGCACCTGCAGCTACCACTACCCTTGGGCCCGTGGCAGTCGATGAAATGGACTGCTGGGTCACATGGGCGCCAGTGTCAGATGCAAGAACCGCATCTCCCGGAGGGGGTGGTGGCATGACTGCACCAACACATGGCACAACATCGCCCCGAGCTGCCACACCCATGCCTCTTCCCCCTCTGCAGCCACCCTGGACACCCTGGAGTCCCCCTACTCACTGGTCACCCCGGCCACATCCCTGACCACGCCCGCCACAAGGAGTATGCCCAGCTGAGGCACCCCTCACCTTTGGTGGCCTCCCAACCATGGCACAGTTGGAGTAGTGCCAGGAACCGATGGAGAAGTGCAAATGGGAGGTGTACACCACAATTGGCATGAGCAATTGGGGTGAAGGGGGTGGGATACAAGATGTTACAAGCACCCCTGCACCTGCAAGGATGTATGTGACCCTGGTGATGAAGTAACAGGTCAAGCAATGCTCCAGCACCCCAGAACTGCAGTAAAACTGTGCACGCACCCCAGTAGCCCACGTGTGTGGAATTAACCTCCCGCAGTACGCGGTGGCACCCAGGGACACGAAAAACACATACGTGTTGGACACGCAGGCTACTATGACCTCAAAAACAGGTACGCGATACACAGGGGCACCGGCAGTGGGAAAAATAGCGTGTGCAACTCACCATCAGACTAGTGTGGTAATGAAAAACACTCGTAACCAATACCCCCCCCAAAAGAAGAGATACGTCCTTGATCTGCTGTGAAGTAGTGATGGTGGGCGAAACAACACGAAGTAGCAACACTAACATCGGTCTCCACGAAAGGCACGTACAGCGAAATGCCAGGACCCGCTCACCTTTAACCCATGCTGAGGGAAACGCCCACGCGCGTCACGTCACTTACACGCTTAGGCACTTTCCTCTGATTACACGCATTAACATGCGGACATGCTGTTTTTTCACGTGCTGAATCACTATGCATCCGTCATGGGGGTAACGCCTGCGCACGTAACGTCACAGACGCGCTTACGCGCTAAGGGCCTTTCCTCGAATTACACGCTGACGTGCACTTTTTTCACGTGCCAAATCACTCCGTATGAAGCTGGCCACGCAACAACAAACGGAAGACCATGCTCCTGCCCTGAAGGCCATTTTCCTGTCCCCCAGAGCCCCGAGCACGCTGCCACCTGCCATCTGCTGCTGCCTGCCTGCAAAACACCTTTCCTGCTCTTTGGTGCCTGCACATCAGCCATCTGCAGGGGTCCAGTTGCTGTGACCACCCCTGCTGGACCAGAAGACTCCCGACTGGGATACCATCGCTCCACAGCCCAGCCCCAGGACCCAGTTGCCCACCCACACCTGCCTCGGGGGTTGCCATGTCGGATACAACACCATCTGGCACCAGTGGCATCACCCCAGCAGGGAGGCAGAGGGCTACCAGCTTCAGTGCCAATGAAGTTGGTATCCTGGTGGAGCAAGTCCTGGGGCAGTATGATGCCCTCTTTGGAAGTTTGCGCGCCGACTATGAAGGACGGAAGAGGATCTGGATGGACATCGTGGCTGCCATCAACGTGGAGGAGGTGGCAGCCTGCAACATCAAACACGTCCGGAAGCGCTGGGAGGACTTCAGGTCCAGGACACTCAACAAGGCCCGGCGCCTCTTGAAGGCAACGGATGCTGAGGCGTGCCGGGTCCGCCTAACCAACAACCAAATGAGGGTCCTGGAACGTATACACCCAGCGCTCTACGTCCAGGTCCTTGAGAGTCAGACCCGCCTGGAGTCGAGCGGTAAGTTTACATGCATACCGAGTGGACGCTGTGCATGTTGAGGTGTGGCAGGAGTGTGCAGGTTGCAAATATGACTTTGTAGGGCCATGTATGGATGTGTATGTACAGGGACATGAGCCTGCCACATGTGACTCCTCTCATGTGTGAGACACATCGATGGTGTATGTGTTGATAAGCATGTTGGCCAAATGCAGGTGTGGGTGCACACATGTTTGAATTTCTGTGTATGTACTGTGGCATGGTTGTGGTGTCACACATGGATGCTGGTTCCACCTGCATGTATCTGCACAATGTGCATGTGCATGTGTGTGTATATGACAAGCGTGCAACTGAGATACACCATGGATGCATGTGACACTGACATGTAGGAGGCTGACTGCAAAATGTCACATGGATGGCTATGTAATCACTGCGACAGGTGGTGGAGATGTACAGATGCATGTATGTCTGGTGGCGTGTGTGCATGTGTTCTGCACTCCCCGTGTTGCATGTGACGTCAGACTCACCTTCGGCTACTCATGCTATTGTTTGTGTATGGATGGTGCTGGCTGGTGCAACATTCCTGTTGTTTTGCTCTTGTGTGTGAGTTGAAATGACATGTGTGTTGGGGTGTGTGATGCCATGTCTGAAGTTTGCGACTGCCACTCATCTGCAACTGTCATGTGTGTATCAGACCATTGTACATTGCCCTGATGCCTGTGTTCTGTCTCTCCCTGTCTGCAGCGTCAACTGATGAAGAGGGCGGAGACGGTGGTGTGGAGCACAGCGGCAGGGATCCCACCGCCAGCAGGAGACGCAAGGCCCAGCTCCCCTCCCAGGTTGACATCTCTTCGGGGAGTGAGGAGTCTGGTGCCGCGTCTGCGGCCGCAGCTGCCCGGGGTAGGTCCAAGAGGCAGAGGTCGGAGGTGGACTCCTCAGCAGCAGAAGGGTCCGCTGAGACCCCACAGGGGCCTACGGAGGAAGATGGCATGGAGTCATCCAGGTTGGTGGGGGGTTTGGATGAGGAGGAGGCTGTGGAAGTCACACGCACGGGGCCTGGAGGGAGGATTCTACTGGTGCCAGTGGTGCAGTCCAGGGGCAGGGACAGGAGGCAGCACAGGCCGCCGCGGAGGTGCCTGTGTGTAATCCTGTCCCCGATCCTGTGACTGCATCATCCGGCGCCAGCAGGGATGCCTTCGTTCAGACCCATTTTCAGGGAGGGGATAGCCGCACAAAAACTGGCCTTCCTCTCCCTGCGGATGTGGCAATCTGGGACCGTGTTCAGCCTGTCCTGGCTGGGGTGGTGTTGTGTGATCGTGACATTCGGGGTGACGTGCAGGGTTCTCGTGAGGACAATGCACGTCATTTCGAATGCCTCGAAGACCGCATCGACCGGCTAGGAGGGATCACCGGTGCTGGGTTCCTCGATGTGCTGGAGCTTCTACCGACCCCCTCCTCAACTGAACCCCCTAAGCGCCAGTCATCCTCTGTGCCATCTTCCTGCCCAAGTGTCACCCAGGCACCCTGTGGAGTTGGCCCTGACCAAGCAGCCAGGCAGGTGGAGGACACATCCCTGCCACAGTCAGGAGTCGGAGGTCCAGCAGGGATGGCCACAACAACTGGACCCCAGCAGGAGGAGGACGTGCAGGCATCACAAAGCAGGGGACATGCACGGCAGCAGCAGGCTCAAGGTGGGAGCGATGATGGCTTGGGGACATCAACATCAGAGGGGCAGGCATTGGCCATAGGGCAGGAGGACCCTGGATTGGGAGTGTCCTCCGTGTGTCAGTGGTTGGGCCATGCCATAGATGCGGAGCGGCAGCGGGTGGAAGAGGCACGGCTCACTATGGTCAGGGCGGAGAACTCCATGCGCAAGGTGCTGAGGCGGGTTGAGTGCCTCGAGGGAATTCGCAGGGATTTAGAGGTGAACATGGTGTAATCCCTGCGAGACCTCGGGGCCAGTGAACAGGCCCGCCTCCAGGACATTGAACAGGAGTTCGATGATGCCCTGTCCTGGGACATCAACATGTGTTGATGTACATACATGCCATTTGGGTTGTTTCATGTAATGGGCATTTCAATGTGGGTTGTATGTAATACTTGGTTGTTTCTTTGGCCAGGGGTGGCGTGCGGTGGGATTTGGGTGGCCATGAGGGCCATGATTGTGGATCATGATGATGTGTTGGTGGGGGACATGAGTCAGGGCCTGCTGGCAGGTGCCTGTCACTGCTGGGTGGGTGGGGGTGCAGGGGGACATGAGTCGGGGCCTGCTGCCAGGTGCCTCTCACTGCTGGGTGGGTGAGTGAGGACATGAGTCGGGGTCTGCTGGCAGGTGCCTGTCACTGCTGGGTGGGTGGGGGTGCAGGGGTACATGAGTCAGGGCCTACTGCCAGGTGCCTGTCACTGCTGGGTGGGTGAGTGGGGACATGAGTCGGGGCCTGCTGGCAGGTGCCTTTCACTGCTGGGTGGGTGGGGGTGCAGGGGGACATGAGTCGGGGCCTGCTGCCAGGTGCCTCTCACTGCTGGGTGGGTGAGTGAGGATATGAGTCGGGGTCTGCTGGCAGGTGCCTGTCACTGCTGGGTGGGTGGGGGTGCAGGGGTACATGAGTCAGGGCCTACTGCCAGGTGCCTGTCACTGCTGGCTGGGTGAGTGGGGACATGCGTCCGGGCCTGATGGCAGGTGCCTGTCACTGCTGGGTGGGTGGGGGTGTAGGGGGACATGAGTCGGGGCCTGCTGCCAAGTGCCTGTCACTGCCGGGTGGGTGAGTGGGAACATGAGTCAGGGCCTGCTGCCAGGTGCCTGTCACTGCTGGGTGGGTGGGGGTGCAGGGGGACATGAGTCGGGGCCTGCTGGCAGATGCCTGTCACTGCTGGGTGGGTGAGTGGGGACATGAGTTGGGGCCTGCTGCTAGGTGCCTGTCACTGCTGGGTGGGTTAGTGGGGACATGAGTCGGGGCCTGATGGCAGGTGCCTGTCACTGATGGGTGGGTGAGGGTGCAGGGGGACATGAGTCGGGGCCTGCTGCCAGGTGCCTGTCACTGCTGGGTGGGTGAGTGGGGACATGAGTCGGGACCTACTGGCAGGTGCCTGTCACTGCTGGGTGGGTGAGGGTGCAGGGGGACATGAGTCAGGGCCTGCTGCCAGGTGCCTGTCACTCCTGGGTAGGTGAGTTGGGACATGAGTCAGGGCCTGCTGGCAGGTGCCTGTCACTGCTGGGTGGGTGAGTGGGGACATGAGTCGGGGCCTGCTGCCAGGTGCCTGTCACTGCTGGGTGGGTGATTGGGGACATGAGTCGGGGCCTGCTGGCAGGTGCCTGTCACTGCTGGGTTGGTGGGGGTGCAGGGGGACATGTGTCAGTGCTCACTTGTCATGGTGATATGTGGGCTGGCTGGGGGGCATGCCCAGGGGTGAAAGGCTGCCTGCGGAGCATGCCCAGGGTGGATGGTCTGCCTGCTGGGTATGGGGAGGGTGGATGGGCTGCCTGCAGGGTATGGGGAGTGTGGATGGGCTGCCTGCAGGGCATGTCCAGGGGTGAAGGCCTACCTTTGGGGTATGGGGAGGGTGGATGGACTGCCTGCGGGGTATGGGGAGGATGGATGGGCTGCCTGCAGGGTATGGGGAGGGTAGATGGGCTACCTGTGGGGCATGGCCAGGCGTGCAGGGTAGTCCCCTGTGTTGTGGGCTGCCTGCAGGGCCTGGGGAGGGGGGAGAGGGCACACCTGGGAGGACACACACTGGCAATTCACATTGGGGCAGCCCAAGAATACACGTTCCTCTCCCACAGAAGCAAAAATGTATGTTGAACTTCCCGCACCCCCCCGAAATACACGTACCCCGCTCACACAAGGCCTATCGTACGTGAAACTACACGCGCACCCCAGTAATACATGTACCCCGCTCGCACAAGGCCTATGGCGTGTGAAACTACACGCGCACCCCAGTAATACATGTACCCAGCTCGCACAAGCCCTATCGCATGTGAAACTACATGCGTACCCCAGTAATACACGTACCCCGCTCGTACAAGCCCTATCGCATGTGAAACTTCCCGCGCACACCGGAAATACACGTACCCCGCTATCACAAGGCCTATCACGTGTGAAACTACACGCGCACCCCATTAATACACGTACCCCACTCGCACAAGCCCTATCGCGCATAAAACTTCCCTCACACCCCCGAAAAACATGTACCCTGCTCGCACAAGCCCTGTCGCGTGTGAGACTACACACGCACCCCAGTAATACACGTACCCTGCTCACACAAGGCCTATCACGTGTGAAACTACACGCGTACCCCCAGAATACGTGCAGGCAGCCCATCCACCCTCCCCATACCCTGCAGGCCGCCCATCCACCCTCTCCATATCCCGCAGGCAGCCCTTCACCCCTGGGCATGCCCCGCAGGAAACACTTCACCCCTGGGCATGCCCCACGGGCAGCCCTTTACCCCTGGGCATGCCCCGCAGGCAGCCCATCCACCCTCCCCACACCCCGCAGGCAGCCCTTCACACCTGGGCATGCCCTGCAGGCAGCCTATCCACCCTCCCCATACCCTGCAGGCAGCCCATCCACCTGGGCATGCTCCACAGGAAGCCCTTCACCCCTGGGCATGCCCCGCAGGAAGCCCATCCACCCTCCCCATACCCCGCAGTCAGCCCTTCACCCCTGTGCATTCCCCGCAGGAAGCACTTCACCCCTGGGCATGCCCCACAGGCAGTCCATCCACCCTCCCCTTACCCTGCAGGCAGCACATCCACCTGCCTCATACCCTGCAGGCAGCCCATCCACCCTCCCCATTCCCCGCAGGCAGCCCATCCACCCTGAGCATGCTCCGCAGGAAGCCCTTCACCCCTGGCCATGCCCCGCATGAAGCCCTTCATCCCTGGGCATGCCCTGCAGGCAGCCCATCCACCCTGACCACAAAAGTGATGGGTGGAAGGTTTCAAATTAATCTAAACCACTGGCAATTGCTCTGGGCAACCTTCCACACCACCGTTTTTTAGCCCTTCTGCACCATTGCAAAAGGGGACCAGCCATGTGCAAATCAGTCAGCAGCTGCCGCCACCGAAGGTAGCAGCCAGCCCGAACTGCTAGGCCAGGTCTCCTCTGCACAGAAAACCAAGCAACCCCAGACATGTTTCGGCCTTGTTGGACCTCCTCAGTGAGGTGCAGCCTGGTTCCCTGTGGCGCAGCGAGCAAGGGACCCACGTCTGGGCATACCCTCTCTCACAAGGAGAAACAAACTGACCACAAAAGTGATGGGTGGAAGGTTTCGATTGAATCTAAACCACTGGCAATTGCTCTGGGCAACCTTCCACACCACCGTTTTTTTGCCCGTCTGCGCCATTGCAAAACGGGACCAGCCATGTGCAAATCAGTCAGCAGCTGCCGCCACCGAAGGTAGCAGCCCAGCCCGAACTGCTAGGCCAGGTCCCCTCTGCACAGAAAACCAAGTAACCCCAGACATGTTTCGTCCCATCCACCCTGGCCATGCCTCACAGGAAGCACTTCACCCCTGGGCATGCCCCTTAGGCAGCCCACTCCACAGGGGGGACTTTTCCCATGTTGTACATGCGATTTCGCTGGCGCGAACGGGGTACGTGTATTCTGGGGCGTGCGCGGGAGTTTTACATGCTATTGGCCTAGCGCAAGCGGGGTACATGTATTCTGGGGCGTGTGCGGGGAGTTTTACACGATATTGGCCTCGCGTGAGCAGGGTACGTGTATTCTGGGGCGTGCGCGGGGAGTTTTACATGCTATTGGCCTAACGCGAGTGGGGTACGTGTATTCAGGGGCGTGCGCGGGGAGTTTTACACGCTATTGGCCTTGCGCGAGCGGGGTACGTGAATTCTGGGGCATGCGGGGGGAGTTTTACATGCGTTTTCGTGGTTGGGTGCCTGTGTGCTGGTCCACTGGCCTTTGCTCCATGTACTGTATTTGTCCGCTGTTCATGGCGCGCGGGGTTGGGGCTGTAACTGGCGCTGCTGCAGGGTCGCTGTGCCACTCTGCGCCACGGCTGGTCATGGATGTTGAAATCCATGAATACGCTGTGCGCTGAAATGGGTTTTGGGGCACGCGGCTGGCGCAGACTGCCTCACGCGCACACTGTGCGCCAGCCGCGTGCGCCACTTGTGCGGTGAATTCTATGACTTACCCCCTTAGTGTAAACCAAAACAGTCCTTTTAAGGAATACTTAACACATATAAATACACACATACAATAGAATAATACCAAAAAACATGTTTTTAGTATACCAGGGGCTAGAGTTCATTCACTTTTGTTATAGTGGTTACAAATTGTTAGTTAAAGGGGGGGGTTGTGTCCCTTACCTTAAAGATGAAACAAAACATGAGAAAACCTAATGGAACTTTTTCTCACACCATCTTTATCTTGTGCAATCTGACTCAAAGACAAAAATGGAAATTGACTACCAGATTTAATAGTAAAATGTAAAAATCACAGAGAAATGTTAATAAAGTAGTTTCAGCATTCATGAGAGACCACAACGAATTATGGATTTCCAACAACAACATTTAGTTCTACATCGCCAATTTCTACTTACATAATTGAATATACTTAACTGATGAAGGAAAAGCGGTGTTCCTTTATAACATCAAAACAGTGCTCCAAATGTGCTAAAATACTACATTCAGTGTACCCCAATAGAGTCATTTTACAGACTACTTAACACATATAAATACACAAATACAATAAAATAATGCCCCATATTATTGTTCAGTATGACCGCGGCTAGAGTTTATTGACTTTTTTTATAGACATGGTTACAAATTGTTAGAGGGGGAGGCTCACATCAGATTTTATACTTATGTACATATTTACAAAATTACACAAGATATAATAGAATGGCTGAGAATACACAGGCTAAATACAGTGGATGGGGAATCTAAAACTAAAGTAGAGTGGCTCCTTTTTCTATTTATCTTTTAAAACAATGTGGGTCATTATGACCCTGGTGGTAGCCATGCCTGTAAATACTAAATTTACCGGCATCCGGCAATGGGGACTTTCCGGGGCATTACAGCACCAGCAGACCTGGTAAATACCCATTGCCGGGTGCCAGTAATTATTACTCCCCATTCCTATTTGAGTCCCATTGGACTCGATGGGAATGGGGAGGCCGGATGCACCGGCCCCATTCATGAATGGTGCTGCTGCATCCGTTGAGGTCTGCTTGCGGGTGCCAGTCCACCTGCAAGGTCAGACCTTGTGGGCGGAAAGGCACCCGCTCGCAGAAATCGTAGTTTGCTGGTCCTGTAACAATGGCGCCGGCAGCTTACCGGTACCGTTGTTAATGGACCGGCAAACTTCTAATGAGGCCCAATGTTCTTTTTTTCTCGACAATCAAACAAGTAAGAAAGTCTGAAAACGCACAGCCAAAATAGATAAGACTCGTCAATACCTACCATTTCACGGACCATAGCCTTTGGCCATGGCCAGTGATTTTTCACCCCCAGCATCACTTAACCTATAAAAATTACTGTAAAAAAAGCAATAAAACACAAACACCCCACTGTCTAGAGCTCAGGCAAGGAACTACTAATACCCGCAGCTATTTGCAATCCTGTATAGCCTCGATTACAGCCACGAATACCGGAAAAATGGCTGGGTAAAAGATGATTTCCTGCCCCCCAGATCCTCAGAAAGGGGCCCCTTCATCTGTGCCAGCTCCCCCACTCTCCAGATGGCCTCCTCACCTCGCCTGACCTCTTCCTTTGCCGCCACGACACATGCAGTTTCTGTGACACAGTTTGCTTTGAGATGTCAGCTGTTCAAGGCTATATTTGTGTTGCAAACTCGTTCCCTGGACCTCCTATAACTTCCAAATTTCACTTGGTTTCCTCCAGAAACCTTCCCACCTTTAGACAAAAGTAATTTGCAATTATTTTAACCTGCAAATAGCTTTTAAACTACTTGTCGTTCCATGTTATCCTCGGCCATGGCTGCGGTTATCTATTGCATCGAGAGAAAACAAGATGGCAGCTGTTTCATTTCTGAAAACATCCGGTTTTAGGTAAATCCCAGAGATATAGCTATCTATTTTTGAGAAGGGGCACCCCGTGCTCTGGAAAATATTAAAGAACTACGGCACAGAATAACCTCAAAGCAAGCATGGATTGCGAGTCAGCTCTTCGTGGCCAAGTTGTTTTGGCCTGGTCAAATCCATCCAGCTGTTCGGGCTTTACGCTTTGACAAAAAGTGATCTTGTTTGTCTATGGGAAAATTAAAGGGAAGTAGGCCGCAACTTTTGAAAAACATTCTTTTTCTCTTCTTAGTAACCTTATTATTTAACACATCTTTATGAAAATTTGCAGTCTGTGGGGTGCGGCGTGACATCCCTAATCACCACACTAGAATGTTAAGGAGTTCCTATGGGAGTCCGACTGATCTTAACTATAGGGCGGCTATCGCCACCCTGTAATATAAAAGTGAACATTTGTTTGTGACAGGATTTGTGGTGAAGCGTTGTTCCTTATACATTTCCACACCCTTTCACCAATCTGCACCAAATGTTGCATAGTTGCCTGTTAGAACCCTTCAGACATTACTGGCTACTTGACATTTGGACACCCCATCGCTTTCCCCAGATTTCAGCAATAGTTTGTCGGTTTGTGGCAAAGCGTGGTTCCTTATACAATTCCACACCATTTCACCAATCTGCACCATATGTTGCATAGTAACCTGTTACAACCCTTCAGACCTTACTGGCTACATTATATTTGGGCACACCACCCAGTACCCAGATTTGAGCACAATCATTATTTGTTTGTGGGTTTGTGTGTTTGTGGGTTTGTGGCATGTTTTGTTTCTTACACAATTCCGCACTGCTTCACCAATCTGCACCACATTTCCCATAATTGCCTATTAGGACCCTTTGGACATTACTGGCTGCATGACATTTGGACACTCCACGCCTTTCCCCAGATGTCAGCAAAAGTCAACATTTTTGGTATGTTTATGAGTTTGTGGCAAAGTGCTGTTCCTTATATAATTCCACACTATTTCACCAATCTGCACCTAATTTTGTATAGTTACCTGTTTAGACCCTCCAGACATTACTGCCTACATGACATTTGGACACCCCACCCCTTTTCCCAGATTTCAGCAAACATCACATTTGTTTTTGGGGTTGTGGCTTGGCGAACCATTGTTCATTATACTATTTCACACCCCTGACCAATATGCACCACATTTTGCATAGTTACCTGTTAGAACCCTCCAGACATTACTGGCTGCATGACATTTGGGCACCCCACGTGGTACCAGGATTTCAACACAGGTCAAAAGTTGATTGTGGGTTTGTGTCTTGGTGAAGCTTTGTTCCTTATACAATTCCACACCCTTTCACCAATCTGCCCAAATGTTTCATAGTTACATGTTAGGATATTTCTGACCTTACTGGCTGCATGCCATTTGGAGACTCCCCATCCCATTCCCCGGATTTCAGCACACGTCAACATTTGTTTGTGGTTTTGCAGCTTGGGGAAGCATTGTTCATTATACAATTTCACACCCTTTGACCAATTTGCACCACATTTTGCATAGTTATCTGTTAGGATCCTTCAGACCTTACTGGCTGCATGACATTTGGGAACCCCACGAGGTACCAGGATTTCAGCATAGGTCAAAAGTTGATTGTGGGTTTGTCGCTTGGTGAAGCTTTGTTCCTTATACAATCCCACACCTTTTCACCAATCTGCACCAAATTTTGCATAGTTACATGTTAGGAAATTTTGAACCTTTCTGGCTGCATGCCATTTGGAGGCCCCATCCCATTCCCCGGATTTCAGCACAAGTCAAAATTTGTTTGTGGGTTTGTGGCTTGGGGATTATACAATTCCACACCGTTTCACCAATTTGAACAACATTTTTAATAGTTAACTGTTAGGACCCTCCTACATTACTGGCTACATGACATTTGGATACCACACCCCTTTCCCGGATTTCAGCACCTTCACACTTGAGATTGTTGCTTGAAATCGGTGAAACATCAATGTGGTCATAGACGGACCGGTCCGAAACAAGGAACAACAACTTGAGGTCCAGGCCCTAGGATCAGATTCAGGATATGCTTCCGGGCACAGTTACTGAGTAAAACTCAATCGATATTGTGGTGGATGCCGATGAAGCCGTAAACTATCCAACAGAATTCCTCAACTCACGCGTCCCCTGAGAATGCCACCACATCACATTCGACTGAAAGTTGGGCCACCCATCATGCTGCTTCACAATCTTGACCCACCTAGACCGTGTAATGGCACAAGGCTATGCGTGAAAAAGTTGCTGCCCAACGTAATTGAAGCAACATTGTTCACCGGGAAGGGAAAGTAACATTGTTGTTTAGAAACAAGCCTTACAATTAACACGTACTTTATTAATATTGAACTTTAGGTCCATAGATGTTGGCAAGATGTCACCCATCATGGTGATCAGAAACCTCCATGTTGTTCTTACATACAGTGATACATTTCAGATTAACGTTTTAAGATGAACAATAAACTGTGTTGTGCAGTCTTTATAAGAAATCATTCTTAAAATGAGAAATAATTGAAACATGTACTGCTTTTTTTCACCTTTTCTTTGGAGCCTTCCAAAAAGAAAAAGAAGCTACCTTAATGTATTTTTAATAAATAGTACCTATAAGAAAACAAAATTCCAGGCAACACCGGGTATTCAGCTAGTACCTACGACAGTTAAAATACATTTACAATGTTAGTGAACGAACCAGACCAAACTGAATAAGACTCATAGGAATTTTGATGATACAGTCTGGATTTCATTTCTCTGTTGCTCATGTCAGACAGTTGTATAGGTAATGAGGAAAGAAAGGTCAGCCGAAAGCGAGAACCCTTCACACTGCTCTTATATACGTTGCATCTTTCACATGCAAAAGGAGAGAAAGGGCAATATTTTTCATTTTAATTGCAGTGAAGAATTCTCAGGTAGCTTCTAATTTACGGGAAAATAAACCTACAGAGAGTGGGGAGTCATAGACACGCGTTTAGTCTCCGAATGTATTCATAAAAACATACCCAATAACTATCTAAAGCATTGTTACTATCGAACTGCCAACTGCTTTCAACAAGAGTAAAAACCCTTATTGGAAAAAGTGAATATTCAGTTACTGGGAACAAAGGAATCTGAAATGTCATTCAAATGAGCACATGACAGGAGTCCATCTATTCCCTTGCTTCCTAGGTACTATCTCCTGATTATTTAAATATAAAAGCCTTCACTCAGTGTATGCTTAGTTACACATCAGGCTGCTCTTTTCTGGGGGACTGTATTCTTAAGAAAAGGAAAGGAAAACATGCACATTGTTAAACAATGCTGTGATTCTGCCATCTGTTGCAGAACTATTTCTCTTCCCTAGTTAAGCGAAAGAACCATATAACATATGATAGAAACTTTGCATCGGTGCACATGCAGTTTAGCAACAGGTTAAACATTTCCCTAGTGCAAAAAATATATACAATGTTTGCCCTAGTCCTAGTATTTTGCCTCATTACAACAATGCATAGAAAGCATTTGTTGTTTGCACTTGGTGCTATTTGCACTTGCGTCGAAGCAACGCTTCTAAAATATAGCCCATTTATTCAATGAATGTTTATATTAGAGCAAAATATTACGACTAGGGCTAACAATAGCACCATAAATCTGTCGTTAAAAAATCCATCATCTCATTAGGCGTGAGTGGAAAACGCTTTCTTATGAGCTTCCCTGTCCTATCACGCTGCATGTAAGAATTTGGGTTGTCTGACCTATCACCTCATCTTTTTAAACCGCTGAGTTACATATATGCACAATATGTAGGATCTCATTAGTAATTTGACACTAGCAGTAATTAATGGAGGTGATGGATATAACACCATTTTTACCACTCTGTCATATTACAACTATGGAGGTAAGTTGGAGAAAAATATGGAATTATCACTGGTGAATTGACCACTGGCAGTAACTCCTCGAGTCCCCAATGGAGTTCAAGTGAACTCCATAATTGTGTGATACAAAAACTCAGAATTGCCACAGGTAAGTTTGCCGGTCTCATGATGAGGCAGTTAGATGAAATAACCATTTATAAGGGTAGTAAAGGCCTAATTCGCAGAATGTTTAGCACAGAGCAAAGTGGCTTTCCACTGCAAAAATACACTTTGCACCGGCCTATTTCACAGAGCAGAGCAAACTGACTTTGACCAGCAAAAGTACTCTTTTCACTGTGCTAAATGGGCCAAAAACATACAGTGAATTAGGCCTTAAATATGGAAATGGATACCCTTAAGATTCAGTCAGAGTGACTATGAGTCATATAAGGCTCTAAGCCTAATTTACAAAAAGTTTAGCACAGCACAGTGACTTTGCGCTGCAAAAGTAAACTTTGCGCCATGCTAAATGTCATCATCTGAGTCACAAATCGGACTTACTTTGCTTTGGCACTTCTCACATTGCGCTGTGCAGGAGCGCTTTGCATGACAAAGAGTGCAAATCACGGGAAGGGTCAGCGCAAAGAACTTCATAGGGGGTGGAACATGAAAAATCAGCATTCAAGGAGGAAAATGAAAAGAGCATGGGCGCGGGGAGGCACGGTGCACACACCAAACATACCCCATCAAGCACTAAGGAAATCCCATTCACAGATCTTTTGTGCAATTGCCTGGAGTCCGAAGGAGAACACACCTCCTGTGATTTTACCTCCACCTGTTACCTATCACAAAAACCACAAAGCACAATGAAAGCACATGCATAAAAGCACAATTCAACCTAAATGAACATACACTTACCACAATGCCCGATCCTGCATTCCTAGCACTGATACTATTGCATGGAAGGTGGAGGAGGAGGAGAGCCAGAATATTCTATCCACGAACAACATAATTTGGGATGCCAGATGAGGAGGTGCATCAAAGCTTCTGCGTCCTTCCCCATGTCATACTAGACCTGTTATGGGAGTGCTAGAATGAACCTGGAATCACCCACCATGTGCTCACAGGCTGTGCCGCCACTGGTCAAAGTGCAATCCGTCCTACTCTTTCTGGCTACAGGCTCATTCCAGGATACCACAGCTATTGTGGGGGCTATATCACAGCCCTCACAATCAATCTGCCGCCAACAGGTCTTGCGCAGCATACTATCACGTGTGCATATGCACATTCACATGCAGCGTACAAAGAAAGTGTTCTTGGAATTCTATGCATTTGCACAGTTTCAAAGGGTAGTGGGCGCCATCAACTGCACCCATGTAGCGCTGCAACCTCCCGAGACACAGAGCGCATTTATCACAACAGGAAGCATTGGAATTCCAATAATGTGCAGGTGAACTGTGATGCTAAGGGACACATCATGCATGTCAATGCCAATTACCCAGGATGCACAAATTACAGCTATATCTTTCAGCTTCCCCCCATGTAAAAAGCCATTGCATTGCGAACCTTAGGAAACAGCTGGCTTGTGGGTATCAACTCTCACACACACACAAGCAGTCACATGACACTCAGAAACACAGGGAATGACAATACATGCCATTGACAACCATGTACTCCTTTGCAGGAGACAGTGTCTTCCGGCTCACACCATTCCTGTTGAAACCCATCACAAATCCAGCCACTCCAGGTGGGGCACAGTACAGCACAGCACACATACCCATTAGGGGCATAGTGGAGGGCACATTTGTAGTGCCTAAGTCATGCTTCTGCGACCTTGACCCATCAGGTGATGTATTGCTGTATGCACTCCCTGTAGTATGCAACATCATTGTGGCATGTTGTGTCCTGCTTAATATTGTCACACGTTGTGGCATTGCGATAGAGGTGCAGGCAGGCATCTGCCCTCATCCACAGGCACAACCTATTTCCTTAGCAGGCCATCGGGCAGAGGGACAGGACACATTCAACCAAGTAGTGCAAACCTACTTCACATGAATAAAAAACCCTGTGGAACACACCTAGTAAAGCTACATCCCTGATGACCTTCAATGATGTAATTGGGCTGATCCAACTTAGCAAAACCAACACCATGCGAGTGCGTCTCTTGAACTGACAAACTGTGTGTGCCCCATAACATGAAAAGTGCAATGCCACCCCATCGACATCAATCACATGAAGTGCACAGACCACAACCATTTCTAGTGGACTAGAAAGTGATCATGTCAAAGGCCCAACATGCAAAACATAGTAAAGACAGCCCCAGGCATAATGTCCCCATACTATGTGCTCCCCTGAGTGGCATGCATCAAGAGCAAAACAGGGTTCACCTGACTGCCATCTTGATGAAGTGTTCCTCTGCACCATGGCTGCTGTACCTGCCCATCTCCACTCACCACTGCCATGTTTGTGCTCCTGCATTGGGGAAAATTAACATTGGCCCACCCACCACCTACACATGCATGCCTATGATACCCTCAACATGTCCCTTGTCCACTCATGAAGATGCCCTGCAGAAATTCCTGAAGCAAATAAGCCAACCACTGGATACACCAACAGGAAAAAGAGTTAAGGCAACACACCCCTCTCCATCAACAGTCCATGACCATATCGATCGGAACACATAGCAACATTGCACATGACACATGAGAAATACATGTCGGCTTCGACACACATACCTCAACCTATACATATCACTCACATGCATATTTGCCAACTAGGTAATCCACCTATGTGGATCGTGACAGTCAGGTGTTTAGCATGCCCATGCAACATGGACAAGGGTGGATAGGGAACCAAATGAGACCCTCAAAATAATCCTCAAAGTGGACCCATATTACACTTGTACTCAAGGCCAACCCTATTCCCATGAGAAAATGTGGAAAAACCACAGAAAGGAGGCACAGGGTGCAGAGTCCAACCAAGAAAGTAACAGAGTTCCCAATAGGCCATTCCACCCCTGATCATGGAGTGGCTACTCAACATGGCACATGTCAGCAGATGGCATGCAAGGCTGACATGACAGGGGTGCAGATGTAAAGCCACACAAAAAATGAAGCTACTCCAACAGCCCTCACCAAAACAGGTGCACAGAAACATCCAGAGGAGACTGACTCCAAGCAGCAAGCAATGGATGTGCAACTAGTAACCCAAAGCACATGCATATCTGATCAAGGAGACATGCACAATTATGTAGGACAACTCACATCTACAGTGACAGTGACAATCACTCAATCATCCCCAAATCAAGTCATCCCTGAAAACCCTACGTGTGCTACATCATGCCACAATTGGGATGCATATGTCACCAGACATGAAAATGAATGACAGTGCACAACCTTACCTGGTGGTACAACTGTGGTGCTTTAAATCCCTCACCACCTCCACCTAACAATGGGCCTCTGCCTTGGTGCTAGGAGGGCCAGTGTTCAGTTGATGGAATGGGCACTTTGGTGCAAATAGGGTGGTGGGGGCCCTCTCAGGGGGGAGTGTGGGCACTGGTTGAGGCATCATACCTGAAATAACATTGCACGTTGCTTTGGGCCAGCTAAAATAGTCTGTCTGACAGACAGCACATATACACTTTAATGTTCAATGGAATGTTCACCTGTATCCGGGAGATGTAGCAGTCCACAACACCATGTCAGGTAACTCCATTGAGGATTGCCGCATGTCCAGCCCTCAGTCTGAAATCGTTCCTACAACCATGAGCAGTTGATTCACTGCCCTCCAAAGCACAATGGTCCTGGCATTTTGAAATCAAACATAATACAGTCCACCCTGAATGAGTACAAAAATAAAGAATGCAGTACACCTTGGACTGGGGTAAATGACAAATACAGTCCACCTTGGACGTGGGTAAAAAAAAGTAAAGAATTACAAAAACATGTCCACCCTAGGGGGGGAAGAAAACAACAGAAAAAAGCATGCCACCTCCACAGGCTCATGTACAACAGAAGGGTGTGTGTGGGGGGATATGGCCAATGACATCACCTGCGTGGTTCAGCTGGAAGCCCAATCCTGTGGTGGAATCCTGGGGTGGCATACTCTGATGATGCAGGTGTCCAGTCAATTGGTCGACAGCAAACTGGTCGACTGCAATTTGGTCGACACCATTTGGTCGAATGCCAAATGGTCGAATTTTTTTTTTTTATATATATATATGTGTTTTGTGGGTTTTCGTGTGGGGAAAAAAAAAAAGAAAAAAAAGGGGGTTGGGGGGGACCCCCCCAAAAAAAACCAAAAAAAGGGGTAAAAAAAAAAAAAAAAAAAATTCGACCATTTGGCATTCGACCAAATGGTGTCGACCAGTTGTCCTGTCGACCAAATGTTTTCGACCAATTGACTGGGAACCGATGATGCACTGCCAAAGCCTGCCCCTCATTGGCTATGGACACTCATGAGAGGGATGTGTGCATTAGGGCCCAATAGCAACAAGGTCCTGATGATGGATGAATCCATCTCTTAGCGTAGGTTGTCCCTTGTTGAAAACATTTCATCATGCAGAAGGGAATCTGTGACTTTACGACAGGATTCCCTTGAGGCCAACATCTCCACATTCAGTGTTTCCATCAAGACGTCCATCTCCTGCCATTGGTGGTCCCTTGAGGCCAACGACTCATCATGCAGGGGTTGTTCAAAGCGAACGAACATCGCAAATTGCCTGCCTCACTTGCTGCATGTCATCTCTCCACTCCTGCCACAATAGGCAGAGTTTGGCAGTGTGCAGCATTTGAGGAGATGGCATTTTCTGCCAGGTGATAGTTGTCTTTGGCCATCTCCTGCTGGACCTTGCCTCGTTGGACACTTGCATGCATCAACTTCTCCACCCACTCTGAGTGTCTGGCAGGCACACATCCACCAAATGTGCAGGGCCTACCAAGCCGAGATGCTGAAGCCTAGGCCTGTCACAGTAAGTACACTGAAATTGGCTGGCACACAACCCTCGGACTGACAAAAGCCTTCGTTGCTGGTGCTATGTTGGCAAAGGCAACAACTCTGAAGAGTCGGCAGGCCTGCTGATGATGGTCTGCAACATGAGGGGATTCTAACCTGGGACAAAACATACTGGGCTGCACTGGTGGATGGGCATGCCTTATCTCCCTCCTCCTTCCTGCCATCCTCCTCCTCATCCTCCTCTTCATCCTCCTGACTCCTCCCATTCCAGCTCTTCATCCACTGCTTCCTCACCTACACAAAGTCAAACAACAATATGCAGAGGCCGACCTATCTGGCTGAACATGCATATGTGAATTCAAATGAGCACACACACAATAGGGCCAGCCACGCATACATCACACATTGAAACCGGGCACTCTGTAATATGTAAGGCACAGGTGGCAGATATGTAATGCTCTGAGTAATCTTGCCAGTTCATAGCAGGCCTGGCATAAAGCCATGGTTTTAGGGAGTAGGCGACCATACATACATGCAGCCATGTATGAGACTGGAAGCCCCTACAGTAGACCTATGGAGGTATGTGACTCATTGCTGAGCCCCTCTCTACTTCGACCATGCCTACTTTCAGCATGTGGAAGTATCAAATTTACTCTTGATGTTCAAACCTGCTTGCCGGCAATAGTGTTGCAAAAATCCCCATCATCCCCTTTGCCACATTGCCCAAGGTCAGATTTGTGGTTACCCACGTCCACATGCATCTGAACTATGGTGAGGA
This sequence comes from Ambystoma mexicanum, assembly GCF_040938575.1. Lineage (NCBI taxonomy): Eukaryota > Metazoa > Chordata > Amphibia > Caudata > Ambystomatidae > Ambystoma > Ambystoma mexicanum. The sequence continues at coordinate 421,035,595 of NC_090937.1, read as the reverse complement.
GAGTTCAACATGGATGTGGCCAGTGTGCACTAGTATGACCACTGAACAGTCGATGTTCCTAATGTGGAATGAACATCACTCAAACATCTCATGGCCAACCACTGCAACTTCTGCCTGAAACAGACCCTCATGAAACTTTGCACTGGCATTGTCACTCATCCAGGTGTACCGGCTGCCAGGGCCATTGAATGGATAACTCTGACATCATTTCTGCTTTCTCACATTACCACATGTGTAACCCTAGCCTATCTTGCCCTTCAACCACACTAAACTCCACCCTTGTGTATTTCTATCCCTAGGTTGCACAGGTTGCTCCTCTTATCTAGGGTGAGGGGATAGTAAAAGAGAGCTTTCCCTATCAGTAGTCTTTTTCACACAATTATTGTAATTGTTTAAACTTTGTTAAAAGGCACATGTCACGAACAACAGGGCATGTGCTGTCTGCTTCACAAATGAAAGTACTCTATTTTTATTCATCTTCTTTGTTTGGCAGGTATTAAAAATAACCTAAAATTGCTATCAGCCTCTGTTTTTATAGCAACTGCTATAAGTCTCTGTTTTGATATTTCCAGAAGCACAGAGGTGAAAGCAAAATATAAGAGAAAACCCAAGCTGATTTAATATTAAATCTCTTATATTTTGCTTTCACCTGTGGTTCTAGAAATATCAAAAATGTATCTGAGTACAAAAATGACACAATAGTTGGTAGAACACATCCACTGCCAGCGGCCATTACTAGAAGATTGTCTATGTGACTAAAAAGTCACAGGAGCAGAGAGAAGGGGGGTACTAGGTATTCCTTTGGCACTCCACAGAAGGCAGTGTGTGCCAATCTCTCAAACTTTAGAGTTTTGGTAGAGATACTAAGTATCTCTCTATCCTTAAGAACTGTAGTTACATGAGGATACAGAAAAAAAGGAATCTCACGAGGATATGTGTGCTGCAGTAGTAAAATACAGATGCCTTTAAGAGCTATGGAGCAGACAGACTCCATACTACAGGTAGAATACAAAGAATAGAGTTTTAAAAGACAGAGCCCACAAGAATTAATGAGTGGGAAAATGCTCCACTCATTTAGGATTGAAATAAAAAAGACCCAGAAACCCAGCAAGAAGTGCTGGGTGCATCACTAGGAGAGGAGATGAACTATAAACATGATAAATCCCCCTAAGACTTGGATATTTCCTTAAAACACTACTACTCCTGCCTCCCTTTTTCTCCTGCTTCTAATTTCTTCCACACCCCTTGCCCTAACCATTGTGATGCTAGTATAGGGATTTTCTCACATTCTTCATGGTCTCATCAATTTTCTTCTTTTCCCTTTACCTCTTTTTGCTCTTTGAAATACCATTTTTGTTCATTCCATAAGCCTTTCTTTATCGTGTTTCTTATTATTTATTTCCCCTTGCCCACTTTCATCTTTTAGCTCTGGTTTCAATGCCCGTGTATCTGCTATTTTACCCACTAATTCCCCTCTCATTGTACTTGGTGATTTTAACCTTCATATTCACTCGATTCATTCGACCTCTGCTTTTCTCCAACTCATCGACTCCATTCATCGTATTCCTCTTAACTGCCCTGCGTCACACACCTTGGAATCCTCTTTAGTTCTTATATTCTCTTCAGTGTGTTGCAACGCTTTGGTCTCCTCTCTTCCATCTTCTCATGTGATAACTTTCTTCTTTCCTTTCCTTTTGTAATTTCTCCCCTCCATTCTTTGTCCCCTTCCTCATGATCTCTGTTCTTTTGACACTGCCACTTTAGTATCTTCTCTTGCTCCTTCTCTTCCCCCTCCCCAGATGTTCCCACAACGATTTGCCAGTTTTGCTCTCCCTTCTCTCCAATCTTCTCTTATTTGCACCTTGGATTCTCTTTATCCAGCTGGTCACTTCATTCCCACTCATAACAATACTATTCCTCACTCACCCTATCCTTATGCTAATACCAACATTGTCTTTTTCAACATTTTAATAATGTTCTCTCTCTGTGTACTTCTGACTTTTCAATTATCTTCTATTTCTCTTGCCGACCTTGCTGATTACCTCATGTCTAAGGTTTCCAACTGTCACTCTTCCTTCACCTCCCCATCTTTGTCACTCTCCCCTGCTTTCTCCCCTCTCCTCCCTCTCACTTTCCTACTTTTTCTGTTTTATCTCCTTTTGCTGATCCTCATACTGCTATTTTTCTTTCTCATGCTCATCCTACAGCTTCCCAAGCTGACCCTCCTCCTTCTACGTGTGTTCCTCTGGTCTATCCTCAAATTCTCTAGCTCACTATACTCATTAAGCTACCTCTCTCCTCTTCTGTCTTTACTGCCCCTTTCAAACATGCTACTGTCATCCCCATTCTGATAAAAACGTTCTCATTATCCCTTTTCCTGCCAACATCATCCTACCTCCCTACTTTTCTACTTATCTAAGCTCTTAGAGTGTCTCCTCATGCCTTTATCCTCACTCTCTTTTTCTCCCACTTCAATGTGACTTTTGCCCAGTGAATTCTACCAAAACAGTCCTCTTGTATGTTTGTAATTCTCTTTTTTCTGCACACCACAACAAGATTCCCTCCTTTTTTATTCTACTCGATCTCTCTGTGGTGTTTCACACTGTGGATCGCCCTACCTTACTCTTTTGTCTCTTGCCTCTTTGGGTATATCAGGCTCCTCTCTCACATGGCTCAAATCTTATCTTTCTAGTTGGTCCTACTCTGTTTCCTGGGCTGGCCAGCTCTCTCCCCTTATCCAACTTCTATATGGTGATCCTCAAGGCTCTGTTCTTGGCCCACTTTTATTTTCACTATACACCATCCTTCTCTCCTCACTTAGCTCGTCCTTCAACACTTCCTATCACTTCCACCCTGATGACTCCCACATTTTCTGTTCATCTTCTGAGTTCTCTGATACAAGTTTCTAGTTGTCTTTCTTACATTCAATCTTGGATGCATTCCCAATTCATTCACCTTAATCCATTTAAAACAGAACGTATCTTCTTCCCTTCCGCTTCTCACCTTTTCTGCGAGGAATATCAGTGTTGCATTTCACTCCTCTCTCTCCATCTCCTCTCCTATCTCTCACTGCACATAATTGATGCTTTCTTCTCTTTAATGTGCGCTGTGCTCACCCTTTCCTTTCTTTCCATTCTTCTAACATAATCATCTCTGCTCTAATCTTTTCCCATATCCATAATTGTTCTTCTCTTCTGATGGGACTCTCAGCTTTTCGTCTAACTGCCCTTCATTCCATTTACAATTCCGCCATCCATCTTCTTTTTGGTCTCTTTGACTGGACCTCAATCTCGACACTTCTGCCCGTTTCTATATTACTATCTGAATCTCGACTTCTGTTTCATTTCCTTTCTATTGTCTTCAAATGTCTTCATGCTCTCGCTCCCACCTATTCGGCATCATTAGTCTACTTCTACTCCACCATTTTCGCTCGCCGATCTCAGTCCACGTTTCGGCTTGTTGTCGCCAAAACCCCATGTGCTCGCTCTTTCTCCCGCATTGCCCCAATCCACTGGAATTCTCTCCCCCTTAACATTTGCTCTTCCTCTAAATACTACTTCTTCCAGACTAGCTTAAAGGCTTATCTTATGTCTTCCATGTCTCTCTCCTAAACCATCGACTGAACCTGTCTACTTTGCAATTTTTATTGTACTGTTGCATTCTTGTTAAGCGCTTTGGCAAAAGCATGGTGTGAATTAAAATGAATACAAAATACAAATAAAATATGTGGATGTCCCCTCTGAATTCCAGAAATTATGTTTACCCTTGTAGACTTATCCAAATAAATCTTGTTCAATAATTTAGAGAGTGGGCACAAAGAGCCATGGTGAATGCGTGTGTGGGGATTAAAACAGGTAAGGCCAAAGTAGTGTGCCACAAAGAACTGATTAAAGGTGACAACAGGAGGTGAACTTCCAGAGTGTAGTAAAAGTGACAGTTCTAAATCACTTTGAAACCTGGTGGACAAACGTTTTGTGGTTAACATCAACACTGATGTTGCTTGTGCTGCCTAGCACTGATAATAACTCTGTAAAGGACTACAAATAGAGGCATACGTTGGAAATAGATGAGATGTGTTTATGAAGAGCGCACAACACATTCCCCCCTCAAGGATACATGAGGTATAATGGGCTGCATTCTGAGTTTGGAAGTAATTCCTGAACAATTACTGCCAGTTGTTTACCAATCAGCCACCCATTTGGGCAGAATTACTGCTATGTTAGTGGCGGTATGGCAGATGTATTCTTCATTTTTGAAGTTCTAGGACTCCATGAGGAATTTGGAGGAATTACTGTGGGTGGTAATTCGGCATTCTGTAATTCCAGTTTTTTTTCATTAATGTGGATGATTTACCTCCAGCATCGTATTGGACACATTAATTGAATACGTGTAGTTCGATGGTGTTCTAAAATTGTCAATAATTCTGTAATTGCCAGCCAATGAACAAAAACCACCATATTCTACAACACTTCTAAACTTGTCATGAACCCTAACATTTGGTAGGCAGCAGTAAAAAAAAAATAATAACATTTATTAAGACAATATGTAATCTTTTAACTTGGAAGATTGGCCCCTCAAACAGCTTGTTATGCTAGTTCTTGCACTTTGTTCCAGTTCAGATAGGTCACCAAAGCTGTCAGAAGGCACTTGATACTCTGATGCAGCACTGTCTGGAGTAGGAGCCCTTTCGAAAGGGAAACTGTGAATAGGCCTGATATTAGGCAAACATGGTTATGCTTAGCTTGGAGAGGTGATAGAGAGCAGGGTGCGATATTACTCTGGTTCCACTTGCTACTATGTTCCAGAAATATGCATTCAACAACCATCAGCTCCACTGTCCTTGGTCCAGAGATTCTTAGTCTTCCTTTCACACATATTTACATCCAACATATTCTTGCCATGTCACCATTAGCAATGATGCTGGGTCTTGCAGCCCACCTAGCATCTGTTTGCACCTTGATGGAGAACTACTTGCTTGAAAATGTCTCAAGCAGCCTTTTCCTTCCTTGACCACTTCTTTTTGTATTTCTGTCCCTTTCCACAAAGTAATCCAGGCCAGAGATCAGTACAGGACACTTTACCATACCATGCATCAAGTTAAACGATAACACATTGGTGATGTTACGGGTGTTTGCGTAATATGAACGGATGAATAACTTCAACTCTTTCTTAAAATCTCATATGTTCTAGACAAACATCTATATACATTATATGATGATTTTGGCACATCTTTCAATCAAGCCCTTATCTCAGACACTGTACAGGAAAGTGCCCTTGTGGACTATGTTCCTGGATCCAAAATAATAGGCCATCTCTATAGAGATTAACTGCCATTGTCAAAAGGTAAACCTTCAGAGAAAAAACACATCATGGACAACTTGAGTGCTTACTTGTATGAGAGGCTTTACTACAGGCGATTTGGAGTATGACTATATTAGAAACAATATGTATCTGCACTCATCTGAGAGCCAAAGGAAAGGACCTGTAATATTAATGGACATTAGCATTTGTATTTATTTGAAGAACAGGGATGTCAACTTCGATCAGAAATGACATACAGTAACACATTTACAGATTGTGTAAACATTCCTATGAAGGGTGCCTGTTCAATAGCATAAAGATGAGAACAAGTAGTGAGCCCGTTTATGAGGGTGTAAACAAATAGGACTTATATCAGGGACAAGACAAAACAAAGAGAAACAAAATGCATAAACAAAGACAGGTGAATTACAAAGGTAACATAAAAATAAGAGGCAACGTGCTTCAAACTAAAGATGGGATATAATTAAATATGCACAATTAAATTATTAAGCATCAATGGAGACTGTGGTGGGGTCAGGTGGGGAGGATAGTGGAGAGGGCACATTCTTCTAGGGGCCATAAAGGTATCTCTCTGGGGTCACGGAGAATACATTCATTACATCAATCGTATATGCTTGATATACTTGGAAGGATTTAATGCAGTAATTCATCATTGTGTGTTCCATCAAAGGCCCTATAAGATCCTTAGTTCCATTAATATCAGAACAGCCCAGATGCCCCAATCTAAATTGCTTGTTCCACTCTCCTTCTGGAGAAATATTATTTTTTTCATTTGTGAATATACCTTCTTCAAGTATTGTCAGCAAAATTGCTGTAATATTGAAAATATTTAAGGGTGCATTCCCTAAGCCATCATTGCAGACAAACTTGTTTAACAATTTGAAGTGCATTCATCGTGTAGCATAGCTTATTCCTCCAATTCAGATGCTGGCACACCATATTTATTCACAATATATCAGAGAAAGCGCAATGTCAGCCTTTAACACACACTCAAAGTCAGGGGACTTGGCTAGAAATAATTGGTGCTCATGCATCTTTACATAAATCTGACAAGCCTTGCCCTGAAGACCACACACTGACTAAGAATTTGGGGTCAGAGCATAATATGTATTTATTGCACTGTTGGAATATCTTCAAATATTCTTTCACCCCTCTTTAGGCCAATGATTCTCCTTATGTAACAGAATAATCCACCTCTGGATGATTATGATTGAGGTATAGGCTACAGGGCACAAAATGCCACTCTCACTTTGGCTAAGGACAGCAAGTACGCCATACACGTTACGTCCACATTGAGTATGCATTTCCCTTCCCCATCGAAACATACTATGCAGACAACTATTCTTCCTCTCCCGGATTCACTCACATGAATACCTTCCTTGAGGAAATGGCACAACAGCTGTTGTTTTTCTTCTTGAAATTAATTAAAAAGCTGTCTGTTTTGTGTGGCAAGAATCATCTAAGTGTGAGTAATCCTCAACCACACCAATGAAGAATCTAATTTGATCACCATCGCCGAAATGGGATCCTTGATCTAGTCATTTCTGAAGTGACTTGGTTCCTTCAACTGAGATGTTATGACTTATGCACTCTACCTTGGGCACACTGAACATTTCTCAAAGTTATGAGTCATGCCAGTCAGAGAACCTTTAGGACCTTGTCCAGCACAGCATCTTGTTCTGAAACATTCGCACCATGTACCAAAACAGTATCCTTCATTCCCATATTGCTGCAGCACTTATGACTGAGTTCATTGAACATAAGTCTCTGGAGTATGGATGCAGTGCTGGCAAGACCAAAGGGCATGCATCTAACACGGAGAAGGCCATATGTTGTTAATCCTTAGATTCTCAGCCAGGATTCCAGCCGCCTTGCCCTCTGCGGGGGGCGTGGCAGCCCCTCAGCCAATGAGGAGGCTCAAAGTGGGGCCATCCCCGCTCCGAGCCGCCCCACGACTGGGAGGCTACCTTCGTCCCCCGCTGGGGACTCAGGTAAGCTTTTTTTTTTTTTCTTTTTTCTTCCCTTCCCTCCCTCCTCCCTGCCCTCCCCACCCCATTTACCTGGTTGCTCCTGCATTCCGGTGGGGGACGATGGAAGCTTCCAGGTACTTTTTTTTTTTTTTCATCCCCTCCCTCCAAACCCCACTATCTTCTGCTTCTTTTTCGGGAGCGGACGCGCTGGGAACACAACACTTGTGTTCCCAGCGCGTCCGCTCCCGATGGCCGCCATGGAAAGGGAAAACGGACTCCGTTTTCCCTTTGCATGGCGGGCATTTTCTTGGTCGTTTTTTTTTTTTTTTCCTGTCCCGAAACGCTGCAGCATTTCGGGACATAAAAAAATGCTTTTAGTGCCCCGGTCACACACATAATGCGGGCCGGGGTGCTAAACGCTATATGACACTAGCGGCGGGGACATTACTGACTCAGGTAATACCCCGGGGTCTTCTTTAAGGCCCTCACTTCGCTTGGGCCTATAACTATGGGCCCCGGGGCATTACCTGAGTCGGTAATGCCCCAGCCGCTCGGGTCATATTGCTTATTTAAGCTATTACTGTCGGGATACAGGTGCAATGCCCCAAACGTGTAGGGAAGTACAAGCTGCAGATGTTTTGTTAGCATGTATATTTGGCCAATTTTAGAGTTAATGTGGAGCAGAGGGGAAAAGGAAATCATAAAAGCGAGGTGAACTTGCGGTTAATATTTCTTTTCCCCTCCATCTTGTGACAAAGTAAACGTCATTTTAGAATTCCAATGGAATCATCTCAGTTTTGACCAAGTACAAAACTGAGACTGATTCCAAAGGAATCCAGTTGTTCTAGAGCTATATTGAAATCTCATGCAGGCATGCAATGAAATGCATTGACAAACTGAGGGGAGGAGCACATGGCGGAAATCTTATTTCTGTTCTATGCTCACCCTTCATTTTGTCACTTTTTGAAAATGGACCAGGGCGTTAAAAGGGGGGGCAGTAAAAAAAATATGTCTTGTTTTTATGCCCCCTTTTACAATACCACTAATTTTAAAAAGAGGGCGTTAAGTCTCAAATTAAAACCGTAAGTATTTCTTAATTTGAGTTGGCCAAATAATAATAGCATTATAGTCATTCATGCAGTTCATACCTTTCTTTTCTGGACTCCAGGTGGCTAACAAGGGTCTTCACCCTCCGGGCTCTGTTTGTTTCCCTCTTCTTTGGTCTCCAGGGGTGAGTGATCCTGCTGCAAAGCTACTGGGCTCCAACTTGTTATTAAATTCAGTCTGCATACTAGCGCCAGAGTGGTTGGCCCTAGGCACATACTTTGCGCTTCATTTAATTGGTATCAGGTAATATTATCCCCATATATATGGTCGTCGTAAATTATATCGCCGCGAAAAGGTCGTGGCGATATTATTTGGGTGACCATATATATGGGGACAGGGGCAAAAAAATAAATAAATAAATAAACAAATTGGGGGCTGCAGGGGTGTCCCCCGCATGTTCCATGCAATAATGTCGAGATTTTTGTGGTGACATTATTACATGGAACCATTTAATTTAACTTCAATTTAGTTGCACTCTTAGCACCGCAACACCTCTTCTCTCCTTACCCCTGCCACCTCCCTTGTCCATGCTTCCCTTAGACTCCCCCTCCCACCCACCGCACTCTCATTGCTGAACGGGACCGTAGCTGGAGGTCTTCTCCTTCCGGGCTCCGTTCGTTTCTTTCTTCTCTGAACTCCAGGGGTGAGTGATCCTGCTACGAAGCCACTGGGCTCCAGCTTGTTATAAAATTCTGTCATTGTCCTAGCACTGCAGTGCCTGGCCCCAGGCACATTCTTCCCTCTCATTTCCCCTCAAAAGCTAAATTCTCATGCATTGCTGCTGTGTTCAAACGTGCAAATGCAAAGGCCTAGTTTAAAAACTAGGCCTTTTTCTCTCCTTTCAGAAAGTTGAATCTAGGTGTTTTACAATGTGTACTTGTCTGATTCTTCTGTGCGCGTTCCCTACTGTGTGATCGCCCCCTCTGAGTACACTGTGCTGTGCGGTGCTGGACTATGCATCCCTCTTCTCCCTTTCATTCCCGCCTTCTCCTACTTCCTCTGCTCACCGTCTATGGTGCTTTCCGTCTCCCCCTGCTTCTCAAACAGTTACTATATCTCCAATCCTATCCCTCTCATTAAGTCTGGAAGGAAGATGTTCAAGAGGGACATCCTGGTCTCCAACCCAGGCCTCCATATCGCTGATACCTACATAACTGCTTCCTCTAGACAAATTTTCACTGACATCCTCTTTGTCATTCCCTCTCCTGACCTATGGACCCCTCTTATGGTCTCTGTTCTATCTCCTTTTTCCTCATTTCCCATTAACCACTTATGTGCTAAGGAATCTGCTCATAATGGAAAATCCCATGCACATAGGATGAGAAATCTCATCCTCAGCACTTAACGGGTTAATCATTGCACTCGGTGGGAGGCCCTCTTGGCCCCTTCCCCCCCTCCAAGACCATCATTAATGTCTATCTGAATGGCACCGTCTTGGTCCAGGGCCCTTATACTCCTTTTCAATAGGCATCTCCCGTGTTTTATGAACATCCTTCCTTCTCCTGGTACTGCTAACAGCACCTCTCTGGCTCCTCCGTCTCCACCTTCTTCTGCCACCTGCTACCACCTCTAACCACTCTCAGGCCCCTCTACCACCTCTTCAGGGTGTACCCCAAAGTTGTACCCCTCCACGCAAGTCTTTCAAATGTGGAAACCTGCTCCAAGTCTCTACTCTCAACTCTCGCTCTGCAGTCAAACACTTCTCTGACATATGCTGCTTCCTCGAAGAACTTGACCTGGATGTCCTCGCTCTCACTGAGACATGGTTCACAGCCAGCTCTGTCACAAGTTTTGATCTCCTCCCTGATGGCTACAAGATCCTCTCTGAATCCTGACCCTACCGTCCCAGAGGTGGAGTAGCTCTGATCTTTCTGGAGTGGGTCCCTGCTTCTGTCATTCCTACACAGGCTTACTCCTCCTTTGAATGCCTGTTATGCAGGATCTCAATCTCTCTTGGTCTCTCAGACTGTAGCCACCATCGACAGGCCACCTGGCCAGGCCGCCCTCTTCCTCTCCGAGTGGTTTGACCTCTCCCCTTCTCTCCTTGCCTCTACCGCTCAACTTCCCCTCCTCAGAAACCTCAACATCCACCGGGATCCTTCTAATCCCTCCCTAGGGCTCTTCCGCAACCTCTGCGATATTATCTCTCTTTTCATTCTTCTCTCTAGTCCGATGCACTCTGCCGGGCATAACGTGGATGTTCTCATCTCCTCAGTCACCCCCTTCTCGAACCCTCTCACCACTCCTCTCTCTTGGACTGACCAATTTCTGATCTCCTCTCACCTGATTCTCTCTGTCCCCCAGGCCAAGCCCATCCCAGCAATGCCACCTACCTTCTTGGTCATTTGTACAATGAAGCATGTGTCAGTGGATGCCTTTGCCGCTACTTACTCTGCTCCTCCTACACCTGTGGTTGACTCATGCTCTGACACAGCGCTCTCTAACCTGCATCTTTCTATCTCCAACACTCTGGACATCCTTGCCCCTGTCATGAGAATCCATCTGAAGCCTACCACCAAGTGAAACTCTTGGTATGACTCTGACCTTGCCACCCTGAAACGCAAATTCAGGGGGGCTCTGAAGAAGTGGAGGGCTTCGGGTGCATCCCCTGACAAACTGGCCTCCCGCCTGCTCAAAAGGCAATACATACTCTCTGTCCCGTCCATGAAGATAGCCCACATCCAAGCCTGCGTCTCTGCAGCCTCTAGCAACACAGCCGAACTCTTGAAAATCTGCAATGTGCTGGCCAATCCTTCTGTGATCTCCACCTCTCCTGTTACCTCCCAGTCCCTCTGTGCACCTCTGGCTTCTCACTTCACCACTAAAACTCAGGCCATCTTGTCCACTTTCTCCTCTTACTCTCCTTCAACCTTTCTTGCCCCCCCCCTCTGGCTGCCTCTCCCTTTCCTTCAACATTCTCCTCTTTCTCACCAACTACACCTGACAAGGTTCTAAAATGGTCCGATCTATGAAACTGTCACAAAACAGGTGCTCCCTTGCTCCTCCAGAAGCATCAAGGGCCACATGACACCCTTGCTCCAGCCTTGGCTGATTTCTGCAATCATTACTTTGCCACTGGAACTTTCCCCTCTCTTCTCAAGCACTCCCTTGCGCACCCCCTCCTTAAAAAGCCTTCAGCCGATCCTACTTGTCTGACAAAATATCGCCCGATCTCTATCACTCCTTTCCTGGGCAAACTCCTGGAAAATCTGGCCATCAAACAGCTTTGTCTCCACACTGAATATGTTAGCTGTCTCCAGGACCATAAGTATGGCTTCAGAGCAGCCAGAGGCATGGAAACTGCTCTCCTGAACACCCATCAAGATCTGCTCACTAATATTGATTCAGCATTCCTTCTGTTCTCATCCTCCTTGACCTTTTTTCTGCTTTTGACATGGTCAATCACACCATTGTGATCAATCGACTATGTGAGAACCTGAACATCATGGATCAGGCCATTAAGTGGTTGTCCTCCTTCCTCCTGGACCGACCCTCCCAGGTCCAACGTGGTTCCTTTCTCTCCACCACCTTTCTCTCTCTCTCTCACCTCTCTCACCACATGTGGTGTCCCTGAGGGCGCTAACCTCTCACCCTGGCTCTTCAATGTCTACTTGGCCCCTTTGGCCCACCTTATCCATACCTTCTCCTTAACTTTCAGTGTTATGTGGATGACACTCATCTCTCTTTCAGGCTCCCCTCATCCTCCTGATCTCCCTCTCTCATTCCTGTCTGCCTATCTGTGATCCAGGATTGTTGCACCTCCAACGATCTCAGCCTTATTGCCAGTAAGAATGCGATAATTTACATTGGGAACCCTGCTCCAGCTTTCTTTTACTCTGTCTGCCCTCCTTCGGCCCTGTTCCTCCGCCTTTGAGCGAGGCAAAAAACCTTGGTGTCATCTCCGACTCCACTCTCTCCTTCTCTTCTCACATCACATACCTTGCCAAGAAGGCCCACTACCAGCTGCACCTCCTTAGAGGTATTCTTCCTTTTCTCACTTTCCCCCAGAAGCTCATTGGTTCTCTCTTGGCTGGACTACTGTTACAGCCTATTTCTCAATCTGCCTTCCTCTACTGTCCACCCTCGGCAACTAATCCAGAACAAGCCTGCAAGATATGATATGATATGAAAGTTTTATTTATATAGTGCCTACACACAATGGGCTTCATTAGGAGGCTGGCGGCCATGGAATGAATGGTGCCGGTAAGGGAACGGCACCGTTCATTCCGGGCCGCCACATTACAAGATCTGCAGCGGGTCCCGCTCTGGACGCCTGCCCAGATCAGACGTGCAGAGCGGGACCCACTAGCAGACCAGGATGCTAACAATGGGCCCGTCATTAACGTGCCCGTTGTTAGCATCCTTCCCATTCCCATTGAGCCCTATGGGGGCTCAAATCGGAATGGGGATGTACCGGGTCCGGGTCCCGAGATTGGGAATTACCAGGCTGGCTAAAGTCAGCATGGCCCAGTAGTTCCCTACTTTTGGGACCCGGACCCGGTACCAGGTTAGGGGGTAGCCATGCGGTAAGAACGGCATGGCTACCTCCAAACGCCTAATGAGGCCCAATGTGTTTCAAAATGCTTCAAGGCAAGAGAGGGAACAAGGGAAAATACGAAGACATTGTTACAGGCCATGAACAGTAAGGATGTGAAATTAACCATTGTACTCGGCCTGACGACATTTCAGATACTGCAAGTGCTGAGACATAGATAAGGAAGGGAGGGGGACAGTGGGAAGGAAATGGAAACAGACAGGCGACTACCATACTAGGCCTGATGACATTTCTGGAAGAGCCGGAGGAAAACAAAAGGTGAGGGAGAGGGGTGCAGAAAGGGAGGGGAGGAGCAAAACAAGCGACTATCGTACTAGGCCTGACAACGTTTCAGATAGTGCTGGAGGGAGGGCAGGGACAGTAAGGGGATAGGGGAGCGACAGACAAGGTTGCTATCATACTAGGTCCAGTAGTAAGTGCATAGAAGAAAGTAATGGGAGGAGGGGAGGAGATAGGAAAAGGGAGAGGGGAGGGGGGGAGAGAACAGAGAGTAAGCAGTCAAAAAGAGTGGAGAAGCAAGAGGGGAGAGCGAATACAATTGCAGAAGTCAGTAGTAACACATAATGTTGCAAGCCAGAATACAAGATGAAGATGGGAACAGCATGATTCAGGGCCACCATGAGTACAAGATGCAAAGGAAGTCCAGCATGAGAGTTGAGAAAGGGTGACGCACCTTGAATCAATGAAGTCCATAAAAGTAAAATCCAGCATTGGCCACAAGACAGTGATGGCGAAAACAGAATGTATCAGGACAGACTCCTGTGTGCAGGAAGGGGGTGGGGCGCAAGGGAACAACACGGGGGACCAGAGTGGGTGGGGATGGCCTGTGAGGACAGAGGGTGTAAACACATGTTGGTGCATGCTTATCTGATGTCTTAGCAGGGGGTCGGACCCTGGATCCTCCTGGTCCGAACAGGTCCAAACAGGAATTGCCCTTTTATTTGACTGCCCTTCTCTTTGGACAACACTGGGCGAGAGACGCCCTTGATCTAAGAGTTAAGAGCAGGAAGGAAGAGGCAGGGCTAAGAAGGTGGGTGGTGCTTAGACCAGGTGACCTAGATCCACTTACACCTGCTCCCCAGCTGCAAAGGAAAAGAGGCTGGAGGGCTCCTTAAGTAGGGAAAAGAGCGGCAGGCAGGAAGGCACCAGGTGAGCGGGGCTTGCTAAGTGGTGAAAAACAGCGGCAACCAGGAAGGCACCAGGTGGCCGGGGCTTAGGCCAGGTGACCTAGATCCTCTTACACCTGCTCCCGAGCTGCAAAGGATAAGCGGCTGGAGGGCTCCTTAAGTAGGGAAAAGAGCAGCAAGCAGGAAGGCACCAGGTGGGAGGGGATTTCTAAGTGGTGAAAAAGAGTGGCAACCAGGAAGGCACCAGGTGGATGGGGCTTAGGCCAGGTGGCCTAGATCCACTCACACCTGCTTCCCAGCTGCAAAGGAAAAGAGGCTTGAGGGCTCCTTAAATAGGGAAAAGAGCGGCAAGCAGGAAGGCACTAGATGGGCGGGGCTTGCTAAGTGGTGAAAAAGAGCGGCAACCAGGAAGGCACCAGGTGGGCGGGGCTTAGGCCAGGTGACCTAGATCCACTTGCACCTGCTCCCCTGTTATCATGACTTGTCGTCGGCCTCAAGCCCAGGGACCGGATCTCTCCAGCTCTGAAATCTCTCCCCTGGCTCCTGGTGGCTGCAAGGGTCACGTTCAAGACCCTCTGCATTGTCCACAAGGCTTTCTGGGGCCGGGGTCTGCACTACATCCAACTCTCCCTTCCAAAACACCTTCCTTCTAGAGCCCTTCCCTCAGCCACCTCTAACTCTCTGAGGGTCAGATGCTTCTTCGGGCAAAGGATGGGGGTAGATCTCTCTCCTCTACAGGTGCCTCCCTCTGGAATGGTATCCCTGCCCCTCTCAAACTTGAGCCGGACAACCTGAAGAACCTGAAGCAGCTCAAGGCCTTCCTTTTTGCCTCTGCCTTCTCTTTCTATTCCCCCTGCTGACTTACCTGTCTGCTGCACTGACTGGTGGCAATACTACCCTCAGAATCCACTGGGGACCAGGTTCCTCCACGACCAGTCGATTCTTGCACTGCCTTCTGGCCTACCGTGCACTTAGGGGCTGTAACTGTAACCCCACAGTCCCTTGAAGCCTTGCCATTACCCGATCCACGCTGCCCTGGATGCACTTACTCAGAACAATGCTGCCCTGATTTAACTTCCCTTCCCTCTCCCTAGCACTTCCCCGTCCCCACCAGCACTTTGTGCATTGCACTAGCACGATCTAATGACACAAGGCCTGGTAAGATCGTTGTATTGTCCTCTGTCTGTCGTCCCTCCCTTGTCTTGTCGCACCGAGAAACACTTGTGTGCAGGCACATTACAAATGACTTATATCATTTCATATCATACATTACTTTGAAGAAAGAGGTCGATATCAAGTGCATATTTAGCGCATCACCTTAACACTTCCTAGCAGTAGGGACACACATTAATCAACAAATATTTTGAAGAGGCATAATGCAAATCATTCATATAATGTTTATTAGTTTGGTTTGAAGCAAGCCAATCTTTCCAGATATGATATGTGTCTTTGTCACAAACACAACATTCTACCCCATCTGGAAAGACCGGGCATTGCTAGGAAGAGTTATGATGAGCTGTTGAAAGGGTCCTTGTGCTCTCTTCAATCTCAGTGATCATCAGACTGAAAGACAATTTCCGAAAATTCAGCAGGGACCTGAACGATCACCATTTTCAAACTCTCTATAACCCTATTTTGAATGGTGTATTGAATTGTATTATATTGCATTGTTTTCTGTGTATTGAGGGAAATGACTTGCGTCTGGAACAGAAACATGACTCTCTAGGGTACTGTACCATAACATGTCGTGGTACAGTAGCCTAGATAGTCCTGGATTGGGTGCTTGTAAACAATAGATAGATGTGACATGTCCTGGTGGTGATGGGGGCGGGGGTGAAGCAGTACATAGACCATGGGCAAAAATGAAGAAGCTCGGACTTCATCCTGGTGGAGGAGAAGGTCTAGTGGTTGTGTTTAATGTCAGGTCTAAAAATTTCTCATGTCTTAGCAGTGATGACATTTTTGTTGGAGGTCCTGCCAGAGAGTGCTTTGTCTAGCAAATTCTAATTTTAATGTCATTGTTTCTGTGTTTTATTTTATTTTTGACTTTTCTCTTTCATCTGTGAATTGAAACAGAATGGTATCTTTTTATCTTTAATCAATTTTATCAATTTTGCTAAAATAATTGTTTAGGCAATTTTGATGCAAAGAAAAAAAAGGAAGCATTACTCAGAGTACAGAGGAGGGATGCATGACATATGTTGGTAAGTGCAGGGGTGAAATGTAGGGTAGGATAAATCAGGGCTTTCCTCCAAAATGCAATAGGCGGTTCTTGAGTGCAGATTTCAACATTTAATATTGGCAGTATTTTTATAATGGGAAAAGGATGTTCCAGTGGATGCAGCAGAGAGGTATATAGAGCTGCAGTGAGAGGTTGCAGTTGGTGAGTAAGATAAAGGCAGGTTGATGAGAATGAGAGAACATACAGTTCACGGAGGAGAGTAATGCGAGATGGAGAATGACCGTTGGGGCTTCGGGCCGGACATGAACAGTATTGAAGAAAAAAAACATATGTCTATGGAGATACCAGCCGTGCATGGAGACCCAGCAAGGATGAAGTCATGGGAATAGGTGGGCGAGGAGCATTGGAGATTGTACAGAGCTGTAGTTGAAAACCTAAGGACTTTGTTGAGAAATAGAAAGGACTATTATGAAAAACTCTCTGGGTCTGATTCACAGAGCGCTTTCCAATGGTATTGCACCATTATAAAACACTTCTGTGAATCAGGCCCTCTGTGTCTTCCAAACTAAATGTCTAAAACGTTTTTCTCCATAGTCCCTTTCATCCATGTTGCCAAATAGATGCAGAAGGATGCTTTATGATCTCTTCTAATTTTGGATGCCGACAAATCATTCAAGTCCTCGTTATCAGTAATCCCTTGTCTCTGATTTGCAGTGTTGAAAGAACCTATTGTAACTGTTTTCTTTTCTGCTACTCCAAGGCCACATTCCCTGTAGTGTGGTGCTCTATAATATCCATAATAATATCCATTAAATAACGAAATAATATGTCTACAAACACTGTGGAAATGTATAACTAAGAGTGCCTTAGGCATTGCTTGTTGGTAGTAGCACCCGGTTTGGTGACTTTAGCAGGCATTCCAGTCAATCGGAGATCTCTGAATTCAGGATTTACAACTTGGTTCTGCCCACACTCTGAGTCCCTTGAGTGGCAGGATACAGGCATTTTCCATCCCGGGTGGCTCCCTGGCCTCCGATGTCAGCTGATGCATGTTCCCACTCTCTTCCATGACAACATCCAGAACCGACTAAGGGAAACTCTTAGAATAACAAGAGAGGCGACGTTAGATGCAATAGGACACAAGTGACAACCCCTTGAGGACAGGAATTAGCATCCCTACCCAACTCCATCCAACAACCTCACCCACTCTCTGAACGCTACCAAGTGCCATACTTAGATGGAATTGTGAATGTTAGCAGTTCCCATACTTGGACTGAGCTGTGGACGTTGGCATGCACTGGGCCCGGATGGAGTTGTGAATGATGGCAGGTGCCACGCCTGGAATTAGTTGCGAGTGTTGGCATGTGCCACGCTTGGATGGGATAGTGAACAGTAGCCTGCGTTAACAACATGATAGGATTGTGAATGTCGACCATTTCCACTTCTGGATAGAGTAGCGGTTATTGACCAATGCTGCGCCTGGACTGCATGGGGAATGCTATCGATTGCTATCGATTGGGATGGAATCGCAAAAACTAGCTTGCTTCACATATAGACAGGTTTGTCAAAGATGAGCAGGGGCCGAGTTTGGACACAGGTGTGAATACTGGTGGGTGTCATATATGGAAGGAACTGTGAATGTCGGCCTGCGCAGGGTTGATATAGAAATGCAGGGATATTCATGCGCCACACCTAGAAAATAATGTAGAAATTTAGCACATCACTTCTAGACAGCGATGCCAATAACCAACCCACAGTTTCACCCCTGTGCATACACCTCTCAAACTCTAACCAAACACAACCACAACCCTATAGCACAACATACCGCACAAACTTCACTACACTGCAACAACAAGACAAACCAAACATAGACTCGCACAACAGCATGCAACGGCTACCGACCGGAAAACACCGCAAGCCCAGCGAACGGTGTTAAGTTGGCTGAGGCTGCCAATGGCACATCACTGCTCTCTTGCACTTTCTCCCGCTTGTTCCCACAAATTCACCCCCTTCACTTTTCAGAGCCGCCAGAGTGCCAGGGAACCACTCTGGTTGGTGAGAGTGCGTGGTACAAATATCCTTTAACACTAACATTAACATTATACCTCACGCCCGATCTCTCCTTGCTTACCTGTTGCCTACTCTGCCACACTGCATGATTAATGACATCCTCACCGTCACCCTCATCCTACTTCCTATTCTCCTCCTGGCCACTCTCTCGATGACCATGGAAATGGGGAAGGGACTTACCATGCCACAGCAGCCATGTACTTCCACATATTTCCACATATTTCTAAAACTTGTGAAACAACGGTGGTAAAAAAAAAAAAAGATCTCCACTCCGGGCAGCATGCTGAGGGGTTTATGCCTATGAGTAAGTTGGTCGTGGGCTTTGCTGAAACCTCTCGCTTGGGCCCCGCATCGGTCAGTTATAGGCCGGTAAAACTGCGTCACATGTGCGTATTGCTTAATTAACAGCCAATGATGCAAGAGCAGGACCTAAAACCTACAGCTAACGATGTAGGGTCGTAGCAGGAATTACCTTGCACCCTTTTCCTTACCAGGTAAACAAGTTTCATTTATCATTAATACGAATCTTAACATTCTGATAACCCTTTGGAAAATATATTTAAAAGCATAGCATGGATACAAAAGAAGAACTTGAGCGGTAGTTTGCTGTACTTTGGCAACCTTTAATAGATTCATGAAATGTGTGTTACATGTCGCTCCTAGCGTGCCGAATACATAATATGATGTAACATTGCGTGTGGGAGACATACATCAATGAACTGTTATTTTCAAAGCTCTTTGGCTGAAGGCTTGACCTCCATTAGAGCAAATTAAATTCTGATAATTTTATTAAAGATGACTATAGACACAGGAAAGCAGGTGTGACCACGGAGCCTGGCTAGGGCATTAGGAAGGCCGGGCGTTCATAATTCTGACCGTGCACTTAGTCAATCAACTGGTGGTCATTAAGCTTTCCACTAACATTATTAATAAATATGACTTTTATGAATAACGTTTTTGACTGTGCCTCTACGGTTCATTATATAGCTAATAAAAATTAATCAATAGGCCATCATTCACAGACAGTAGCAGTGATGGGGCCCAGACAACTAGTTTTGATAACGGCACATTTATCGTTATTACAATCGGACATTGGACGTCGCAATAAAATGTGTGCGAAAATGATTTATTATTATGATGTTCGATCATGGGAAGCAAATGCTGCTGACACCGGGGCAACTCATATTTAATTACGGTCAATGTTGGCCTCGCACATTTATTTTAATAATGCTTCGATCTGTCGCCGATTCTTTCTATTGGTAATGGGTTCTATTTGGTTGGAAGGGAACGCAAACGGCCCCCATGTGCGCCCCTACTTTGCAACAAAGGCAGCTCAATAAATGGCACGCATATATACACCCATAGTTACGCCAGTTGAATGGACCCCAATCGCCTTTTTTAAAAGGATCAGTATTGAACCAGCTTCGGTACATCACTGAATGACTAACGAACCCGATTTGGCGCAGCACAGATGCATCTGTTATAATCAATACTCGGAGGGTCCAAAGACCCACGTGCAGGTCCGATGAATTATATTCATAAGAAAGGCGGGCCTATACAGTCGTGTATACCCGTGGCACTCGGTCCAATGCCCAAACATATAGGTTTGCAAAATTAGAGGGTTTTGACTGAGCATCCCTTCGCCAGCTGAAAACCAGTGGCCTGTGCACCCAGGGCGTGTGGCACGTGCATGGGCACGTGCATGTCTGTGAGGAGCTATTCGGATCCGCTGTGTGGATTCTTCTGCACAATGTATGGGTTAGGAGGTAACCTTCCCTTATATCGAAGTGTGCGTTCTTCATTCACCCTCAGGATACTGCATAGAAAAGCAATGAGAAAGGCATGCGTCGCCTCTTGGTGCATGTGTAGTGGCAGTGAGCTACTTTCAGAGTCTTCTGTACATTTGTCTCTGCAAAACAGCAGCGTTTTTTTAACCGCTGTTTACTCGCATTTGACATGGATGGAAATGCTTCGTGTTCCTTTTTTTGCCATTTCACCATGATGGTTCCTTAAAAGGCCCGTTATTTTGAATTGTGTCCAGAGCACATACGATGGTGTCCTTGGCGCACAGGCTGGGGCAAGTCATCATACATAACATGGATGGTACACAAGAAATGCATGTGCTACACTTGTAAAGTCAGACCACATGCTCATGAATTGGCAACTCACATGTGCATCCTCCCAGTTTCTTTTCTTTTTTTTTAAATGTTCCAGAATGTTTTGGAATCCAGTCCAATGAGACTTGCATTTGCAAATTTGAACAACGCCATATACAAGTTATAAATAAAAAGTGTTCTTGTATAGCATAATTGCTGCCACGCCGACAGCCTCTTTATACTCGTGTATGCAAGAAAAGGAGGAAGGGTTCAGATTACTACGGGAACAGGAAACGGCAGGTTCACATCCTGAAGTATTGGAGAGCACACGAGGGACGCAATTTTCTGTACACGGGTGTGAATTCTAAATGGTTTCTGGTGAGGATAATTGGGTGAGGGTGCACCCAGAGGGGCAGCTCAGGTGTATCTTCGGAGTGCATGTGTATTGGAAAGGGTTAAGGAGTGCTGATAACTAGACTAGGCTCTTCACATCCTTGGGTAATGCGAGGTGGTGAGGGGCACAACAGGCATTCCATTGCAGTGTTGGGTGTGTGGTTCCATGTCATTTCATGGCTGGATGTTTTTTCACTGGGTTTTTACCGCGATTTTTTTAATGAAAAAAAAACATCAAATGTTTTTAACATTATTTTGGGGGGTCCCCCCCACCAACACCCCAATATTCTTTAATTTGTATTTATTCCCAAGCACCCACACCCCATATATGAAATTTAAAAAAAACCCTTAAAAAAAAAATCGATGGGTTTTTTCGAAAAAAAAATCACTGCAAAAGCCCTGCGAAATAACATCCGGTGATGAGAGGACGTCGTACCGGGTGGTGGGTTTAGTGTATTATTGTGTAGTGCACTGTTGTGCAGATTAGTATATTGTAATGCATTAGTTGGCTAGACACTGGTGAATAGGCTGGTCGGGAAACGGTCCTACCATGATTATCTTTACACTTCACAGATTTGTCTTAGATTTAGAGGTGTGGTGAAATGAGGGATGATAATTCTAGCCTGTTACTGGCGTCCTATGGCAGGACTGGAGGCACTGTATTAATGCCCCTTGTCCTCAATCAGCACATGTTGTTTCGGCCAGACCAACATGAATTGATGCAGCCTTCCTAGCATGCATGAGAACACTGTTGTGCTATAACATACGACCTAGAAGCCCATGATGCTTGTGCAAGTTGTCAGGGAGAAACTGCCCTAGTTCTAGTGTTCTGTTTGCCCAATGCCCATTTGCTTGAAGGGGAGGGGCTAGCTTTTGCATCCACTGCAAAGAGCTCATGGCAAGAACGACCGTACAGGGTACAGCTTCAGGAGCAAGACTCCCATTGCCATAGTGCCAGGGCTCAAGTCGAGGGTATGCACGGGGGACGGAGTTCACACACTTTATTCAGATGGTGGACTCAGTTCCCTCCAGCTAAAATGAGAAATATCCCCTTCGAATTTTTGAATTGAAGCCGACTTTGGTGATCAAACTGCAGTCGTCAGGTTTATAAGCCGGACACTTCACCACTGCACTATATAACCTGCGGAAAAATGGCAAACAACTAAAGGTGACATCTCCGATTTTGGTACTGCGAGTCCCAGGGAAAACATTTGTATTGGTTCTTGGCGTTGAAAACATGCACACCTTTTAAAGTTTTCAAAAACACTATTAGAAGAAAATATCCTCTCTTGGTTTTGTGTGTGTGTGTTGATTTTATGAATGGCAAATGCCATTCGTCCTGTTAAATTTGGGTGGTTATGCAAAGCGAGTTTAGTGAAATGTGCATATTTCTCCTTGATATGCTAATTTCTGGCAAAGTCACACCCCATTGGGTTTGTTGATGAGTCCCCCCACTTTATTTTTTAGGACTTGACCCCGGCATAGTGCTCAGCAGAAGACTGAGTCCCATGACTCTTGTGAAGGGTGCATGAGTGAAACTGACCTGACAAGATCTGGCCTTCAGAGCAAACCTGTCCATATACTATACTTTATTGTGCTCGGGTGAACAGCCAGACTTTTACGAATTACTTGCAGCTTATGTGCTTTTCCAAGCTGCAGAGATGCCACTTTTGGTGTTCCATATGCAGCTTCCAGGAATGAGAAGAAAGAGCGTCCTTGTTGTTTCCTGTCTAAACATGAGGCTGTTGCTAGAGTTATGTTGCCACATCGAAGCTTATATGGTCCCCGGATTTGCTTTATTTTCTGGGTCCGTGTCATTGAAAGCCCAGTGAACAATATGCAGTGGATTGATCTGGAGTCTGAATTTTACTGGGAGCCAATGAAGAGACTTGAGTGCCCGGGTGATGTGTTTCAGTGTCAGCAGGAATCTTGATGTTGAGCTTTGAACTCTTTCTCGGTGCAATCGTAGTGAATACAGGATCCATAGTTAAACATTGTTGGACTGGGTAAGTCCTGAGTGAACTATGGCACTGCCTGGTAGGGTTCTATATGTCAACATAACATGTGGTGACAAAAGGATATATTATGAAAGAGGTAGCTTCTGACCTTTATATGGTGTGAGGTGAAGGAACCTACGAGAAACCTGGCTTTTATTTACTTCTAAATCCAGCTTAAATTTCCCATTTGTAGTAGCAGAGGAATGCTTTTGAGGTGAGTTGTCTTTGTGCCAAAAAACACGTGAGACTGAGAGTGTGACGTTATTTTATATCCTTCAGAATGGACCACGAGCTGAACACAAAGTCCTATAGTAGTTCCTGGAAGAGAGAAACATTTGATGAAAGCAATGAGTCAGGTGCTCAAATGAGAGCCATTCAGTACCAGCAGTCCCTCTCAAAGATACTCTAGGAACAGTCATGATATATCAGGTGCTCTCATTATTTGACCAGTATTGTCATCAATTGGCTGACGTTCTGATCATATTCCGGGCATACCTATAAAAAGCAATGCACTCAAATCCTAAGCTAGGTATTACCATTATATGTCATATGCTCTGAGCATAGGCCAAATATTGACATTAAATGTAAGGTACTAATATCATACACACGATATTGCCATCAAACACGTAGGTACCCACATCATATGCCAAGTAAGTACCAAATAGAATGTCCTCGTAGCTACTGGCAGTTAGCAGTGGGGGTTACAGGAACATCATGCTACTCTCTCACTCATGTATGTACAGTGGCACTCTGCGCCCCTAGTTTGCCTTTCTCCGATGCAAAGCTACCTTTGCTGAGAAGAGACCTGTGCCAGATTTAGCACACTGTCAGGAACATGGCAACACACGTCAAACCTTGTCATCAAGTTGTCCCTTTTACGAAATTCAGAAGTGCGAGGGAGGTAACTGGGAGACTGGAGGAGCAAGAACACAGTGGGCCTCATTACGAGGTAGGAGGTAAGGGATTACCAGCATCGGTAAGAGTGCCGGTGCCGGTAATCCCTTTCCTCCATATTCCGAGGTCCCTTAGCGGGTCCCTTCCTTAATGCCTGGTCTGATCAGGTGTTAAGGACGGGGCCCGCTAAGGGACTTCAGAGCTATGCGGTACCGTTATTAGCTACTTCC
Source organism: Ambystoma mexicanum (assembly GCF_040938575.1). Classification (NCBI taxonomy): domain Eukaryota; kingdom Metazoa; phylum Chordata; class Amphibia; order Caudata; family Ambystomatidae; genus Ambystoma; species Ambystoma mexicanum. Next base: position 421,011,652 of record NC_090937.1, on the reverse strand, counting down.
ACATTCCCATTGAGCCCTATGGGGGCTCAAATGGGAATGGGGAATGGTTCTCAGAATGGGGGCTTACCGGGTCCTCCAAGGTTGGAATGACCTGGTAAATACCCATTCTGAGAACCCAGACCCGGTATGCGGTAAGAGGGTAGCCATGGTGCTAACAGCACCATGGCTACCTTCTACCGCGTAATGAGGTCCTATGACTTCATTGAAAGCAATACTATGAATTATAACAGTCCGGTATTTTTTTAGGAGACCCAACACAAAAAAGGTCATCTGCATGCTCCATCCCACACCATTCGTTCCTATTTTTTTTAGTGGTTGCTTCCTTAATATAGGAACTAAAACATCTTTTGCTCTTGGCTTGGAGCATATTCTTCCAGGTTCTGTACACCTGAACCCATACCATCTCTGAAACTTGAACATCACCCGGGAAAGCAAAAACATGCCTTAATATGTTTCCCCTACAAAAACCATAAAATGAGGTGTCCATTGTTATCTGATTGAATGTTATGCCTTCTAGTCATGACAGGAGGGTCAGCATATAATCGCTGTGTGTTATTATAATGAAATAGCAATTTGCTACTCCTAATAGAGAACACAAACAAAAACCAAATACGCTCAACTATTCTGTCACGTTCTTAGAGGAAATGTTCCGTCTAAAGTGAATACTGTTGACTGCATACATCACAAGGGCAATTTTTACAAAAATATTTAAATGCTGTATTTTTCTACATGAGGAATTCATTTAAAGGACCCCTTTGTTTACTCCGTTCGAGCATTACCTGATGTCTGAATCGGATCGCCATTATTCTACATTTTATAGAAAAGCCTTATGGTTAAAGAAGACATTTCGAATTTAAAAAAAATATTGTTACGCATGCCATTGTTTACTGGCAAAGCCAACAGGTATATGTTCTTATTTGGTCATACCGGCATGTATTGGTGCAGGATGCATCGACGTGTGTGCACAGCCAGCACGAAAACAATGTTTATCCTGGCATATATTGTGGGCAAAGCCATATTGGAAATGAGTTGGAAAATGCCCCTGTGCACTGTCAGGGAAGTGCATCTATTGGATTTGGTTTGTGTTACACTACAAAACAGAATGCAGACTCTGCGGATTGGTATTTGACACCCCCTTTCACAGAAAGTATGCAGTAAAATGTATCATTGTAACACATTATTTTGAAAATGTTCTTGGGTGGAGACTACACCGCCCTGAACCTGTCCTTGTTAGTTGAGACTCCCTCTCTCTCCCTCTATGCTCGGGTGCTGGAACATTTTCATGGGAAACATGTAAGACCTCCATTTCAGAAATTCACCAGCCCCCTCTGATGACATTTCAAAACTAATGTATCTCTTGTTTACCAGAAATCTGTAAACATTAACTGATTCAAAAGTACCCATTCCTGCATTTAAGTTTAATCAAAAGTTTTGTCCAGAATATACACCCACCTAGAAGGCTATATGTCCATTTGGAATAAGTAACGCCAAATGGAGCCTCATTGTTAATAGAAAGATAGAACTAAGAGAATTGTGCTCATTTTGGATTTTGATGCATTCTGCTTGTGTTTGGCAACAGTATTTCAGGTGCATTTCTGGTGTATTGTGTGTGGGGAGTCACAGAGCAGTTATATTGTGGTATTATCTAAAATATATTACATTATTGTTACTACACCCAGCATGCTGGAGTGAGGAGTGAGATAGGTGTGTGTTGGACCATTACACTGCTGTTACTGAAATAATTTTTTTATTTTTTTATTTATTCGCATTTGTATAGCGCACTTGCAGCCCATGGACATCGAGGCGCCGTTACAAGTAAGTGTCGGATTCTTAATTCAGCAGATATGCATGAGACCAGAGGTCTTATGGATACAAAATTACAGGCATAGTTGCAGGTGAGGCATGATATTCATAATACAGTAACAGAATGCATTGGGGTACTTTTCATACAAAGAGCTTGGTTTTAACAGCTTTGCGGAATAATGAACTTGGCTAGTCTTGTTGGGGTGGGTTATTAAGCTTCATTGAATGAAACCCTATTCATATGAAATTGTTGGTGTGGTTGCTCAATATGTCCTTTTGTTTTGACAGGAGAGTGACAGTGTTCAGACAGCTTGAGCTCTTTCATGCAGAGTCTTGCATGAGATCGCAAAGTATGTGAGGGTGTTTTGTTATTTTGAATGGTCTCCAGGCGCAGTCTGTTGCTGTAATAAGAAATCATTAGAGGTGGCATCAGAAGTAATTATTTTGATTGTAGACTTAGATGAAATAAAAAAAGAGCTGTATAATTTTTTCATTGGTTTTGTACATACATGGACATTTTGGTTTGCTATTAATTGCTTGTGAGGAATAGAGAGAAAACATCAAGATTGGTTATAGGTCCTCTGATTAGGGGACGATTCATTATTTATCATTACCCATTATCAAATATTTCATCAGAAAAATCTAAACAAATTCTGTACCTAGAGATGGCACACACCCATGCCCTTTCCAAGCGTTGTCTTCATTGGTAATAGGCAACACAATATCCAGGGCTCTAGAAAGTCTAGATGAATGGTAGAATAGCAGGAGTGGGAATAGACATGTGAGACATAAGCGGCCATTAGATCAGTATCTACAGGCATTATATGCAACCATGACAAGGAAAAATTACATGAACATGTTGGCAAATCCTTCTGCAGATGTGTTCTTCTATTTTAATTTGATAGACTAAAGTGTAGCAGATAAAGATGCCTACAATAACACCTAGGAAAATGTTGCGTATAAACACTGCTAGTCTTGAAATATATGCAGGTAATTAATAATCAGAGATTAAAGAAATGAAAGTGTTGCAAGAAAACTGAGAAAAAAGTCATCCAGCAGCAGCAAGGCATCAAATCATCGATTTGAAATTATATCAATTATTGGTTTACAATATTGTGAGGGAACAAAGGGCAGGATTTAAAGAAAAAAGCGATGCACGTGCGCTAGGAGTATGCAGCGCAAATGCATCATGCGAGAAGGTGAATTACAGAGATAAGTGCAAGCAGGGACCAACATTGCAAAGAAAATAGGATTGCACCAGGCACGCCCACAACACACCCATAGTGCAAACCAAGGAGCCCCATAAACCTACCATTTGCACACATTTCTAGCCGTTACACCAGATGCAGTAAAAATACCACAAATAGCATGGCGATTACCGACAAGCAACCACCAAGAGCTGCACCGATACCAACCATCAACAACCCCATTCATAAAATTAAACTAAGCTCCCCAAATGCAGCGTGCACCTACACCCACCATTCCTACTCTCTGTACACCCCCCAAACTAAGCCTCCCACATGCGAAGGGCACCTACACCCACCATTCCCACCCTCTGTACACCCACCAAATGAAGCCATCCACATGCACAGTGCACCTATACCCACTATTCCCACCCTATCTACCCCCACCAAACAAAGCTACCCACATGCACAGTGCACCCACACCCACTATTCCTTCTCCCACTACACCCACGAAACTGAGCCAACTACTTGCAAGTGCACCTACACCTGCTATCCCCGCCCTGTCCACCCACCAAACTAAGCCCCCCACATGCAAAGGGCACATACACCCACTATTCCTACTCCCTATACACCCACAAAACCGAGCCACCCATATGCAAAGGGCACCTACACCCACTTTTCCTTTCCCCTGTACACCCACCAAACTAAGCCAACCACATGCAAAGGGCACCTACACCCACCATTCCCACCCCATGTACAGCCACCAAATTAAGCCATCCACAGTGCACCCACACCCACTATTCCTTCTCCCACTACACCCACGAAACTGAGCCAACTACTTGCAAGTGCACCTACACCTGCTATTCCCGCCCTGTCCACCCACCAAACTAAGCCCCCCACATGCAAAGGGCACATACACCCACTATTCCTACTCCCTATACACCCACAAAACCGAGCCACCCATATGCAAAGGGCACCTACACCCACTTTTCCTTTCCCCTGTACACCCACCAAACTAAGCCAACCACATGCAAAGGGCACCTACACCCACCATTCCCACCCCATGTACAGCCACCAAATTAAGCCATCCACAGTGCACCCACACCCACTATTCCTACTCCCTGTACACCCACCAAACTAAGCCACCCACATGCAAAGGGCACCTATATCCACCATTCCCACCCTCTGTATACCCACCAAATTAAGCCACCCACATGCACAGTGCACCTATACCCACTATTCCAACCCCCTGTACTCCCACCAAACTAAGCCACCCGCATGCACAGTGCACCCGCATCGACTATTCCTACTCCCCGTCCACCCACGAAACAGAGCCAGCCACATGCAAAGTGCACCTACACCTGCAATTCCCCTCTCAAAGAGAACCACCAATATGAAAAAGGCACCCACACACTATGAACACAACCCCTGTATCACCACCAAACACCACACCACACACATAACCCCAAATGCACGTATCACACCAAATGGCCTGCACACACAAGGGGGGACCATAAAAGCCCACAACCCAGCACCCATGCCTACCCCATGAAGAAAAATACATTGCAGAATACAAAACAACATACATGTCACTTAGCAGGCACCATCACCACACATCAGTGGGGGCACAACAGTGGATGATAACTGTCCATAACATTTAGCGGTCCTGCAGAGCAGCATGCAGATGCCCCAAGTGCACCAGTATGTGTGCAACAGGAAGGCAGACAGCCAACCACCGCAAACCATGTATGTCTGCCTCCATTGAATGTGTCGCCTAACTGCTAGGAGTACTGAAGGACTGTGAGAAAGTGAGCATCAAAGCAGTGGGCCATGGGTGTCACAGCCCCTGGCATGTGTCCCAGGTGAAGAATATGCCATGCATCATGGGTATGGGCATTACACACGCAGCCATCAAGTTTGACCACTGTGTACCCACCGAGCCTGACGATATGGCCTGAGTCAAATGTGACTTAAAACTAAGCACATCAGCTGGACGCACACAAAAGGTGAGTGCAGAGAGAGATGTACTGTGGTCCTCAACAGGGCCACAAGAGGCATTGGCACCTAGGGACTGTACCCCACAAGAACCCAGCCCTGTCGCTTAAAGAATAAATCCACTGCATGACAGCACACAGCTCAATGCCCAACAAATACTACCAGAAGCGGCAACACCTCTAGTGAGTAACCGCAAAACCCTACTGCAACGTGTGGCTGGACCTAGAGTAAACATCACCTAAACTACAACCTGTGTGTGTGTCCCCACGAATGACTGCCCACAAACACAGTTGCACTGGAATCTGGCACCACCCCAATAAGTGACAATAACAACATATGGTGGGTGTAACAACATGTTCAACATAACACCCCTCCCGAGCAATACAACCTGACAATACTTGCCACACAAAATATGATGGAGGACAGCTGCCTGATTGGATTAGCACTTCCACATGAATGTTCCCTCACACCATCCCCAAAAGTCTGAGTGACCAGTGCACCATCATATCCCCAGCCACCCAGGTGCACCAGTCGGATAGACAAAAATACTACACAGATGAGTCACACATGAGGTATACCATGGAAAAAACAATGTCGCCATATATTGTAGATACCCGAGGAGGTGATGACACCCATTCACCGGCAGCATATGTACAGCCACAAACCACTCAATGCGCACACCCATCAGACCCACGCACATTATCGTGCCATTTGTTGAGTAACGCATGCATTAGCTGAGATGGTGTGTGAAATTAATTCAACCCTGCACAAAACCATAAATGTGGCAGCACACACCATGACACTACATATACTGAACAAGCCAGTGACCATTACTGTGAACACCCAAAACACAGAGCAACAAACACCATCAACCCCAACAAAACCACACCAAATAATATTTTAGCATTTATATAGCGCTACAAACCCAAAACACTTGTAAAACAAATGCAACACAGAGAAAGCCTTGCAGATAGTAACATCGACCATGAGAGCAATGCCACATCAATGAGACATCGACCAAACACACATGAGCAGTGAGCCCATATCCAAGAACCAGACCACAACAACACATGGGTGAACAGTGCAACATGCATGTGCGCAGCAAGGCACATTCACCATCCCCACACAGAGTCAATCACATACCTGAACAGGAAACAAACCTGGCCAAATGACCATCTGTGCAACAAATACCATGTAGCACCACACCGACAACCATCAACCCTCCCCATTACCACCCTCACCTGCAAACAGCACATATTATGACTATTAGCAATGTGCACATGTAAACCCAAATCCCACATGCACAGTGAGCACATGCATGTACACAGAACATAATATACACACGACCATGACATGCTGAGTGATACATGAATCCAGAGAAGCATACCACATGATCATGTGGCATGACCCCTCAAAAGCAGACACATGTGACATGCCACCAAATAGATGTCTCCACACTCACATAAGCATGGCAGAAAGAAATTACCTCATGAAGAAATTACACAATAACCACAAGAATCCCATATAACCAAAGACACAACTGTAATATAATTGAAAATTATCCAAAAAATTGTACACCTCGACCAAAAGAAAGTCACAGGAATCCCCCCTCTGAAAACAACAGGTGTGGACTCCATGCAGGCAACCACCAAACGATCGTCTGTCCATGCTCACCCGTTTGCTGCCCTGGTTGCACCTTTGCAATCTTTGGGGATGCAAGTGCACACAGGGGGCATTCCACTGGTACTGGGCTCGGCCATGTCAGGCACACGTGATGATGCTGTGCAGGTGGACATGGCACATGCGGAGAGTGGTGGTCAGAACTCCCCTCCAAAAGTAGGTAATCTCTCCGGAGGGATGCCCAGTGCCAGAGGCGGGCTGCCAGATGGTGGGAGGAGTTGCGCCAGCAGAGGCTTGCACGACAGCTGTTGGAGGCAAGGCCTGCTGAGCGGACCTACTTGATCTGGCAGGTGAGGATGGTGGCAAGGGGGAGTATTCGAGTGGACACAACAAGCCAGCTACAGCGCATGTGTGAAAAGGAGGAGAGATACATGCTGTGGAGGACACAGCTGACAGGGCCAGTGCAGCTCCACATGCAAGGGCGGTGGTCTTACAAGCAAAGATTGAGGCTTGGCAGCAGGAGGGTGGCAGAACAGAGAGAGCAGTCAACTCTTTCAAGGTCCACACATCCATGGGACACACACACAGAGTAACCATGCATGCATCATGTACAGAACACACAGGAGCCATGCCAAAGTCACTGGAACAACAATGCATGCTACACCTGGTCACACTACACTGCTGCGTCCAGCGACTATCAACCACAACAAAATGCATATGCATCACATGTCATACACATCCAGACGCATTGAACTGACAGGATTGACTCACCTGCAGTCTTAATCTGCTCCTGCAGTACAAAGACCTGGACATGAAGTTCCGGATTCACCCCCTGCATGACCCTGAGGTGGAGTGCTGGAATCCTAAGGTGTCTGCCCAAGTGCCACTCTGATGTTGTTCCAGCATCGATGTTAGCCCTGGCTTTCTTTTGGCACCGGAACCTCATGTCATCCCATCTCTTCTTGATGTTGTTGGCGGTCCATTTGGCCACTATCTCAACAGTCACGGCTGTGGGAATGTCCTACCATATACGCCTATGGCCGACCACCCAAGCTGCTGCTCTGGGTGGAATCGGGTGTCGTAGTGCTCGAGCACCTGGACTCACTGTATGGCAACCGCTGGCCCTGAAAAGATGGCAGCCCTTATCTGCATGATCCTTGAGGTTGAGGTTGATGTAGCCGACATGTTGGTGGTGATGCAGGCAGGCTGGCATAGGGCCTGGGATGCACCTGTAACAGAGAAACAAGTTGGACAACCATCTTCGAAAGGACTCTACATTATTCAGTTTGCTCTCCAAGTCACCCATTCAAATCAGAGGGCTGAAAGCATGGTCACTGCACATTGCCCCCCCTCCCGCAGCCAATAACGATCCTGGAAATAAAAGACAAATGGACAGTGACAATGTTCCTGGTGTCACCTAGGCATGGACCAATACACTCGCACATGCACACTCAACATCCAGCTGTTCATGCCTCTGCCGCACATCAAACCTAGGCACCTCTATATCATAATTCATGTATCTGCAAAAGTGGTTCACATGTGCATGATGGCCAAGTAGAAGTCAACAGCTACATATTACGACAGTGTCCATGCCACATGTGTCTGCCCATACATAGGTAGGCACCGAACCACAACACACAGTGTTCCCTATAATGTTACCCCCCTCCTGATGAGACCCACCATCCCACTCCCCTCCCCTGCATGCAGATAATGATCAACAGGTTCACTCTTCAACATTTCCCCACTCAATTGCACTGAGTAGCAGCAGGCAACAGGCAGCACAGTATTGTTGTCATACAAGAGTCCACCTGGAGCAGACTGTGCACCTCATACACACTGGAGGTATTCGAGGAGTGTGCAAGCAGGCCACGATGTGCCCTGGACCAGTTGCAGTGAGTTGTCAGTGGACACATCTAACTCCAGGTGCAAAAAGAAGGAAGGCCCAAAACACTTAAATTACACACGTTCGCCATGCAAACTGTGCATGTGTGAACTACTATGAATAGTGGGCGCATGCGCAGGAAGCATCTGCACAGCATAATCACAATGGTCGCGGACACGGAGCACAGTTGTGGATGGGGTTGCTTGTGGAATCTGCATATACAGGGAGCGAGTACAGAACTGCAAATTCATCCATTCTATACTTATTGAAGAGCTGACATGGATGGCAGGGGAATAGACAGGGCTGGGTGACCAGTGAAGGGGAAGAGATGACCAGCAAAATGTGCCAGGGGGAAGCACAGCTGCCATGTAGTGGGGACACACTACTTGCACAGTATGGCATCTGTGATGTCGGTGAAGGTGCCACAGGTACCCCTATGGGCCAAGGACATCCACCAGTCATAGACAAGGACCTGAGTCAGAAGAGGAAATTTGAGGAGGAGGAACTTCAGGTCCTTATCGACTATGTGTAGGAATACCACTCTGAGCTGTACCCCAGGGCTGGAAGAACCCTGGCGATGGCCCAGCCTATGTGGAAGTGGCAGGCGGTAACTGACCTTGTGAATGCCTGTGGAGTGGAGAGGCACACTTCCAAAGAGGTGCACAAGCAGATGGATGACCTAACCAGAAAGACCAAGGATACGCTGGGTGTGAATGTGTTCTCAGCACAGGCGATTAGCGGTGGTTCACTGCATATTGAGGAGCTCAATCCATTTGAGGAGGTTTCCTCTGGCATCATTGCAAGTGAACATGTTGTAGTCATCAGCAGCATCATCACTTTCGGATATGCTGCAGGTGAGTGATTGGTGTGACTGTATCATTAGATGATGACAACACTGTGCATGTCAATATGTGAGTGAATTTGTGGTGCATAGTGGGATTCAAATCATGGGCATTATGATACTGATGTACACACATGTGGTTCCAATACATGTGGTCTGTGGCCTGTCATTTGGATGATTGGAGGACACTTCACTGCGCCTTACAAAATTAGGTGGGAATGCCAATGTCGACATGAATGTATATCCACATACTGCATAGTAATATTAACAGTTATTATGCCATGTCTGTGTAGTGTTTGACATCAATTTTACATTCACCCACATGTCTGATCCACTGGCAAAGGGTCATGCATGTCTATTTCATTCAATGCGGGGTCATACGTTGAAAATTGGAGGGGTCCAATGGCAGTGATATGTGGGGGAGGAATCCACTGCAGGCATCATGCCAGTTGCTGGCAGCATGTCATGTTGTTTGTGGATGATATGATATGATATGATATGATATGGCATTTATAACGCGCCTATACACAAGTGTTTCAAGGTGTGATGATGCAAGGGGGGGCAGAGGGAAGACAGAGACAGCGATCCTACTAGGCCAGTTGACATTGAGCTCGCGCAAGTGAAGGGGAGGGGGGGAGGGAAAAAGTGCAAGGGGAAAGGGGAGGGTAAAGTGCAGTACATAGGATAACAGTAAAGTAATTAAAGACAATAGATAAAAGTGCAGTCAGCAGGTGGCAAGTGCAAGTGCAGACATCAGGTGTCAAGTGCTAGTAGGGGCTGTAGGGATACAGAAACAGTCCCTGAGTGCAAGGGTTGCCAGGAGGCAGTGCAGGTGTGCAACTGGTGGGGGGTCCTCGGCCCCAGATCAGAGGGTAGCCAGGTTACCAGTGCAGTTTCAGATTAGCCAGGAGAACAGCAGGGGAAAGGGGGAGAGAAAGCAGAAGCAAAGAGGAAGGTCTTGAGGTGCTTCCGGATCCAGAGATTGTTCTCCTCAAGTTTCAGAGAGGCAGGGAGGCTGTTTACCGAGGGAGGCCCCAACAGAAGAGATCTACCACCAACTCGCTGCTTGGAGAAGCGACAAACCCTGAGGGAGTTAGAGGTGGATGAGCGAAGAGCTTGAGAAGGAAGATATTTAAGAAGAGAGAGTTGAAGGTATTGAGATCTCAGGCCCCAGAAGGCCTTGTGGACAATGCATAGGGTTTTGAACTTAATCCTTGCCACCACTGGGAGCCAGTGCAGAGATTTCAGTCCTGGAGAGATATGATCCCTATGCTTGAGGCCAAGGGCAAGTCTCGCAGTCCTGTTCTGGATGATTGAAGAGGGCGGAGAGTAGAGGCAGGCAGATTTAGAAAGAGTTCCAGAACAGATTGCTGTAAATCTGCGCACGGATCCAAATGTCCATCAATTTGCTTATCATTTGTTAGACAGAAAATTGATTCAAGTATAATAAATCCAATGAATCAGTTCAGTTTCCAGAAATACAATTTAATGGATGAATCCAATGATCATACAGCCTTCACGTCCTCAAGGCAGAACTGGTTATGTCTGAATCCTTCATTTTGAAATGGGAAAGAGAACATTTTGGCAGTGGCGGACAGTTGAGGTTAGGCGCCCTGACAGAAAATTAGATGTGTTGGGAGGCTGCAGATGGAAGCTGGTTGTGGGCACACTGCCAAGGGTGCATAGATATGTGCATGTTAACCATCTTTACATGAAACCACAAATTGTAAGGGTCATCCAGGCCCAAAACAAGAAAAAGGGGTACATAGTGGTGTAGGTTGCAAAACAAAATGATAGCCCAACACAATATATAGATCAACAAAATAGTTTGAACAAAATAAGCAAAGTTAAAAATCAAGACATAATAAATTAGAAATTCATAAAAGGATATTAGGATGGGCAGTCAATGAAGTTGAACAAAAATTGAAGACGATTGCCGTACATGGAGAGAAAAAAGAAAAAAGAATGAACAATTTCAATGATAGGAGCTGTCGTGTAAACTCAAACAAGGTCACACATTATGTCACACTGTTGCAATTATATTCACCTAATTTTTATCTACAGCAAAGCAAACAATTTAAAAAACTTGTTATTTCCATCATTCATGCCCAGCCAGCAACCTGTCGCAACTTGGCTCAGTCAGAGCAGGAACCATGGCTTTAAAAAGTGTGGAAAATGCTCCATGTGTTGTTTTGCATTAGAGGCCTCTCAAATTGACTTTTGCAAACTTGGATTTTTTAAAGTGAACTCCTTTATCAACTGTAATACCAAATGTTGTGTATACTGTATTATGTGTGTATGTGGTAAACATTACATTGGGAGTACAATCAGGCCACTTAAGATTAGGATACGTTAGCATTTGTCCACCATTTCCAGTCATGATTTTAAATATCCTCTGGCCATACATTGGCAAAAAAATCATCAATTGAAAAATAAGTCAGAAATAAAGTTTGCTGGCATGGCAAAAGCAACTTTACCACAACGGGGTGGTAATCTCACCCTTAAATTAAGACAACTGGAAGCACAGTTAATCTGTCAATACCATACTGTATCAGTTAGCCTCAATAGTGACCATTAATTATCAGTGTTTCTCTGAAGTCATACTGCACAGATGCCTGTGATCATCTTGTTGTTCTACGCATTAGGAGCATATATTTTGTAAACGAATTGTCCTGTACATACAACACTGGTCACCATGTGTCTTTCAGGTTATGTACACTGGTTCTTTTAAGGCAATAATTAATTTGCTTTTGATTGCATGGATGTGTCACTCCTCAAGGGGGGACAATGAGTCTAACTCTAAATTTAACTCTTTATTGCTATTGCCGACATATTACCTTGCACACAATTTGGTTCAATCATCATTAGGCACAATTACCCCTTGTCTGATGTTTAGGAGGTTCACAGCAAGTTAATGGTGCTGTTATTGCAGCATCCATCCATATGTATATGGTTAATACAGCTCGTATGTACGGAGCAAGTGATTTGGCAGGCAATTGTTTCCTGCCTTTCCAGTCAATTTGACCCCATATTTTCTTTTCCATTCTTCATTCTTCAATTATTATTTTTTTCTTCTCACTGTGTGCAAAATGCTGCATCCACACAGCAATACTATGATATTATACAATGCAGCCCAATAAGTTTTCACACCCAATATGGCCGGCACTATGTGCCACATGCCTCCGGATTGGTTGGGAAGCGGACGGGACATGCAAACTGTTAAAACAGGAGCCCAGCTTGCATGCGTGAGGCTCCTGTTCTCTGCAAGTATGCGCGGAAACGCCGGTAAGCGAAGGTCTTTTGCTCAGACCCCTGCAGACTTGTACAGTCCAGGGGCCATGCGCACATGACCGTCTTGCACTTTGAAAGCTTTAATTAAGCACACTAATCAGGTCGTTTTTCTTTGCCTCTCCCTGACTGCTGTGCCACGCTCATGCCGTTCCTCCTTGGTTTTGGCAACTGTATTTTTCAACACGGATAGAGTCATCTCGCAATTGCGATTATATAGGTATGTTATCACATGACCAAATATCTATCACACAGTTGGTACACTCACCAGGGATAATTTATATATATAAAAAATATATGTGTTCATTCTTTTATGCTTACAGTGGAGCTGGGGATTGATCCCCTTATTTTTCAATTGTCAAATACACAACTACAGAGGTAAGGTCTATACAGTTGCCTTTTCTTATTTGTTGTACCTAATCAGGGGCATAATTATTTAGCATACGGTTTTGATTATTGCTTCTTGTTCTTGTTTATTTCTTTTCTGCCTCCATTATCAGATACTCAAGCATCCTCAAGCTAACATTTAACTTTGGTTGTTGCAAATTGGCTTTGCAATAGTGTGACATAATGTGTTTGTGTTTACACGACAGCTCCTATCATTGAAATTGTTAATTCTTTTTTCTTTTTTCTCTCCATGTACGGCAATTGTCTTCAATTTTTGTTCAACTTCATTGACTGCCCATCCTAATATCCTTTTATGAATTTCTAATTTATTATGTCTTCATTTTTAACTTTGTTTATTTTGTTCAAACTATTCCGTTGATCTATATATTGTGTTGGGCTATCATTTTGTTTTGCAATCAATACCACTATGTCCCCCTTTTTCTTGTTTTGGGCCTGGATGACCCTTACAATTTTTGGTTTCATGTAATGATCGTTAACATGCACATATCTATGCTAATAATGTTGCAGCCCTGGAAGAAGAGCGTTGCTGCTCGAAACACGTGTCAGCTGTTTGATGTGCATTAAATAATGCTCAACCGAGTCTTACTACTTGTGTTTGTGTGCGAAGTTAATGGTAGCAAACTCACTCTTTTCATTTTGAAATTGTCGACAATGATCGGGTAAACCGGCACACCGTCCGAAATAAAGTACTTTCCCATATAACATGTTCAATGATTTATAATTTCAAAATGAGAATAGACCAACTATACAGTGATGGAGTTTCCTAACTCCAATGATGGTGATCATTATTTTCCCATACATGTGGTTTAAAATATTTAGCGCATTATTAGCAACTTGTGCGCTGCATTTTTTTCTGTTGATCCTCTGGAAGCACGCCACATCTTTAACCTTTAGCAACCTTTATGACGAGAGAAGGGAGAGTTATCGCTCTGCCACCACGGATCAAATATTATTAGGACACTCCATCACTGGATAGGTAATAAGAGCATGAGTTACAATATTTTGTTTAAAATAGGCTCATTACAGAGCTTATGACTAATATATGGAATCTGTTCTGGAACTCTATATTGTTTGTAGGGGTGGAGGGAAGCCCTTCTTGTTGTTGCTGCTGCTTTGGGTCATCAACTAAAATTGTGGACCAAGCGCACCATTACCTGTGAAGAATACCCCTGAGAAGGTGCAGCTGGTAGTGTGACTTCTTAGACATGTCAGAGATATGAGGAGAGAAGGAAAGTGTGGAGTCGAAGATGACCCCTAGATTTTTGGCTTTTGGCCTCACGGGTGGGAGCAGGAAGAGGGTCAAGAGAGGCCGGCCAGAGAGTGACAGGAAAGGAGGGAGCAGGTGTGCCGATGATGAGAATCTCAGTCTTGCTGGCATTAAGGGAGAGATCATTGGAGGCACACCACTCCTGGATGGCGGAAAGACAGTCAGAGATGAGAGAAAGAGAAGAGGTAGGCTGAAGGGAGCCTGAAAATGAGCTGAATTTCATCTGCATAACATTCAAAGTTGGGGCAGAGAGAGGTAGTGCCAGATATTGGTTGAACAGCCAGGGAGAGAGCTTAGACCCCAGGGGAACACCATAGGTAGAGATAGAAATAGAGGTGAGTAAGGACCCAAGTTGGACCTGGGAGGGTCGCTCGGAGAGGAAGGAGGTCAGCCAAGCCAGGGCCTGGTCGGTGATGCCCAGGTTATCATGGAGACAGTTGAGCAGGATGGCATGGTTGACCATGTCAAAGGCAAAAGAGAGATCAAGTAAGATGAGGACACAGGACGTATTGGAATCGAGGTCGGAGAGCAGGTCTTCAAGGATGTTCAGATAAGCAGTTTCCGTGCTTCTGGCAGCTCTGAAGCCAGACTGATGGTCATGGAGACAACCAACAGATTCAGAATGGAGATTAAACTGAGAGATGGCCAGCTTTTCAAAGAGTTTGCCCAGGAAAGGTGTTATGGAGATTGGCCGATAGTTAGCCTGGCAGGAATGGTCGGCAGAGGATTTCTTAAGAAGATGGTGCACAAGGGAATGCTTTAGGGGGCAGGGGAAGACTCCAGTGGCAAAGGAGTGGTTGCATAAATCAGCCAGAACAGCAGCCAGGGTGTCAATGTGGTCCTTGATGGTTTTGGAGGAACAGGGGTGAACCTGTTTTGACAAGACTTTCATAGATTGGACTTGTCTAGAAGCCTCATCTGGGGAAAACAGGGGAAAGGCAGAGAAGGAGGGAGGGAGGTGGCCAAAGAAGGGTCAGACGAAGAGCAGGGAGTAGAGGGAGGAGGAGGAGGAGAGGAAGAAAGAGAGGACAGGATGTCCTGAGTTTCATGGGTCAGATAACCGAGAAGGTAGGTGGCAGTGCTGGGGCTGGCTTAGCCTGGGGGGAGGAGAGGGTGAGATGGGAAGAAAGGAGAAATGTGTCACTCCAGGAGAGAGGAGTGGTGAGAGGGGTCAAAAGGGGAAGGTCCGAAGAGATCAGAACATCCAGAATGTGCCCTGCAGAGTGAGTCGGGCCAGAGAGGAGAATAGTGAGTGAGAGAGAGTCGGAAAGGTCAACAAAGTGTCCAGTGGAAGGACAGGAAGTATCCAGGTGGATGTTGATGTCTCCCAAAAGGAGGAGTTGAGTGGTTGGACCAAGAGGGAGGAGGAGAGGTCCGCCTACTCAGAGTGGAAGGAGGAGATCTGACCATGTGGCCAATAGATGGTTGCCACAGTAAGGGAATGGACAGGAGAGAGAGCTAGCCTTCAGACGAGGCATTCGGAAGAGGAGTAGGCCTGCGCAGGAATGACAGAGGCAGGAATTCACTTGGGGAAGATTAGGGCTACACCCCCTCCGGAACAGTTGGATCTCGGCATGGAGAGGATCTTGTAGCCATCAGGGAGGAGAGTGTCAAAGCTTGTGACATAGCTGGCCGTGAATCATGTCGCAGTGAGACCAAGGACATCAAGGTCAATTTCCTCCAGGAGGTGGCAGATGTCAGAGGAGTGTTTGACAGCTGAGCAAGAGTTTAGAGTGGCAATATGGAGAAGGTTGCCACCCTTGAAAGACTTCCCGAGAGGGAGTACAAATCGGAGGTTTCAGTTGTATTTGATGTTTGCATGCTCTGAAGTACATTTATGTGCACACTGGTGACCACCATGAAAATGAGCTGAATGTCATCTGCATAACACTCAAAGTTGGGGCAGAGAGAGGTAGTGCCAGATATTGGTTGAACAGCCAGGGAGAGAGGTTAGACCCCTGGGGAACACCATAGGTAGAGATAGAGATAGAGGTGAGGAAGGACCCAAGTTGGACCTGGGAGCGTCGATCGGAGAGGAAGGAGGTCAGCCAAGCCAGGGCCTGGTCGGTGATGCCCAGGTTATCACAGAGACGGTTGAGCAGGATGGCATGGTTGACCATGTCAAAAGCAGAAGAGAGATCAAGTAAGATGAGGACACAGGACGTGTTGGAATCGAGGTCGGAGAGCAGGTCTTCAAGGATGTTCAGGAAAGCAGTTTCTGTGCTTCTGGCAGCTCTGAAGCCAGACTGATGGACGGAGACAACCAACAGATTCAGAATGGAGATTAAACTTAGAGATGGCCAGCTTTTCAAGGAGTTTGCCCAGGAAAGGTGTGATGGAGATTGGCCGATAGTTAGCCGGGCAGGAAGGGTCGGCAGAGGGTTTCTTAAGAAGAGGGTGCACAAGGGAATGTTTTAGGGGGGAGGGGAAGACTCCAGTGGCGAAGGAGTGGTTGCAGAAATCAGCCAGCACAGTAGCCAGGGTGTCAATGTGGTCCTTGATGGTTTTGGAGGAACAGGGGTGAACCTGTTTTGACAAGACTTTCATAGATCAGACTTGTCTATAAGCCTCGTCTTGGGAGAACAGGGGAAAGGCAGAGAAGGAGGGAGGGGAGGTGGCCAAAGAAGGGTCAGATGAAGAGCAGGGAGTAGAGGGAGGAGGAGAGGAAGAAAGAGAGGACAGGATATCCTGAGTTTTAGACATGAAATGAGAAGCCAGGGACATGCAGAGGGCCTGGGAGGGGACATAAGAGGTAGAGACTGCAGCAGGATTGGCCAGCTCATTGCAGATTTTAAAGAGTTCGGCCGAGTTGTTATATGCCACAGAGACACAGGCTTGGATGTGGGCTCTCTTCTTGGTACGGACAGGGAGGCGGTATTGCCTTTGGAGCAGGAGGCAGGCCAGTTTGTCAGAGGATGTACCAGAAGCATGCCATTTCCTCTCAGCCACCCTGCACGTGTGTTTAAGGGTGACGAGGTGTGAGATGTACCAAGAGTTGCACTTGGCTTTGGGCTTCAAGCGGATCTTCATGACAGGGGCAAGAGCATCAAGAGTATCAGATATAGCAGAGTGGAGCATGGTAAGGGATGTGTCAGGGTGTGAATCATCCGGGGGGGGGAAAGTGGTGGCAAAAGCCACAACTGACACACGCTTCATGGGTCAGACAACCGAGAAGGTAGGTGGCAGTGCTGGTGTTGCCTTAGCTTGGGGGGGGAGAGGGTGAGATGGGAGGAAAGGAGAAATTGGTCACTCCAGGAGAGAGGAGTGGGGAGAGGGGTCAAAAGGGGAAGGTCTGAAGAGATCAGAACATCCAGAATGTGCCCTGCAGAGTGAGTCGGTCCAGAGGGGAGAATAGTGAGTGAGAGAGAGTCGCAAAGGTCAACAAAGTGTCCAGTGGAAGGACAGGATGCATCCAGGTGGATGTTGCTGTCTCCCAGAAGGAGGAGTTGAGTGCTTGAGACCAAGTGGGAGGAGGAGAGGTCCGCCTACTCAGAGTGGAAGGAGGAGATCTGACCATGTGGCCAATAGATGGTCACCACACTAAGGGAATGGACAGGGGAGAGAGCTAGCCTTCAGCCGAGGCATTAGAAAGACGAGTAGGCCTGCGTAGGAATGACAGAGGCAGGAATCCACTTGGGGAAGATCAGGGCTACACCCCCTCCGGAACGGTTGGATCTGGGCACAGAGAGAATCTTGTAGCCATCAGGGAGGAGAGTGTCAAAGCTTGTGACATATCTGGCCGTGAACCATGTCTCAGTGAGACCAAGGACATTGAGGTCAAATTCCTACAGGAGGTGGCAGATGTCAGAGGAGTGTTTGACAGCGGAGCGAGAGTTTAGAGTGGAAATATGGAGAAGGTTGCCACCCTTGAAAGACTTCCCAGGAGGGGGTACAAATCAGAGGTTGCAGTTGTATTTGATGTTTGCATGTTCTGAAGTACATTTATGTGCACACTGGTGACCACCATTTCGGCCACTTGCAATGTATGCCTGTGGCTTATTGTGTGCTTTTGTAGCTTGTTGCCAGGTTTACTGTGAGGTTTGCAGGGGTGATGACTGTCACCTTGGCATTGTCTGTCCAGACGGGTTTAGGTATTGGATGTTGTTGCTCACTCACTAATTATGGTCACATGGCAACATGTGGGTGATTATTACTAGTTGTGCTGTGTGCTATTGCAGTGAACCATGAGTGTTTGCAGATGTATACATGATTTGTGTTGTCTTGTCTTTTGTAGGTGCAGCTGCAGCTGAAGGGGAGCATGTGCCAGTGGGCACGTCAGGTAATGCGAAAGGCTTGTTCAACACAGTGGGGAATAAGAATAATTAAGTTGCCATTGTTGTTTTGTGATCAAGTATCTGGTGACTTTGATGTTGTAAGGTGGAATAATTGTATGATGTATATTACTATGTAAAGTGTATATGTTTTTTAATGTTTATATTTCTTGTGCTAGAAAGAGAATAATGCATTAAAAGAGATATTTTAGGCAACACTGTTTGTTATTGAGTATACAGAATACAGAATACAGCCCATATTTGCTAAGTGGCTGTTTTTTAGATGCTGCTTTCTAAGGGTACATCAATTGTGTGACATAAAGAGTTGTTTGTGTTTCCTTCCTTTGGTTAAAATATATATAATATATCTTCACTTGCTAGGAGGGAATATCACCCGAGTGTAGGGCAACCCCTGAATGTTATTATCAATGTGCAAGCAGGTGCCAGCATTGGCAGGGCAGCAGTATGTGGCAAGAACCTGCTGCTTTTTCACATCATCACCAGCATGCCTACACAGGCCTCATCGGGGGAGGAGGAGGTTGATGATATGGCAGCCTTATTGAGGGAGATGGCGGATCATCAGCAACTCAGCAGTCCCAACCTCATGTTCCTCCTTGAGTTCATAGGGGAGGAGGAGCCTGATGGGGGACAAGAGACCATGCCCCTGCCTGTGGTTAGCCATGCTGCTTCAAGTCACACAGTGCCTGCAGCATTGCCAACCCCTATCATGGGTCAGCGGGGGTGTGTGCAGGTGGTGGTTTGCATGCAGATACACAGGCCATACCAGTGCAGATAACCAGGCAGGCAGAGACTGCATCTTTGCGTTTTCAGCATCCTCACACACGTGGTGGACATATCCTTGCTGCAAGGTATGACTTGGACAAGGAAGTGGTCCGTTAAATTGTGCAGCAGGGTGAGGTGATGCAGGAGATTGGCAGGGACATGCATCGCCTTGCTGACAAACTCACTGCATCCAATACTTCTGTCTGCTTGGAATTCTAGCTGTTGCATGGTGAGATATCTGCCTTCATGATGAGATGAAGGCCTCAAGGGATACTCTACGTCTTCAGATGACATCCCTGACATCCCTGAGGAACACCATCAACATACAGATGGATGCTTCAAGGGCAGCTATGAAGTCTGACTTGAGTGAGACACGCAAAGTGACACACCAGTACATTTGTTGCGGCCTGTTGCATACATCAGTATCACATGTGGCAGCTGCACAGGAGAACCAGGCACTGGTCATGCGTGGCCAGGAACCACCTTCACAGGGGGGACCACTGGGTGGCTCTTAGTTTGGATTATGGCAAGATTTGTTGTGTTTTGGTGCCCCTGAACTACGTTATTGTTTTGATTCTCACCTCATCACACCATTTCCTCAACACCCACAATGTCTATGTGGACCTTGATGGATGTATAATTTTTCATTTCTTATTTTGTGGCCAGGACAAGGTTGTCTTCTATTTTTTGTTTTGGGATGAACATTGCCATCTGGTGCCATCTGTTGATATTAATATTGATATTTTATGTGTATCGTGCTCATACACAAGTGTTTCAGAGAGCAACAAGGCAAGGGAGAGAAAAAAGGGAGAACAAAAAAGCCCAGTGACATTGAGAATGCGCAAGTGCATGGGAGAGGGACAGGGGAAAAGTGCATTGAAGGGGAGAAGTGGAAAGTGCTGAGCAAAGGAAAACAGATAAGTAATAAATAAATGAATAAATAATAAAAAGCAACAAACAGTGGTAGTGCAGCCAGCAAGTGGCAAGTGCTGGGTTTAAGGCAACAGACAGGGTGTGTCTGGTAAGTGCACAAAAAAGGGGGAGGGGCTGTATGGTTACAGATACAGACCCTAGTGCAAGGGATTTCCAGGAGACAGTGCAGGTGGGTGGCAGGGTGAGCAGGTACCTGGGCCCGGAAGTCAGAGGGTAGCCAGGTGCACGATGCAGAGAAAGAGCAGATCAGCAGGGGAGAAGACGGGCGAAGGCAGAAGCAAAGGGGAATGTTTTGAGGTTCTTCCTGAACCGCAGATGGTTCTCCTCATGTTTCAGAGTGGCAGGGAGGCTGTTCCAGAAGGAGGCCCCAGCCAAAGAAAGAGATCTAGCCCCAGCTCAAGAGGGGAGGTATTTACGGAGGGACAGCTGAAGGTATTTTGGACCCAGGCCCCACAAAGCCTTGTGGACAATTCAAAGGGTGTTGAATTTAATCCCTGCAGCCACTGAGAGCCAGTGGAGAGATTTCAGGACTGGAGAGATAAAATCCCAGGGCTTGAGGCCAAGGACAAGTCTCACAGTCCAGTTAAGGATAAGTTGCAAAGGGTGGAGAGTAGAAGCAGATAGTTTTAAAAAGAGGCTGTTACAATAGTCCAAACTTGAGAGAATCAAGTCTCAGGAGACAGTGAGCTTCTGTGGGAAAGAGAGGAAAGGCAGAATACCTCTGAGGAGGTGCAGTAGGAAGCTTGACTTTTCAGAGACATCAGAGATGTGGGCAGAGAAGGAAAGCATGGAGTAAAAGATGACTCCAAGGTTCTTAGCCTTGCAGGTTGGGTTAGGAGGAGGGCCAAGGGAGGCCTGCCGAGAGTTGGGGGAAAGGAGGGTGAAGGAGTGTCAATGAGGAGGATCTCCGTCTTGCTGGCATTCAGGCAGAGATTGTTGGCAGCACACCAATCCTGAATGGCAGATAGGCAATCAGAGATGAGAGAAAGAGACGAGGTGGCAAAGGGAAGCCTGAAAATGAGTTGAGTGTTGTCAGCATAGAACTGAAAATTAGAGCAGAAAATGGAAATAGGGTGGGGGAGAGTTGCCAGGTTTTGGTTGAAGAGCCAGGGTGAGAGGTTAAACCCCTGGGGAACACTGCATATAGACAGGGAGATAGATGAAAGGAAGGAACCAAGTTGGACCTGGGAGGGTCGGTCAGAGCGGAAAGAGATCAGCCAGGCCAGTGCCTGATCGGTGATACCCAGGTTGTCACAGAGACGGTTGAGCAGGATGGAAGGGTTGACTCTGTCGAAGGCAGAAGAGAGATCAAGTAGGATGAGGTCAAAGGGGATGTTAGAGTCAAGGTTGGTGATCAAATCTTCACGGATGTTCAGGAGAGCAATTTCCTTGCTTCTGGCAGCTCTTAAGCCAGATTGATGGTCACAGAGACAACCAAGCACTGGCGTAACAGGGGCCCCTGCAGCCCACATGGTGTGGGGTGCCCCACTAGCACACGTCCTGGGAGGGGGCCAAACTTGGAGAAAGAAAAATGAAAAAAAATATGTTTTCAAATTTTTTTAAACATTTTTTTATTCACTCTGCATTTATAAAGAAATAATTTCTTTAACAGAAATTATTTCTTTATGAAGGCAAAGTGTCTAAAAAAAGAACCTTTCTGTTTGAAGTCCGAGGGCTTCCCCCACCCCATGCCATGGAAGACCCCAGGCTGGAGGCCTCCATATCATGGTGTGGGGGGAGCCCTATGACTTCAAAAAGAAATAGATTATTTTTGAAGTCACTCTGCCTTCATAAAGAAATAATTTCTGTTAGGGTTCGGTTTTTAACGGAAATAATTTCTATTAAGTCAGAGTGACTTCAAAAAGAAACAAGTGAGTGTGTTTTGAAAGGCTGTACACTTAAATGTGTAGGTGGCTGCCTGTGTGTGTGTATGCTGAAAGGGTGCACACAAATGTATGGGTGGCTAGGTTGCGTGCGGGCGTGTACAGTGAAAGGTGAAAGGCTGCACACTTAGGGTGGCTGGCTGAGTGTGCATGTATGGTGAAAGGGTGCACACTTAAATGTATAGGTGACTGCCTTTGTGAGTGTATGGTGAAAGAGTGCACATTTAAATGTATGGGTGGGTGCCTGGATGTGTGTGCCTCTATGGGGAAAGGGTGCACACTTAAATGTACAGGTGGCTGCTTGGGTGTTTCTGTATGGTGAAAGGGTGCACACTGGGTGTGCCTGTATGGTGAAAGATTGCACACTTAAATGTATGGATGGCTTGGTGTGTGTGTTTGTGTGTAGATGGTGAATGGTGTGTGTGCCTGTGTTCAGGGGCGCAACAAAACCTACATTTCGGGGGGGGCTGATCCTTCAAATGTTGGGAGAGGCACTAACTTAACGGGCGGTAGGGGAGAGGCAAAACTATTTGTGTGCGGACATCTAACTTCTTTACACATTTTAATTAGACTATTCTAGTGCAACTTCATTGTTGCAAGCAGTTGACTCTCTCATTTAAGTCTGAACGCACCCACTTATTAACTACTGCTAGAATGAGCGGTCTCCTGTTCCCTCTCTACCTTTCCAATCGCTCCCCTGGCATGCAAGTACTAAACCCACATCACGATTTAACTTGCCTAAACTTTTTGGCATTTAAATGCAGGTACTAACAGTGAAATGCTTTACGTAGTAATTGCTGGGCCCGTGTTAAAAGCAAAACCCAGGTGCCCTTTAACATCTGTGTCCTGTTCTGTCCTGCAACTGCTCTGAAGGTCAGCCAGATTGAGTCAACATAGCCCAAAATTCCAGGGGGGGGTGCTGAAGAACAGTCAACTGAATGGTGTTACGCCACTACTTGTGCTCGATGTAGTTGGGTTCTCAACAAAAAATGTGCCATAAAGTAGATAGGTAGAACGCCTTTTAATATATTCAAAGCAAAAAGAGGCTCCTATTCGGGAGAGGCCCTTTAGATGACACGTGTTTCGACTGGTAGTTCCTTTTTGAAATCTAGGGCATGCATAACATATTATTTCCGGGTATTTGCGCAACATGGAACTTGTGATTTGAAAGTACTACTAATGTATCTGATATGACATTCCACTTTAGGTAGATGTGTGGAATAGAGATTAATCCCGTCGATCATAAGATTGCAAAATCTTGCACGCCGGCTCTCCTTGTTGAAACTTGACAACCCCACTTTCA
This sequence comes from Ambystoma mexicanum, assembly GCF_040938575.1. Lineage (NCBI taxonomy): Eukaryota > Metazoa > Chordata > Amphibia > Caudata > Ambystomatidae > Ambystoma > Ambystoma mexicanum. The sequence continues at coordinate 420,988,191 of NC_090937.1, read as the reverse complement.
ATTTAACTCATACTTGTGTTTAATGCCTTGAATACTTATTGGTAATCATCATTACTCCTAGCCGTTTTCTTCTCCATCGTCCCTGTACTTGTGTATGAGGCAGTACTTGTGTATGTGGGATGAGGTAGAGGTGCATGGAGGTAATGCCTGACTCAGCAAACTGTAATCTTCATTACTCCTAGTCCCACTCATCCTCATCCCAGTACTTACCTATGAGGCAAGGAGCCTCATATGTAAGGCCTGGGACAAGGAAAAGGGACGTGAAGGTAATTATGGGCCAAGTAGTTGATTTTGGAGGTTGGGGTAGGGGGTGGGAGGGAGAGGGGATGTGTAGGGGGCAGGATTGTGCAATAAATCATAATGGTTGTCCATGTCCAGGCTAAGCAGGCATGATATGTGGTATTAGTGGCCAGAGTCATTTTGGTGCAGCCAGTCTAGTCATTCCTCAGTTTAGTATGAATTTTCTTTTACTGCACATTTTTGATAAAGCAGTCCTGCTAAGTGTAATTAACTGGCTAGACTGGCATTTGGGTACTACCAGTCTAGCCATTTCTTACTGCGGCACTGTATATTTTTCTGGTCATCTGTGATAAAATATGATATGATATGAAATAAGTCATTTATTGACGCCTGTAAACAAGTGTTCCTAGGCGCGACAAGACAAGGACATTCAGATCGTGCAAGTGAGAGAACCAGAAATGCAAGGGGAAAGGGAGGGGAGAAGTGCAAGGAAGGGGGGAGGGGAAAACATGGTAGTAATGCTCGGAGTAAGTGCAGCGCTGCTCTTGTTAGTGCAAGGAGAACAAGGGACTGTAGGGTTACAGTTACAGCTCCTAAGTGCATGCTAGGCCCGGAGGTAGTGCAAGGGTGACTGATCAAGAAAGAGCCTGGACTCAGTGAGACTCTGAGGGTAGTTTATATACCAGTCGGTATAGCAGGCAAGTAGGTCAGCAGGGGAGGGAGAAGGAGAAAGCAGAGGAGAAGAGGAACATTTTTAGTTGTTTTGCGGTACTTCAGGTAGTCCGCTCAAGTTTGAGAGGGGCAGGGAGGCCATTCCAGAGGGAGGCACCTGCAGATGATAGAGATCCACCCCCCACTCTCTGCCTGGAGAAGCGTCTAACCCTTAGAGAGTTGGAGGTAGCTGGGGGAAAGGCTCGAGAAGGAAGGTATTTTGGAAGAGAGCATTGGATGTAGTGTGGGCTCTGACCCCAGAAACCTTGTGGACAATGTAAAGGGTTGTGAACTTGATCCTTGCAGCTAGTGGGAGCCAGTGGAGAGATTTCAGGGCTGGAGAGATATGATCCCCGGGCTTGAGGCCAAGGCTAATTCTTGCAGTCCTGTTCTGGATTAGTTGCAGAGGGCAGAGAGTAGAGAAAGGCAGATTGAGAAATTGGTTGTTGCAGTAGAACAGCATATAGATCCAGCCTAGAGAGAAATAGGGGTCTGGAGACAGTGAGCTTCTGGGGGAAAGTGAGAAAGGGAAGAGTCCCTTTGAGGAGGAGCTGCTGGTAGTCGGACTTCTTGGCGACATCCAAGATGTGAGGAGAGAAAGAGCGAGTGGAGTCGAAGATGATACCAATGTTGTTTGCCTTGCAGGAAGGCAAAGGAAGAGGGCCCAAGATGGGCAGACAGTGTGAGAGAGGGTAAGCACAGGCAGGGCCCCAGTTAGAAGGATCCTCATCTTACTGGCATTAAGGCAGAGAATGTTGTAGTCGTACCAATCCTGAATCACTGATAGATAGTCAGGAATGATCGAGGGAGGAGAGGAAGCTGAAGGAAAGCTGAGTGTCATCTGCATAACACAGAAAGTTAGAGTAGAAGGTAGAGATCAGGTGGCCAAAGGGGCCAAGCAGAGGTTGAAAAACAAGGGAGAGGATAGAGCCCTGGGGAACGGCACAGGTAGAGAGAGGTGGTGAAGAGAAAGGGGCCAGGTTGGACATGGGAGGGGCAGTCCAAGAGGAAGGAGGTCAGCCACCAGGACCTGATCCATGATGCCCCGTTTCTCATGTAGTCGATTGATCAGGATGGCATGGTTGACTGTGTCGAAAGTAGAGGAAAGATCACAGAGAATTAGGACAGCAGGAATACTGGAATCAAGGTTAGAGAGAAGATCTTCACGGGTGTTCAGGAGAGCAGTTTTAGTGCCACTGCCAGCTCTTAAGCCAGACTGATGGTTATGGAGACAACCAACAGATTCAGCGTGGAGAGTAAGCTGGGAGAATGGCAGCATTTCCAAGAGTTTGACCAGGAAATGGCTGATGGAGATTGGATGATAGTTTGCCGGGCAGGTAGGATCGGCAGGCGGCTTCTTGAGGAGTGGGTGCACAAGGGACTGCTTAAGGGGAAACGGGAACGTTCCAGTGGCAACAGAGTAATTACAGAAATCGGCCAAGAGTGGAGCGAGGATGTCAATATGGTCATTGATGGTTCTGGGGGGGCACCTGTTCGGATGACACTTTCATCAATCGGACTCGTCTAGAATTGTTGTCATTTATTGTCAGAGAGAAAGAGGAGAAAGGAGGAGGAGAGGTAGAGATGGGCCAAGGGGGGCTGAGAGAGGAAGAGGAGGAGATAGAGCAAAAGATGTCCTGAGTTTTAGTCAGAGCCATTCATAGGGCCTTGGAGGGAACAGGAGAGGTAGAGACTGCAACAGGATTCACCAGTTCCTTGCAGATTTTAAAGAGTTTGGCTGTGTTGTTAGAGGCCGCAAAGACAGGGGCTTGAATGTGTGCTCTATTCTTGATGAGTGTTATTGCTCCGACTGGAATTTTGGTGCAACCAGTCTAGGTATGTCTAAATGTGCCTGGCATGCTTTACTGTAATGTTATTATGTGTCTACACTGGTCTACATTGTGCAGGCAGTGGGACATGTTTTCAATGTGGCATGGCATTTTTAATAGCCAAGCATTAATGTTCCTGTGCATTGTTCGTGACTTGCTTGAATTGCATTGGTATTACCCTACAAAAGAATTGCAAATACTCTGGCTTTTTAGCCAATTTTCGTCAGCAAGTGTGCTTTATATTGTATTAAAACACATATTGGGCCTCATTGCAAGTGTGCCCATCTGGTAACAATCTGTGCCAGTATGCCTACCGGCACTGTTGTTACTGGACCGGCACACTACGGATCTGCCTGCCAGAGTTGCTGTGCCCGGAAGGTCTGACCCTTCCGGGCATAGCCTCCATGGTAAGCAAACTGTAACAGAGGCACTGGCACCGTTATTAACGGTGCCGGTGCTTCTGTGTTCCCCATTCCCATAGTGTCCTATGTAACTCTATGGGAATGGCGATTTACAGAATTACCAGCGCCTGACTTCCCGACCGCCAGGGTTGTAATACCCCAGTGTTACCGGGAAGTCAGGCGGCAGTCATTTTTTTCGGCTCTGGCGGCAACCTACCGTTATCATCGGTAGGGTTACCACCAGACCCGTAATGAGGCCCATTTATATCTTGATCCTAGTCCAGTGTGCAGTATACCCCTTCAGCAGCACATTTGTGCATATTGTGCAAGTGTGATAATCTAAGCCCGCCTAGAGTGTTGCACGACCTGTGATTTGTTGCAGAGTTGGCGGGACCCCTCAGCATGGCTTGCAGGGGTGCCCACACATTTTGTGTTACGCCACTGCAACCAACAGAATCAGAGTGAAGGTTAAGATAGCCAGCTTTTCCAGGAGTTTGCCCAGAAAGGGAGTGATGAAGATTAGTCGATAGTTAGCCGAGCAAGAAGGTTCGGCTGTGGGTTTTTTGAGAAGAGGATGCACAAAGGAGTGCTTCATAGGGGAGGGGAAGGTTCCTGAGGCAAAGGAGAGGTTGCAATTGCAGTTGCTTCGCTCAGGATGGTACTTTTGGAGTATGATGACCGAGTCATGTTCAAGATATATTGTTCAGAGGCGTCAACTGACATGCTGGTTTCCCATGGAACATGATAGGACATTCAGATAGGAATTCAATGTTGTTCCAGGTAGTACGTGTCGCCTTTTCAGGTTACTTTGCTCTGTTAGCTTACGGGTACCATGTGAATGCTAACAGCACACTCTGCATTTGTGCTTTTCCCCATTCCCTCTGCTTGACAATGACGCTTCTTATGCAAATGTAACAAGGTTTGGTGGAGGTGGTGGGGATGCACAGCACAACAGTATGGACCCAATGTAAGGCAGGACACAAAGGGGGTTTGCATGTATGTTTGGCTATGCATGCAAGTACTACCCTGTCCTGATGTGTCAGTGATAGGGTGGTACATGATTGTGTCATAGTGGTGATATGTGTTAGTTTGTCATGGTCAGCAGCTGAACTTTTGGTGATATTTCAGTGCTGATTGTTGTTATGTAGGTGTCAGATGCATGCTGGTTAGGCTCTGCGCGCTGGGCGATCCTTCTGTGCACGTGCCTCTGTCGCTGGACCATTCACTGCCATGCTTGTTTGGTGCAGGGTTATTTTCATGTCAGGTCCTGGGTTCCTTGCATGCCGTGTCCTGCCATGGTTGGTGTTGTTTTGCAAATCCATCATGCTTGTGCATCCTACGCACCTGAGTTTCACCTCACACCGGATAGAATTATTAACATGAGATGTGCTTTGGGGATTTCTGCATTATCGATATGTGTGATGTTTGTTTTTGGATGGGTGCAGGGCAGTGTCACTGTGTGCTGTGTCACTTGGCCATGACATGCTGTTTCCTGCTGTGGTTCTGCTCCCTGAACGTGCTTCCCACACCCATGCTTGGATATTGGCCACAACCCCAGCCCCGGCACTGTGTTACAGGTGACCGGGTGCCGAAAGGCCTGCCACTGGGATGTGCCATGGAGTCAACTGTAGTCATGTGACCCTGTCAATATGGTAGCTGCTCAGTCAGTGTGATGTGGTGCTGGTCTGCCCCCACCAAGTCAGCCACTGAACATCCATTGTAGTTCCGGTGTAGCTACCATGCTGATTCAGGCCAGTGTTGGGGCAAAACTGCATGCAGCGGCGTGTTCGGCCACTGCACTGGCACCTCCAAGCACACACAGGCCTGTGGAGCTGTGGACAGTGGTGCAGGTCACCTTTTGCTTGGTTTTCAGTGGTACATGTTCATTAATGGGATGTCAGTCTGTCATTTGCAATGCACTTGTTGCTGCTTCATGCATCGTCAACGGGTAATGGGAGTGCATATGTATGTGATGTTCTGCAATTGCCTTGGTTTTGCTTTGTTGTATGTCACATGTTCATGTTACTTTATTAGTTGGTATGTGTTGCCAAGTGACCCTATTGTCTATTGTGTGTGTATCTATGCATTGCTTTGGTATTTCTATGTGTCATACAAGGGACACTGGCCTTTTTGGCATGCTTTGCTGTGAGGTTCTATTAGTAGGATTTGTGCGGTTTTTACAGGTATAAGGCACGCACCACCTGTCCACCCTGGACTGCAATTCTCAGGTAGTGGTCTATGGTCCAAAAGGACTTACAAAAGGCATGAAGGGATGTGGCTGTCACACTGTATGCTTGTCATGTGAAACATGTCAGGACAAGCTGGTTGCGTATGTGCTGGCCCATGACCCTTTGGCCTTCTATTTGTATGGGTCCTGACTATGGCTGCGGGCAATACTCATCATGCACCTCCATTGGTATGACACGAAGTGTGGCTATATTATGCATGATGCAACATGCCAATATGATCTTAAATGTTGATTTCAGCACTTGTGTGCTGTGTTGTAGTGGACCTCCGCTGGTGTGGTGGGGTTTTGGATAGGTCTCATCAGGAATGTTGATAGCGGTTCTACGCTGTACCCTATGGATGACAAGGAAAATAGTTATTGGTTTAGGATGTTGTGGTTTGGTGGTTTGGATTTGATGTGGACCACGATCTCTGTGTTTTTTTTTGTGTGCAGGGTGATACTCACCGATGAGCCACTTGTTTCCAAATGTTCTAGATGCCAGTACCCGGTGGATGGGGAATGTTGTAGTATGTAGCTGTTGTGGGTGCATCCAGGGTAGTTTGCGTTCACATGCATTATGAGTCCCTTGGTGTCCCAGATGACCTGCAGGTTCAGCGAATGGCAATATTTCTGGTGTTAATATGTGTTCACTGGCTCATGGGGGCTGTAGTGCAACATATGTGCAATCTATTGACCCGAGTACCCGCGGAACTGGGCAATGGCATAGAATTCTTCTGCCACTCTTTGCCTTATTGACTACAAAGGCCTGGAGTTATTATCTGATCACATCCTTCCTTGATGGCATTTACCAAGGTCATTGTGGTTTTCCTACAATGTGCATTACACCATTCTCTGGCCTTACGTTTCCCTTTATCCCAGGTCTCGCCTATCCAATTAAGAGGCAAAGAGAGAATATCTATTACCATTAACACTAATTCATGATAGGCCTCCAGCATATCCATGTTGCGTGCAAGACTATTCAAAAATACTTTGATATAATGCAACATTGCCTTAATTGAGCTAGGAGGATAGGGCCTGCAGGATAGCCCAGGGGCAGCACTTTTGTCTTGGAAGCAATACAACAGAGAGCAACACAGGTTTGAATCCTGGTCCTGCACTTAGAAACTGGTCTTCAGTATTAAGCAAGTTATAAAAGATTGTGACCCACAAACAGTGACAGTTAAAAAATTAAAAGTAGCCTGTCTCAAGATTCATGTTATGCTAACCACTTTAAGAACAAGGCGGTATTCCTAAAAACTGGATTCTTCAAAACCCTGGTTGACTGTGATTTTGTATCAGAAATATGACCAAATTCATAAAGTAATCTCCTATGCAAGTAAAATGATGACACCTTTTGAAGACAATCTCAATGAATGTGAGACAGAGTCCTGTCAACATTTTGGGCTTCCATAAGTGTCCTTCCTTTTATTCTTGGAGAAGAAATCACAGCAGTGACCCCCTATCAATCAATACAATACATGCAGAGTGACTAAATACAACCTCTCCAATTTGACAATGTCATAGAATCTTCCTATGCAGGGCTACCTGGAAAAGTAAACAACATAGACACATGTCCCAAGGATTGGCAGATGTACATGATTGTGACAAAGATCATTGTGCAACAGAAGAAGATATGCCTACAATTGATAATGTGGAAGCATTTCTAGCCTCTCAACGTACAATGTAAACCATTAGCTCCAGGAACTTGTCACAATTAAAGATTCGGATCTTGTTTGAAATGGTTGTGTTGACCATCTGTTAAATTGGAAAACCATCGGTATGCTTTGTACAAACAAGAAGCACTAGATTGATCCAAAGCATGAATGGTTTGGTGAGGTCTAATAAAAGGAAAATGTAATGAAAAATAGTTCAGGGCCACTGTACAAAGGATAATTCCAAGAACACTAGAAAAAAGGATTCGTCCTACCAATTATCTGAAAAAGGTGCTCTAGTGGGAGATTTAATTTCTAGGAACTAGCTCCGGAGAGATATCCAATATCAGCAGAGAGCAGATCACAATATTGCGTTCATAGTAAAGTCACAGTGTCTCATTGGAGTAGAGATGGTGCAGACATAGATTGTATCACTGCTCTAAAAAATGATCCTGTTCTAGAGAAATGTTATCAATATTTAAACGATCCTTTCAACTTTACACTTACTGAAACCAATTATCAGTTGAAGGAAGATTTTTGTGTGTTGATGAAATGCCAAAAGAGGTTCTGAGTCCAAGATGGACTATTGGTTAGGAAACCACTTTCAAGGTATGGCCGGCATGCAGTAGCTATAATACTAAATCATGCCTGTGATTATGCCACAGCTTGTTACTGGTATTTCAAAAGACTATAGATTCTATGCGAAGTTGCTTATTGGGCACCCATGGGTCATGCCTTCACTATCTATTTCAATGGGAGTCTGGATTTAGCTGAGTTCTCTGACACACTGAAAACCACTAAAGCAAAGAGGAATGACATTACCTTGGTCTGAGCCACAGTTTGATTTGGTAGAAAACTAATTTGTTCTAACTGAGGAAAGAATGCTTTCTGTGACATTCCAATTTACAAAATGGTTTAAATGTCAGCGAGCCTTAACTTGTATGGTAGACATAGGGGCCACTTTTATGTTCAACCATATCGTTCCTCGTTTAGGCTGCCTCAAAGGATTGAGTCTGACAGCGAGTGACTTCACTAGAGTGATAATGAATATGTTATGGAAATACTGGGTTTGAAGAGAACACTCCACTTTGGCTACCTGATCTATAGCTCAGGCAACCAGAGGGAAGGATAGTTCAGGGGCAACGTGTTTGTCTTGGGAGCAAGACAACGCAGCACAAGACAGGTTTGAAACCCGATCCCACACTTAGGGCCTCATCACGACTTTGGCGGTAACCCTTAAATCTGGCGGTAGCGCTATTACCGCCGGATTTAAGCGTCCGCCAAAGCAGGACTTCGGCGGATTTCTCCCCAGCTCTGAGCTGGGGGGAAATCTGCCGAAAATATGCGCTATTACCGCCGGCGGGAAATCCGCCGGCGGTATTAGCGTGAAATTTCCACATTGAGCCCAATGGGAAATGGGGCATTCCCGAATGGGCTCAATGGGGAATGGGGATTAACATTACTGCCGAACTCGTGGTCCAGCGCTATTAGCGCCGGGGATTTTGGCGGTAGGGCTAATACCGCTGGCGGTAATACCGCCGGCGTTACCGCCCAAGTTGGAATTGTTGGAATTGTTGGAATTGAGCGCGTTATAAATGAACAATTAAAGTAAAATAAATAAATACAATGCTGCCTTCATCCATCCATCCAAATGCAATCCCCCGGTGTTACCGGCAAGCCATGCACCGGTAAATATTGCAAGTCCGGCGGCAACCCACCGGTAGCACTGACAGGTTACCCCCCGTCTTGTAATCAGGCACAATGTCCATTAGCTAAAGCATATGCCACATTCAAAACAAACAAGAAAAATTCTTCATTAGTAAGAATATGTGTATGCCAGAAGCTGTTCCCTTAAAAGTTGTTGTAACTAAAGTGCCCCCAATTAAGAAAGAGGAACAACAAAGTATGTCCCCCTTAATAACCAAATCTGCATATTGACTATGTTTTTGTGTTTTTCCGTGAAGAGAGGATACAGCCTGTTGATTACAACTCCCAATGACTGCTGAACAATACTGATTTGAATATTCATGTTCGCCTTCTGCAAGGCACAGGTGAGTTAAAAAAAACTGCGGTGTAAACGTGTTACCCTGCCCACTGTCAGTGGTTAAGATTAATACAAAAAATGTCCAACAATCACAATTTTGCCCACAAATTGGGTTACAGCCATTCTTGAACCAGCTCTCATGAATGCAGTAAGATCAATACCATGTTTAGCTTTTAAATAAACGATTGAGAGTCCCTCTAAGACAGCTGATTTAATCTTTCGAACCAACATAAGGTCTGAATCGGAATTATGGGTTAAATCACATGATGAGGTGGTAGATGATGGCATAGAAGAATATGAATGGAAAATAAGCTAGAGCACATGATGCCTCCAAAATGTGGAAGAATTAGAAGCAACAGACTTCAAACTCATTCAACAATCACCAAACCCGCACATAAAGGCTGGATTAACAACTTTCACCTTTACCACACTGCTCCTTTCTTTGGATGCATGTGCTGGGATGCCATGGACAAGGTTGCAATAAACAACATAATTAAAGTAATGTGGCTTTTTATTGGCCAATTCCAGTGTGCAAATGTCCGCATCCCAAGGTATCACTCTAAGAGGGCACAGGGAGCATGTGGACTTACCTCCAGGTAAAGCAATGGGTCAGGGAGGTAACCTTGCAGGGGCCAGATAAACAGTAAATTACCAGTCCCCTAAGGCGAACAATAGCCTAATTAATTGGAAACAAAGTTGGGGAAGCACTTTTCTGATCACGTGATAAGAATCACACGATCAACTTGTAATATAGTTACCTACCAAGGTCCTCTTCAAAGGTGGCCTGTGCAGCAGTGTGCAATAGCCACATAGTAAAGAAATTGAAGGGGGATGCAACCTTACAGGGATCAAGCAAAGAGGAAACCACTGGTCTCCTGGGGAATACAAGAGTCCACATAGCAGAGGGCAAATTTGGTAAAATATCACAGTAATCAATGTTATGAATCTTCTCCTGATCCCGTGATAAGACCACATATTGCAATTTCTCTGGGTGTTATTTCAGAACATGATTTTGATCATCTCTGCCATTCCAGAATTCGAAAAACATAAGTAAATCTGTATCCATCCAACACTAGAAGCAGAGTATCATTTGTGGTAAGGACACATCTGATCTGCATGGATGTCCTATCTGGACTGCTTTACTATATTTCTTTCACTTTCAGCTACACAATCATTCATGGGATCACAAATCTCCAATGTATGCTTCACAACCAAGGGGCTGCACTTACATCAAACCTGCACCCATGTATACCCATCACAAAGAACACAGAATTTCATATTGGCACAAATATCAACTCATATCAATGCCTCCTACACCTCCTGCTCAGCCCCAACATCGCTAAACAAATTCTGGATCTCAGCCCTCCCCAAGAAGCCCTAACTTGATCCAGCTATCCGAACCAACTACTGGTCCATCCTCACAGTCCACCTCCTGCTAATAATCATCAACTGTGTTGCCTACACCCAAATCCAGAAACATCTCAAGCAAAATCATATCCCCAGCCCTCATCAATCCGGCTTCCAACCTAGACATGGCATTGAAATTCCACTACTTGAACTTAAAATCCAGCTTGATGATTGTGAAGATTCTGTCACTTCTACCTCCACATGCTTCTAGACCTCTCGGCAGCATTAGAACTTGTTGACCACTCTACCCTTTGTTGCCACATCATCATCTTCTCAACTGCTGTCACCAAGAGGATTGCCTCCATCCTTGCTGACCGCATCTCCAGGGACTTCGCTGACAATTGTTAGGGAGACTTTTTATTTTTGTGCTAAAATCCTCCCATATTAGAGACCCCCAGCCCTTTTATTGGACTTAGGACTTTTTTATGTTTAACCCTGGGTTGAGTGAAACCCTTTCTCACTCTCTCATGTGTTTTTAATTGTTTGCATTTTGTGTTTTCACAGTTTTGAGTGTCTGACCTACTTCCTAGGCATCTGTTTTTTGTATGGTGACACACTGCACCTCTGTGCAGTGTCACAGAGAAATCCTTTATATTTCTCTTAAGGTCTAAATACCTTTTCTTTTGTGAACTACAGTTCCCAAGAATAGTAAAGTGAAATTGACTTTACTTACCTTTTCTCTTAGTAGGTCCAGCACACACCATCCTATGTGGAGGGCTGGTGGGTTACCTAGTAGCCCCTTTTCCTAATTTCTCATGCAACATTGTTATGTTACCCTCACTACTTTAAATGGTGGGTGGCAGTGGTTTACTTTTTCCTACCATTGTGCTTTTTTACCGCAGGCTGAATCCTCAGCTGCAGTACAGCACCCATGGGTGACTATTCAGTTAAAATGGCCCCTGTCTTCTTTTTCACCATTTTCTGTTTACAAGGTCTTTCTTGGGTTTTACTCTGTGCGTTGAGACATATTTGAGTACATTGTTTGTATTGCCTTTGGTGGGTTTCAACCCTGAAGTTCGCCTCTGGCTTCAGTGTGTCTGGATGGGCAAGATTTGAGGGAGGATCCCGAAACTCCCCTGTCCTTTGTCTCTAGGAATGCCTGAATGCAACTAGTTATAATTGGCTGGCTGTCTTTTCAGGACAGCCACCCTACTGTGTGATTGACAGCCTATGCTTTGCATGAATGGGAGAAACCTGCTTAAAAGGCAAGGATTTTGGGACTACAGGTCCACTGGGAGAAACACCCAATGAAGTAACTGTAAACGAAGATTGCTGCAACCTCCTGGACCTTTGAATTGCCCGGTGAAGCCCTGTTGCTGTACTGAACTCTTGTTTCACCTTGAAAGAGAAGCTCCAGACTGAACAACTTCTCCCCTTGGGTTCGTGGGACCATCTAAACCTGAGACGAACTCCACTGTACCACTATACCCGACTTGCTGTGCCTCTCCATCGCTTCAGAAGCCCAATGCCAGGGGTTGAGTGTCCGTAGTCGTGTGCAACATCTGCTGTGGTAACAAAACCAGCTAGAAGCTCCAGGAGCCTCATAAGGACCCTCCACAAGCAGGACCTCCAGATCCAGGGTCCCCTCACAAGAATGCAGGACCGAGAAAGTGACGGAAGTCAAACCGGTATCCATGAGCCGTATCAGTGCTGTTTGGTAAGCACTGAAACTGCGAAGTTCTGCTGAACCAAAAAGAGCCCATAGGTGCTGACGACCTCCCGAGTACTGCCTCAGGAGCCCTCCAGATGTCCTCCCTCTTGTCCCCTCAACTGAGGCTCATGAACCAAGGTCTGAACCGCTGTAGCAGGACCGAATCCAGCTGGACCACTCTAACCAGAGGTACTGTTTACGCTTGGGTACTTACCTCACTGCCTTTAGCCATGTTTTTCTCATTTGGGAACTGCATTGGCTTACCTTTTCCTAGTTGATTTCAACTCCCTTCTCATCAGCTTAAAAGCTTGTGACCCAACAAGTGATTTTTCTGAAACTCTCTAACTTTGTGCAAGACTTTGATCCAAGAAGTGCATCAGATCCATAGACTTTGTCCCAAATGACTTTGGCTGTCCTGGCTCCCTGAAAGCACTCCTCTAGTCTATTGAATGTGATACTGTTTGGCCCTCATAGGTGATAGCTTGTTGTATGTTGGTACTGCTGGGAAAGGCTTATCTAGACTTCATTGGAGGATTCAGTTGTCCTCACACTTAAACCGTTCTAACCTTTTAATTTGTCAGACCTTTCCTTTCTACAACCTTACTAATGTGATATATACATGCCATCACTGTCCTTGTGAATGAAGTCACCTCAGGGTGTAGGTTTTGTGGAAGAAGCATATCCAAAGATTATCCGCTAACTTGTTTTTATTCTGAAAAGTAATTTTAAAGTCTATTTACATTGTTACAACAAATTGCCTTTTTAAATAATGCTTATTTAAAACAATATGTTAATTAAATAAATACCTATTTATAACTAAAACCTTGAGTGTAAGTGTTATTTGGTTACCTGTATTGATAGATTTCATTTGTACAGCTCTACAGTTCACATGTACCCGTCTTGAGATAGGCCTGACTGCTAAATCACACTGCCAACTTGTGTAGTACAGACCTATACCAAAAGGTGGGTTACCTAATACCAAGCAGATAAGCAGTGTTGTGTAGTCTCACACAGTGTGACTGCACCAATTCTTACCTAACAACAACCACTTCACAACCCCCACTGCTCCCACATGTGGGGGACACCAAAGGTCCTGTGTCTCACTGATACTCTACAATACATACACCAAGCCTCTCTTCTATCTCCTTGACTCCCTCAATATCACATACACAAACTATGCTGATGACACACATATTCTTATCCCACTAACCAGTAACTACCACATAGACTCCTTGAAGGTTAATGCCATCTATGAATCTATTCAATTCTGGATGACCACCCACCTCTTATGTCTTAATGATGACAAAACGGAACTCCTTTTCACTGGCAACCCATCCCATGTCGCCAAACTGAGCCAGGACTACCAAATGTTTACCAATGACAACCACACTATCCATATCCCTGCCGCTATTAAGACGCTCGGCTTCCACCTAGATGCCACGCAGAACAAGGCACGCCAAGTCAAATCCATTGCCTCATCTCCTGCATATGCCACAAAGCTCATCAATGGCTGCAGGCCCTTTTCATCCACTGACAGCTTCCTCAACATCGCTTGTGCCATCATCGGGTCCAAGCCAGAGTATTGCAACACGATCCTGGTGGGTACATCTTGGATTTATTTTCTCCTCCCTAATAGTCACTAGCAACAAATGTCGTGCACAGCTATAACATCCAAGGGGGTCACTGGGCGTTTCTCCTTCCCACAACCCTTCCACTATAGTCATAAGATAATGGCACCTGCTCCTAACTACTAATTACTCACAACACATACCTCATGCATGTATGTTATGTAATGAGGTCACTGGGATGGATTCTCTATGTTCTAATGGTATCAAAAGAAATTGATCTATCTGCCTGCAACCATTTCAGAGAGTTCTATCTGCATAATAGTCACTCAAAACAAAAAGCAGGTGTGTGCAGGTCCTGTACAGTGGTCATTGGGATTCACTCCTCCCTAGTCAGAGAAAGATTCCAAACACAATATCATCCCCTAAATGCAATTGCGTGTCTTTAACCAACTGTTTGATTGTCTAAATGTATTCATCCTACCCTAATGTAAAATACAGCTCACCTCTATCAACCTAAACAAGGCATGCAGCCAGCAACCCTTAGTCTCTACCTACAAGAATGAGCATAAACTATTGTATAACCTGCAAGGTCAAACCCACCTTCAAATCTCGAGCTGTTTTTGACCAAATATATTGGTGCATGCTTGCTTACCATGTGTGGTGGTGCAAGATTGCATATTATAGTCATTGGAAATTCAGGACCACTTGGAAAGTTTATGAGAACCACAACTGTTCATATCCTTGCCTTGATTTGTGCATTGCCTGCGAGCCATGCCACATTATTTTGGGGTTATATGAAGATATGATATGGCATTTATAACGTGCTAATACACAAATGTTTCAAGGTGCGACCAGGCAAGGGAGGGGAAACAGAGGAAAGACAGAGACAGCGATCCTACTAGGCCAGGTGACATTGAGATCATGCAAGTGCAGGAGAGGGAGGAAGGGGAAAAGTGCAGGGGGTAGTGGAGGGTGTAGTGCAGTACACAGGATAACAGCAAGGTAAAAACACAATAAAAAAAAGTGCGGTCAGCTGGTGGCAAGAGCAAGGGTAAGTGCAGACATCAGGTGTCAAGTGTTAGTAGGGGCTGTATGGATACAGAAACAGTCCCTGAGTGCAAGTGTTGCCAGGGGGGCAGTGCAGGTGTGCAAATGGTGGGGAGGGGACCTGTGCCCGAGATCAGAGTGTAGCCAGGTTCCCAGTGCAATTTCAGATTCAGCCAGGAGATCAGCAGGGGAGAGGGGGGGGAGAAAGCAGAAGCAAAGAGGAAGGTCTTGAAGTGCTTCGGAACCGGAGATGGTTCTCCTCAAGTTTCAGAGAGGCAGGGAGGCTGTTCCAGATGGAGGCCCCAGCAGAAGGAAAAGATCTACCACCAACTTGCTGCTTGGAGAAGCGACTAACCCTGAGGGAGTTGGAGGCGGATGAGCAAAGAGCTCGAGATGGAAGATATTTAGGAAGAGAGAGTTTATGGTTTTGAGGTCCCAGGCCCCAGAAGGCTTTGTGGACATTGCACAGGGTTTTGAACTTAATTCTCGCTGCCACTGGGAGCCAGTGCAGAGATTTCAGTCCTGGAGAAATACAATCCCTGGGCTTGAGGCCAAGGACCAGTCCCACAGTCCTGTTTTGGATGAGTTGCAGTGGGTGGAGAGTAGAGGCAGGCAGATTTAGAAAGAGGCTGTTGCAGTTGTCCAGCCTAGAGAGAACCAGATCTCTGGAGGCAGTGAGCTTCTCCGGGAAAAAGAGGAAGGGAAGAATACCTCTTAGGAGGTGCAGCTGGTAGTGTGACTTCTTAGAGACGTCAGAGATTTGAGGAGAGAAGGATAGTGTGGAGTCAAAGATAACCCCAAGGTTTTTAGCCTCACAGGTGGGAGCA
The DNA here is from genome assembly GCF_040938575.1 of Ambystoma mexicanum. Classification (NCBI taxonomy): domain Eukaryota; kingdom Metazoa; phylum Chordata; class Amphibia; order Caudata; family Ambystomatidae; genus Ambystoma; species Ambystoma mexicanum. The sequence goes on along the minus strand of NC_090937.1, from coordinate 420,972,587 downwards.
GGAAGAGGGCCAAGTGAGTCAGGCCATAGGGTACCATCATGTTTAATATGGTGCTCTCCTATGACCCAGGGTGCCTGATGAGATGCAACATAACTTTCAAAGCAAGTTAACATCTTCAGTTCAGTGTACTTCATAGATTGGGTGATGATGTCGTGTTCCGTTAGTGTGCCTAGAGTCAGTGCCACGGATTTGTTGTCATCGCATTCACATGTACAAAAAAATTCTCCAAGAATATTTGGTAACAATGATATGAAAATTAGTCTGCCAATCATGGCATGCAAAATAGCAGAATTTGTTACCTATTTGAAGTTGGTGTATATTTATTTGAACATTGCTGTGGCAATCGCAACAGTATATGAGTGCAGGCTATCAATACACACTACTGTTTCACTTATTACTGCCACATTTACTTGGAAATGTCAGCTAGTACATAAAGTAGGTACTGCAGGGAGATTTGCCAATGGCAGCATCAGTCTCCTTATTGCTATTTGAAGTTCTGATTGAACACATCATTCATTGGGAACTTATAAAGAACTGCTGTGACAGCAAACTCATAACTTGCATAAAAGGTCGAATATAGTTCCAGCTGTGTTTGACTGCTCATAGTATTCCCTTTGTTTTTTCCAAGAGTCACAACTCACCTCAGGTTTCAAGGTGTTGCAAATCATGGGGGAGAGCTTGACCAGCTATCAGAGTTCTTCAGAACAGATTACAAAACTGGTTGGAGGGTCTTTGGATGATCTTTGCAAGGCACAGCTTGCTGCTTTTGTGGGCTTTGTTTGGCTGTTGATAGAGGGGTGGCCAGGTCAGGATGACCAAATGGACATTTTGGAGAGTTTTTAAAAAGTATGTTAACTGTGGAGTTTGCAGTGTTTGTTGCATCTGTTTTGTCTGTAGTTCATTGTGGGGTTTTGGGAATTATGATCCCCCTAAATTAGATGATGAACTTGTGAACCTGGAAAGTGAAGTGGAGATGGAGCGTGAGATGGGGGAGGTGATGTGGAGGGGGCAATTACAGCACAGGGAGATCTTGGACTAGACTTGGTGGGCAAAGAAGCTGATGAGGTGCAAGTCAAATGAGCATGAAGTTGTCGTAGCTGCCAGAATACTTTAACAGTTCATTCAGAGCATATGAATTTACATTCACTTTGGACTGGTGGGGAAGAGGTGGTAGCCCAGCAGCTGTGGGAGAAGTGACTGCAGAGGTGTAGTGGGTGATGGGGAGAGGGATGTGGCAGTGCTATAGGAAACTTAAGAGCACCATGCACTCAGAGATGTATCAGGAGGAGGAGGAGACTGAGGCCTCTGCAGCAATGCCCGCTCAGGCAAAGGTGTCGAGACAAGCTTTGGCTTGTCTTAAGATGGTGGAGGCATATCAGAAGACACCCAAAATATCACTGCCCATATGTTCATGTACTTAGAGAGTCTGGTTTGTTGCAAGGTGTGACTGTTACAGAGGGAAGTAGGCACTGTGATATGAAATCGCTGACAGAAGACAGTTCTTTGTTGTAACCAAATCAAGAGCACATTGGACACCTCTTTTATGATCATGCACTGCCATCTTTGGCATAATGATGTATAAAGTGCGCCTCACATGCCACAGACCCTACTAGTTCAGCACCCTCCTCCAGCAGAGAGGTGTTGACAATCCAGGTCCTCACTGGTAACATTCTGCCAAGCAACTCTCCTTTCTCCTGATTCTGGACTATTCAAATCTGTTCCAAATCATAGCCTGACACAGTGGCAACAGTGAGTATTTTTTATTTTTTTTAATTTTATTGTAAAACTCCAACTTGATATGTTATATCATGTTTTTGTTACATTTCAGAGAAAAATAAGTGCATTTTCATTTCTATCTCCTCCTTAGAATTGCCAAAGTCAGATTTAACAATACAAGTTGGACTGTTCGGAGACACGGTCACATAAAACTACATCGACTGTGATGGCGTGACATTCAATTACTCACGACATTCAGTTAGGAACTAACTTTAGAACTTCATCGAAAAAATTGATTAAGTTACAGGAGAGCTTGATGTTATGACCTGCTACAGCATAGTCCCACCAATCATCTGACACATAGGATTGTGGTTTGAATTCCTTTAAATGCACTTTGCGGAGACATGTCAACATAGGGCACATGGCTGCTAGATGTTTTAGAGACTCGACTTCTGTTGATTTACAGAATCGGCAGTTATTGTTGACTGTTTCTTTGTTCTTGCGCATCCAAAGTATCTCGTTGGTGTTTAGAGCGTTTAATCGTAGCCTTAGGAATTGTGCCCTATGATGACACGATGGACAATTTGTGAGATATTTTGGTTGACAGTGTAATTTGACCATACTTCTGGAAGAAGGCAAGGTAGATTTGAGGGTTAAGCGGCTGTTGTAAATTGTGATCCAGTCCCATGTTGCTAGCTTCTTTTTAGCTTGTTGTGGGCGCTGGATTAGCTCTTCTTCAGATATGCCTGCGTCAACTATAATTAGATTTAGTTTGAGCTTCCATGCATGAATAAGGACATTGACAGTGGATTCTTTACCCGGCTTGAAGATGTTGTATGGCGGTATAGAGGAACCAAGTAGTATCTTACGCAAGGTATATAAAGATTTCCAGACGATTGTCATACAAGTTGAATTCAAAGCTAGCTCGTATCTCAGGGCTGACATTGAGATGTAATTCAGAAGGTTCAAAACACGTCTCCAAAACTTTCCTTCCAATCGGCTCCAAATGTTGTAGTTAATATTCAAGTCAGCTTCGCCGCCAAGGGTGATTGTTGGGATTACTTTTTGGAGATAAAACATTAAAACGGGTGTGATCGCGAATTTAACAGCAAGACTTGTCTTTCCTTGACATGGATCGTCCAATGCACATTATTTTTGTTTTCTCTGCATTTAAACACAGCTCATTAGCAGATAAAAACTCCTGCAGGCGAGAAAGAAGATGTTGGAGGCCAATTTGTGTTTGATCGACCAACACTATGTCGTCAGCGTAGACCAGGTGATTTACAAAGTAACCGTTAAGCTTGGGAGGAAAGCAATGGACAGACTTTAGCCACTCCGGTAAATCAGCTATGAACAGTTTAAAAAGATCTGCTGCAAGTGGACAACCTTGTTTGACGCCTTTAAATGTTCTTATTGGATCTGTAAGGTCGCCTTGTGAATTGATTCTGATTTGAATCGAAGTATTAGAATGCAGGGCGATGATGGGATCTAACAGATGGTCTGGACAATGCCACAAGCGTAGTTTTGCCCATAGTTTAGTCTGGTTGATGGCGTCAAAAGCTTGTCGGAGGTTTGACAGTGAGTATTATCAGGGCTGATTAACCACTGCTAACATCTAATCATCCTGTTGGTGGTGGTAAATTATGTTTTTGTCACCACTTGAGCAGTGTAAGGAATGCATGGTGGCAACAGTAAGGACAGACACAAGTGATCACAGTTCAAGGGTGTTTATTAAACTGCAAAGGTATGTTGCAAAAGCACTTAATCTAAACCTAAATCTATAGATGGGAGCAAGGTTCAACCATCAAACAATAATAAGGCACTCCTAGTGTCGATGTGTCAAATAAAAGGCCTATACTAAGAAAAACCTATTGCCAATCCTTACGCTGAATACAAAAAAGAAATGTGGTATAATGTTCTTAAGAAAGAAGGACGTGTTCACAAAGGATAAGTTAGGATATGGTACTTCAGGTCTCCCTTCCCCATGTTGTCAGCACAGGACAAGTTGGGACTTTGGAGCACAGCACACCTCGAGCTTTTCCAGCACAAGCTAACAGTTCTACTTTTAGCAATCAGAGCATTCTGTGGTTAAGTCTCTTTTCAATCAAAAAGTCTCTTGCCGCTGTGGGCCTGATGTATTCATACAAGGTACAAAGAGTTATTTTTCACATATGTATTGGGTGATGTCTTTTTCCACCCCAGAGTCACCCTCTTCCGGGCTCAGACCCTTTTCAGGTTTCAGTCTCCCTCTGCCGGGTTCACTATGGCTTTAAACACAATTTTCCTTGTGACTTTCGCCACTCTTACAGTTTTTTTCAACAGTTCACTGTGGACATCCCTCGGACGGGTTCACTCTTATCAACACACTGTATTTCTGGACTTGGACTTCGCCCCCCTTTGTCGGCATCCCTTGTTCGAGTTCACGTTTGACAATCTGTCGATCATACCTTTTGTCATTCAACTCTTACGATGCTGGATTCACTTCCCTTAGCATCACAATCATCTGTCGGTCAAAGACTTTCAACTGTACAGAGGATTTTACAATACCCCTATATGACCACTTTGACCCCTTTTCTCGCCTTTCCCAAGCCTTCTGGTTTTGGTAGTTTCAAGAATTGGGTAATCGCCCAGAGTTTCCTGAGTGAGCACCCATGTGGCGCCGGACTCCTCTGTTGCTGGTTTTCCCCCTTTCACATCAATCGCTCTTTATGCTTTCAACGTTTAATTAGCCGTTTGCTACTTTTCATTCAGCACTGTTTAGCTTCTTACCGACTCTCCCATCGATTTACCGGCTGTGATGAACTGCTTAGCTTTCTTTATCCTCAGAGTCAAGGTTGGTACCACGGAGACAAGCGTCTCTCCACGGCTTGGTTATCAGCGGAGGAGGGTCTTGTGTACCATAGACATCTGCTGCAACACACGCAGTCTTACGATTCCTTCTATGGAGGTCTCACGGGCCTTGGTCAGAAAGGGCAATGTCACTTCTCTCCTTGTTACTCTCTCGGTATGCACCATCTTTCTCCTCCTCCTGAACTGCAGTGCTGAGTTAGCTCCCTGGATGTTTTGTCTGCCTTGCTCGTATTGTGCTCTGTTGCTCCACCTTTTATCCCTGTGGGTAAGGGAAAGGGCCGTCAGGTGTGTGTGGTCTGGTCAGTTGCCTGACTTTGTCTGACCCTGGTGTTAGAACATGTCAGGTAAATAGCTTAAGTGTTAGTCCATCGTCCTTCGTAATGTGTGAAATTGTTTGCGTCAGAAAAGGGGGGGGTACTATGCTTGTGTAGCCTATTTGTTAGGTTGGGGAAATGTTGTTGGAATAAGGGGGATACCACTTCTCACCCATCTGTGTCCCACTTCCACTCCGCAAGGATCCCCCCTCCAGGTGATCCTCCCTCACTGGTCTACCCTGAGGAACTGGATCCAAAGCAATGGCCATGTCCTGGCCACCTGGATGACAGACCCCCGGGGATTAGTCAGGGATACACCTTCAGGTTTCTCACAGCAGGTATATATTCTCTGCATTTCATGTCTTCTTGTCAGTCAGAGGGAACTGGAACCAGTGTCAGCTGTGTCTGCCATTGGAAACCACAAGCTCCAGCACTACACTATCCTCTGTTTTTTGACTGGCCAAATCGGAGAAAACTTGGAAAATACAGGGGTGTTTCTGCAAGTACATAAAACCAAATACAAGTAGGTATAACCTCTAGTTAGTGAGAATAATACTAGGTAACAGACAGTTGCTCTAGTGGTGGGTAGAGCTAGATTGATTGTGACAGAGTGTTCAATGAATCCAATGTTGGTGAAATGGACTGAAGAAGACAATAATATAACACAATGAAGAGAAGATTGTGTAGTGACTCTAGTTGATATAGCAAAATAATTTGAGACAGAACCTCCAGAATGTGTGTGAGGTACTAGGATGCAGACACATGCTCCACTGATTGGTAGAGCCATTGAGATTGACGCAGAGCCAGCTCAAAATACAACATAGGTGTTAACCAAACTGAAGAAGAAAAAAATGGAACTCTATGCAAATGAAGTTTTGTGGCCCTAGTATTTTGATAGAGCTGAATAGATAGGGGAGTAACCTTTATTTTGTGAGTGTGGTACTAGTATGTAGACAGAGGCACCACCACGATATTCACAATTGATGTGTTTCTAAGGCTGCTTTGATATATTTGTTCACCTATACATTTTCACATCACAAAGGCTGATTTTGCATATTTTCCTTCCTACAATATTCAACTCCTGCCTTTAAAATTGATATGGTCATAAGACTACTTTGGTTATTTATTTTGTATTTAATTTATTTATTTCATTTGTGTAATGCCCAAACCCTGGGGTATCACAGCATTTGAACAGAGTAAATGTAAAAGAGCAGACACAGTAGGATAATGTAAGGAGCCTGGGAAAGATAGTCCTATCTGTTTAACAACCATGTTTTCACCAGTTTTCTGAATTAGTGATAGGCAAACACATTCTTGAGTCAGATCCATAAGGAGAGAGGTAAGGCACAGAAGCTTGGGAGTGGACAAAACAATGCTGTATGAGGATCATAGAGGTTGCATAGAAAGGTTTGAAAGAGATGCTGTTAAGGAGGTAGAGTGGGGCCTCTTTGTAAACACTGTGGTGTGTGAGGGCTAGTGTTTTCAATTCAATTCGGGCTTTGATGGAGAGCCAGTGGACATCTCGTCTGAGAGCTGAGATGTGGTGGGAACATCTGAGGCCCAGGGTTGCAGTGAGTGCTTTATTCTGCAGGAGTTGGAGTTTGACAATGTTTTGTTTGGATGGACCAAGGAGCAGGGCATTGCAGTAATCGAGCTTGCTGTTGCTGATGGCTCTAGCAAATGTCAAACAGTTGTGAAGGGTCAGAAATTGTCTGCTCAGTGAGATGAGTTTGGAAGAATAAGGTGTCGATGAGGACAAAATGGTCACATATTTTACTTTTCCATACTCCCATACAAAATTTATGTCTGCCTAAGAGTACTTTGGCATACTCCCTGCCTACTCAATTCAAATATGCCTAAAACTGATTTGGTGTACTCCTACACAATTGATGTTTGACAAAGATTGATTTTGCACTCTTCTTGACCTACAAAGTGTATGATTTTTTAACACAGTTTTGAGCTACTCTCCCAACTAGAAAATGCACATATGCCTAGGACTGCTTTAGCGTGCTCACCTTCCTAAAATAAAAATTAAAGTGTACCTATAACTGCTTCAGCCTTCTCATCCACAAACAAATTTCATGTGTGCCTACAACATCGATTGCAAACCATACCACCTACACATTTCAAGTGTGACAATACATGTTTAGCTGTACTTATCCCCCACTTACAAATTTCCTGCATGCATAATACTTCTTTGGCATGCTACTCATATGTTCCAAAGACTGCTTTGGAATACTCCCCCACTTACAAAATGTACATGTGCATACCATTGTTTTGACATACTCTAGTTCTACAACATTTCTGTCTGCTTTAGACTGTTTTGTTGTACACCCCCTATAAAGTGTACATGTGCCTAAGACTGCTTTGGCAGACTTCTCTACTTATAAATGTACATACAATGTTAATGCATGGTAGGGGAACTCCTATTATATACTTCTTTTTTTTGTATTACATACCAGGAAGAAAAGAAAAAAATGGTTTGGAAGAAACACTACTACTCCCATAACACCATAGTCGATGCTCTTAACGTCTCTCAATGGCGTCCACTCCTCATCCAGGGTATTGTCTTGCTTCGACATTAGTCTTCCTCTTTTATTAGTGCTCCCACCCTGAGGCCAAAGCTAAGTACCCCCTAACTTTGTGTTGTTTCTTTTTTTCTTATCAGTAGGATGCTCTTTGTGTTATAAGGGGATCATTAAGGACTGATAATGTGGAGTAGGCTATTTTGGGGCATCCTATGTTGTAGTTTTCATAGGAGTGAATTTGCTGTTTTTGGGTTATTTAGGCAAGGTGAAGGAACAGAGCTGTACCTCTGCATTTTTCTGTTTCATGAGTTCTAGAGGCTTATAATTCTCTCTGAAATTGTTAAATGTTTTCTTAGAGAAAAGGACTGTGTGGTTCTAACGTTCCATCTTGATCAAAGAATCAAAATATGCGTTTCATTCGCTTTGCATGCATGTTAGCATGAGAATCTTCCATTTACCGATATTTTCTGCTCAGTTTAATTTTGTTTTAATTATGACCACTTTTTAAATTATTTGTGTTATGGTTTCATAATTAAACCTTACACAATTAGACAATCACATAATTATACCTTAAAAAGAAAAGAATCATAGCAATACTTCACACACATCTCTTAATTGTTACAACACCCTTAAGCCTAATTTAATTATTTACACATAATGTATGATTTGACATCATACTTGAACTATTTCAAATCTTCTTAAAATCAAAATAATTGATCTATACATCTTAGGACAGCTATTGACTAGTGGCAAAAATAACAAAGGGGTTAAACTGCCCCTCCTGAATCCCCTAAGAAGGCCTTTGGATCAGCAGAATTGCAACATATTTTGGAAAACTTCATCCACAACACAGTGTTTCAAGCATGTGAGCCCACCGAAAACAGGAACTTAGAGATGTCTCAAGGATGCCATTGCATTTATGGAAGTACTATTTGGGGAGACGGTGGTGATGCTCTCAGGCAGGGTTAATGAGAGAACCCAAATGAGGGAGAGGGTGCTAGGAATGGTGATGTGGGATCCCCGCAGTATAATTAAAGGTAGCACAAAAAGGGTACCGTGTTGAAGCCAGTTAAGAGTTTGACTTTAATTTACATTTATATCCCAGCCTCCACATTTTTGGGAGCATATTTGGTAGGTGACTTTGTTTCTCCATTCGGGCCCCCCGCGATAGAGGAAGGAAAGTAACTGCATAAGAGATCAAAATTAACTTCTCCTGACTGGTTGTCAATTTGGGAATGGTAGAACCATTCAATGACAGATGCTGATCCGGCTCTGAGGAGGACTTTATTGTTATTACTGAGCATGACCCTTAAACTGAAGGTGTTGAAGACAATAAACATGAGTGTCACCATGTTCAATCCTTTCAGCTCATACACCTTAAATCATCTGAGTTGTATATCTTACCTCAATTAGAAAGGTTTGCCAGTATGTTCTTAGAAAGAAATTAGATAGTAGTTCAAGGAGAAACATTGAGTCATAATGCCCAGGACCTAATTCGGTGAACAAGCAGCATTTGTTGTCAAATATAGATCCTACATTGGCAATATTGTTCTCTACATATGGAAATGATATTTCCAAAGGAGCAGATATGGATTTGGCTAAGTGTCAAGCAGTGGAAGCTATGCTAAGATAGTCGGCCAGAAATGGAACATTAATGTTGTGCTGGATCCAGAGGTCTTGGTATGTCATTGATGGTGTTAAGGCCTCTAAGATACAGACACAAAGAAGGGGTTCTTAAAGAAGATCAACTCAAAACTAGTTGGGTTAGTGGATGCTTAGGTCCAGGGGATTCAGAGGAAGTCCTTTTCTGAGATGGTTCCATTAATAAAATTAGAAAGCGTGTGGCGACATTTATTACCCTGGATGGAGCCCAGCCAACATTGATAAAAAAATGTCAGCAATGGTTCTTCACTCTGGCCGTAGTAGAGATCATGTTGGTGTCTGCAGCCCGGCCACACAAGAAATGGTGGTGAACAGGGCACCCACCCGCATGGATTCCATAGTTTTCAGACCTTCCAACACCCCTCCAGATCCAGGTACAACATCTTCCCTCATAGAGAACAAAAAAGGTAGAGGTGCCAGGAGGGGAGACATAGATACCACGTATGGGTGTATCAATGGTTCATATTCAATTGAGTTAGATCCCAGCAGTGGGGGCAGAATTAACACTTCCTCAAGAATTGGCTTGGTCTCTCTAGAGATGCGTGGGTGTCAGATATAGGAAGCCGTTACCCATAGAATTAGTTATTGTGCCCATTCAGAGGTGTATCCTAGTCCTGTTAGGTTATCTCAAGCTCAAGGGCTGATTATTCATTTGGAAATTGTGCAACTCCTCAGGATGGTGTGAGTAGAGATGGGGTACCCTGCTCCCGCTTTTCAACAATATGTTTCTGGTATTAAAAAAGGATTGGTATATTTTTCAGGTCATTTTCTTTTTTGATCATCATTTCAAGATGGAGACAGCTGCAGTGTTGTAATACATGTTGGGCCAGGTGACGGTTTCCTGTTTCTAGAACTCTGCGATGCTTATAAAATGATTGATTCCCCCTGGAACACAGGTCCGTACGTTACTCTGGGTGGTGCCCTTATATTTTTCTGATTTGTTTCTCTGCCTTTTGGTTTATTAGCCCCTATTGGCATTTCATAATTGTTGCAGCTGATCATCAGTTCTTTGTGAGTAAGAGATATCAGGTTTTTTATTTACTTTTATGATATTCTCATAATGGTCCAATCCCTATCCTTGGTCAATCAGCAACTGATGACAATTGTTAGACTATTGACAAGCTTGGCATTCATTAACAATTGGGAAAAGTCAGAGGTTTGTCCAACTCAGAGGTTTCAGTTTCTAGGATTCATAGGGGACTGTGATTCCTCTACCCTTCGGATGCCCAAAGCAAGGGTTGAGACAGTAAAAGGAAATTTGCAGGGGATCTTCAATCGTGGATGGTAACTCTCCCTTTATTGGTCAGTATTACATGCCTTCTGTCAGCACCCATTGAAGCCACACCTCCTGCCTGCTGAATAAAAGATCCCTTCATAATTTTAAAATCCAGAGACTCCACAAAGTGTGTGAGTATTCCAATTCGTTGTGAATTTCTTCCAAGGCATGAGGCAAACTAATTTGCTAAAAATGACATGAACGTGCCTGGAAAGGCAATTTTCTGCTCTGTTCCTCAGTCTTGTCTTAGAATCTGATGAAAGCCTCAGCTGATGGGGGTCTTGCTGCCATTGGGTTTCCATAGAAAATCATTGCTCTGAAGGACTATTCAAGCAACATCAACTTTTTGAAAGATTCTTGTAGTCCAGAGTTTCACAAATGGCAGAGTTCAATCAGGTTTAGGATGGATAATCTTTCAATGAGTTTTATCTCACCAAACAGCTAATTATCTAGGCAGAATTAATTCCGGGGCTATCCAATGTGATTATGGGCTGGTGCTCCCGGCATTAATATGATTTCTAAAGATTGCCACCTGCAGTCCACAATATTACAGGAGTTGAAGATTCATCAATTTCAATATCCAGTTTCCAAGTTTCTTCAGTTAGATGCTGGATTCTAGAAACTTTGGTAACAGATGCCTTTGCTCACAACTTGAACGGGGGCCTCATACATACATTGCACCCTTTTACAATGATTCCCATTGTCCTTCTTAAATTTCAGGCCTTGACCACCTAAATGGTGATATTCCCCTGTTTATTGCCTTCCCAGGCATGGTATCTTTGTGTCCTTCAATTATTAATTGACAATCCAATTCTTCTACTGCCTTTTCACAACATTAGTCTAGGTATGGCAGTTAAAAGGCATCCTTTGGTCCTCTATGGGACCCTACACCATGTGTCTTGGTTGGTATTGGAAAATGATAGTTTCCACTGGGCATTTCTTAAATGGATTCCTTTCTTAACAAGCATTCTTTTGCCAGCTGATTATGAATGTCCCTCGGGTGACCAGGGACACCTGAAACTAGCCATGCTACAAACCAGAGGGAACCCTGCAGAACCAATGAATAAGGATGGAGGGCAGATCCAGCAAGAGATCCTGAGTGCCGGAAAATGTAATGCAGGCACCATGGTCATGTGCAAAAGTAGAGGGTTGAACATGCAAAATGGGTGCAATCACCACCAAGACATTTCCTGGAAATGAGCCTACAGAAATGTACATGTGATCACACAGAACAGATGAATAGTATAATGTCTCCCCCAATCCCTAAAGTTGTAGAATGCATTAGTTACCTTGGCAAATGGTTCTCGGTACCAACTGAAGAAGCCTAGGAATTGTGAGTTGAGCTGGGTTGCAAGCAAAGATCCAACTCAGACACATCCAAGGACTTTGAAGGACCAGAAAAAAACAACGCCACAGCCTCCAATCACTGTTGCCTACCCACAGATGGTAGAACCAGCCTGTAATTTTGACAGTTCCGCAATAGAGCAGGAGTGGGTGCCACCCAGTTTGTTGATCTATCATACTGCTGCTGCGTTGTCCATGAGAAGATGGATCACACAATGGGAGATTCTGGCAGAGAAGCAGTGACCTTAAAAAGATCCAGCAAGCGCTAAACAGATTATGTGCCACAGTGATTCTGTTGGCGACCCTGGCTCTCCAGTCAAAATAGTTCCACGCTGAATGCCACAGCCTCATAGAATTGCAATTCTATACAGTAAAAACCTGTGTGGCTTGTTGGTGTGTACCTATCCACTATCCACCTAATCCACAAGGGATGCCAGGTCATTAGTTCCAGCCCAACCCATCCTTCCTCCATCACGTTGGTGCTACGGAGATCATCTTCTTCTCATAGACGAAGGTCAAAGAAAAAATTAACTACACTCCTAACACAATGCTACTTCATCATTATACTGTGCACTTAGCAGGCTTTAAGACTGGCACAAAGGAGGTTCTGGGGCACTTTTACCTCCACACACAAATTTCACTGGCTCCCCTTCACGCCATCCGATTCCAAGGTCTCCACCCTCGTTTTGAACTATAATGTATCTCTTTCAGCACCTCGCAAAACAAATCACATCATTGTAGCTCAGAGACATGCAATGTCTGGTCTGTTTGAACATTAAAGTCTTGTAACTTTAGGGGTGGTGCCATGGAATTCAGGGATCTTGGGGCTTAGCCAGTTATATGGGTTATAACATGTGGTCACCTGGGGATGGGCCAGGTCAGACTTTGGCCAGTGCTAGATAACATGCACACCAGGCGCTGGTGCATGACCACAGCCTTGTAGGGCACATTCCTTTCGGGTAGAAAAGCATCTTTGCAACACTGTTAGAACAATGAATGAGCTTTATAGCAGTTGGGGGTGTGGGTTGTCCTCATGGGAGTTTGGGCATTGCTGGAAGTTTCCCTAATTAGGGCCTAGTGCATGAAATGCTGCATTTGCCATGCAGGTCTTGTCTCCTTACCATGATTACTAACATCTACGCAAAATGTACTAACATATACACAGAATGGCAGTCTTGTTCATGACCTGGGCTATACTATGTGGGTTGATTATATTGGGGTGGGGTCCTACCACTGCCCCCCTCGCCCTGGCCCATCATAGTGCTTCGAATCAAGCTCAGCTTACTCTAAAACACTTAGGGGGTGGGATGGGTTTGCCCCCTTTCCAACATTGGTGCAAGGCTAGCTCAGTCACTGCTTTTGACTCACTTCTCCTGGACGGCTGCAAGATCATCTCTAAGCCACGCCCCAACCGTGATGGCGGTGGGGTTGCCCTGATCTTCCCTGAGTAGGTCCCTTCTTCCCTCATACCCACCCAGCCATACTCCACTTTTGAAATTATGGTCTGCAAGCTGGTCATCTCTCCTACCTCCTCCTTGATCATTGTCACTATCTATCGACCACATGGATCCATCACCTTGGCCGACTTCTCCTCCTCTCTCCTGTCACCTACCTCTAAACCCCTTCTACTTGGTGATTTCAACATCAACCTTGACTCCTCAATCACAGAAACCACTCTCTTCTGTGACCTTTGCACCTCGCTCTCCCTCGCCTTTCTCCCCTCTGGTCCTACCCACTTGGCTGGACACACACTCGATAGCTTCATCCACACTGATATTTTGTTCTCCCTCCTCTCTCGCCATCCCTCTCACCTGGTCAGACTACTCCCTCCAATCCTCTCACTTTGGCCCTCTCGGCCCCCTGACCTCACCTTCCCAAGTTCTGCCAACATCGTTTTCGGACATTCGCCTGATGAAACAAGTGTCAGCTGCTGCCTTCGAATAAACCTTCATCCCCCTGCTCCCCCCCAATGTAGACTCTACCTCTGATGCAGCTCTTAGCAACCTCCACCTCATCATCACCAACACTCTCAATATCCTTGCCCCAGTCGTGAGGATTTGAATGAAACATGCCACCAAGCGGAACACGTGGTACGACTCTGATCTTGAAGACCTGAAGCGCAAGTGCAGAGCTGTGGAGCTAAAGTGGTAGACCTCATGCTCATCCTCGAACAAACTGGCTTGTTGCCTTCTCCAAAGGCAATATTGTCTCTCCATTCTCTCCAAGAAAGGAGCCCACATCCAGGCTCGCATCTCGGGTGCATCCAACAAAACGGCTGAACTCTTTAAAATCTGCAAGGAACTAGCCAATCCTTCTGCAGTCTCTACCATGCCTCTTTCCACTCATGCGCTCTGCACTGCACTGGCCACCCACTTCACTGCTAAAACTCATGACATCCTGAGTACTCTCTTCCCCCCATATCCCCCTCGCCCTCCTACTCCCCTGCCACCCCTGGCCTCCCATCCTCCTTCTGCCTTCCTCTCCTCCTTCTCTCTCCTATCACATCGGACGAGGTCTCTAGGGATGTTTGCTCTAAAAGGGTCACCTCCAAACAGGTCCTCCCCTGTTCTTGCCTTCCTCTCCTCCTCCTCTCTCCTATCACATCGGACGAGTTCTCTAGGGATGTCTGCTCTAAGAGGGTCTCCTCCAAACAGGTCCTCCCCTGTTCTTCCAGAAGTATTAAGGACAAAATCAACTCCCTTACCCCTGCACTTACTGACTCTATAATTGCTCTATTGCGACAGGTTCTTTCCCTTCATCCCTGAAGCACTCTCTTTTAAGCTCCCTCTTAAAAACACCTTCTGCAGGCTCTGGATGTCTGGCTAACTATAGCCCCTTCTCTATCACCTGCTTCCTTGGGAAACTCTTGGAGAAACAGGTCCTCCCACAACTGACTCAGCATACCGAGCTGGATGCTTGCCTACACAGCCATCAACCTGGATTCCGAGCAACCAGAGGCACGGAAACCGCTGTCCTGAACAACCGTGAAGAACTGCTCACATCTCTGGACTCTAACTCTCCTGCTGTTCTCATTTTACACAATCTCTCCTCTGCATTTGATACGGTCAACCACTCCATCCATAAAAAGGCTCAATTATACACTTGGTATCTCAGAGCGAGCACTGGACTGGCTGACCTCCTTCCTCACCGACCATCCCTCCCAGGTGATCTTGGGCTCTTTCTCCTCTCCCATCTCTATCTCTACCTGTGGTGTCCCCCAGGGCTCCAACCTCTCACCCTGGCTCTTTAATGTCCATCTCACCCCACTTGCTCACCTTATTTCTACTTTCTCCCGCCACTTCCAGTGTTATGCAGTTGAAACCCAACTCTTGTTCAAACTTCCCTCTGACCCTGTTGCTACTTCCTCTACCATTCCTGACTACCTCAGTCATGGTGTTCTTCTAACGACCTGTGCCTCAATGCCAGCTAGAATAAGATCCTTCCTTTCGGAATTCCTGATCCCACCTTCCTCCCTTCTCTCTGGCCACCCTCTATGGTCACCTCCTTCTTCTGAAGCCAGAAACCTCTGAGTCATCTTCAACACCTCTCTTTCTTTTTTCCATCACATCATGGACCTTGCCAAGAAGGCCCATTTCCAACTCCACCTCCTCCGAGACATCCCTCCTTTCCTCTCCTTTTCCCAGAAGCTCAATGTCTCTAGAGCCATAATACTCTCTAGGCTGAACTACTTCAACAGGCTTCTCCTTAATCTACCCACTTCCTCTCTCTGCCCCTTCCAGCTTCTCCAGAATAGTGATGCAAGACTTATCCTTGGCCTCAAGGCCAGAAACTGTATCTCTCCAGCCCTACAATCTCTCCACTGGCTCATGGTTGCTGCAGGAATTAAATGCAAATCCCTCTGCATCATCCATAAGGCTATATGGGGCCAGGGGCCACGCTATCTACAACCTGTTATCAGCAAATACTCCCCCTCCAGGTCCTTACTTTCCTCCAGTTCCAACTCTGTGTGTCAAGCGCTTTTCTAAGCAGCGAGCTGGAGGGCGATCTCTTTCCCCATCTGGCTCTCTCCTCTGGGACAGCCTGCCCCTCCCTCTCATCTTGAGCTGGATTTCCTTAAATCTTTGGAAGCGCCTCAAGACTTTCCTCTTCACCTCCTTCTCCCCCTCCCACTCCCATATTAAACCCATCAGTAGCTGAGATTGGTGGCCTTGGTCCATCTATGTCCCCCAATTGCCTGCAGCCCCTGCCTCCCAGCACTTGCCCTTTTGTACCCATTATCCTGTGTTACATCACAGGACTGCACTTTGTATCAGCAGATGACCATTCTTTCTATGCAACCTCTGCCTAGCACTTACCCCTCCCTCCCTTGCCCCCCTCTCTCTCTCTCTCTGCACTTGCATGATCCGAATTCTCACAAGGCCTAGTAGAACCACCTCTATCCTTTCATTATTGTATTGTATTGCCTTTGTCCCATGTTCCCTCCCTTTGTGCTGTGTGCACTTTGAAACACAATATCGTGCTGTATAAGCACCTTACAAATGCACAATAAATAAATAAAATAGTAAACTGATCCAGTCTGGAGCACAACCTACCCTCCACTCCCCTCTGCCACGTGTGGAGAAAATGAGAGCGCAGCACGCAGTAAACACAAGTCAGATCAATGCGTCTTCACTATGTGTGGTGACAAAGGGGAGCACAGTGAGCAGGAGATTGGGCTGGGATAGAGCGCCTGCTCCCTGCTCCCTACCTATCCTCCAGGCGGTCTGGGGTGTTTGACATAAAGAGAGGTCAGGCACCTATCTCACCAAACCTCTGCCAAATCGAGGAGCCAATATACCCCCAAACAGACCACCAGAGGATCCAGAAGAACCACAGGCACGGTCATTCTGTATAACCCCATCATGCAGGAATACATATGTGAGGCTGTTGGAGCAGTTAGAAAAGAGAATGGACAATGTGGAGAGTATGACGTTATGCCAGTTCCTACTTTGTAATGATGGAATTATTGATGTGGCTGTCCGCCAATCTATTCACTTGTATCTCACTGCTGTGGAGATAATAAAGAAGTGCTTGATGCATAATAGGATGCCTTAGTGCCATGCATCATAATCAACATTGATGTTTGCAAAAGTCTTCTTTGGTATTCTCCCCACATACAAAATGCATGTGTAACTAAGATTGGTTTGGCATGCACCACTACCAACAATTCACGTGTGCTGGTTGTTTTGGCTTACTATCCAACTTAAACAAAATTTGGCATTTTCCAAAAACTGCTTTGGCATACTTCCTTACCTACATGTCACGTGTGCCTAAAACTGCTTTCACATACTCCTCTGAGAGTACACAATACAGATTACTAAAACTAATTTGGCATGCTATTCACTATTCCACCTACACAATTCACTCATACTGTAAACTGTTTTGGCATACTCCCCACTTACAAAATTCACATGTGCGTGAGATTGCTTTGTTATACACATCTGCTTACAAATTTCACATGTGCCTTATTGTATTTTCATTTACTACCATGCCAACAGAATGTTCATTAGCCTAGGGCTGTTTAGTCATAATCCTCTGCCTACAGAATGCATGTGTGCCTCAGACTGCTTTGTCATTCTCCACCAACTACAAAATTCACCGTGGCTGAGATTGATTTATTGTAATACCACAACTACAAAATATATGTATTGTTCACATAACTAAGGCCTTCTCGTGGTTTGGTTTGCTGTGCTGTGCATTCCCACACAAATCATCTGTTCCAGACAGCCACCAAAGTTCTGGACGTGGATCTATTGTCAATGCTGTACTACTCTAACCAGCATTACAACTAAATCTAACTAGCCAAACTAAATAAATTCCCTTTCAGACAATCCAGAGATCTGTTGTTTTTCTCATACCACTTCTAACGCCATCTACTGAGTGTTTCAGCTTTTTCTCGCCTGCCTGTATGTGCTTTATATGGATGAAAGTTTGAACATGGAAAAACCTCCTTGCCTTGCCCTGAGGAAAAATGCCCAAAGTTGCCCAAAATTCAATCTGGTCCAACCCGTTGACATTTAACCAGTTAGAATTTTATAGGAACCCTTGAACTCATGCTTAATGCCCAGCACCCTAATGCATGCATCTACCTCACCTCTCCTTCTTATTCTGAATGCCTTTGTGTGTTCACTGTTATATTCTTGTGTATCATGCTCCTCTCACCATATGTCACTGGTTCAGGTTGCAGAAAAATACTTTTTTTCTCTGGTCATTTTTTTTGTACTGAATTGTGACCATTTGCAAGGGCATAGCATCATGTTTTTACAATGGGCCTCATTATACGTTTGACAGTATTCTGGTGGCAAATCGACCAAAATACCACCATACTTGATTACTGTTATTGCCACGTGGTTCCCTGGAGTTACCACAGGATTACAAGTGGTGGCAATTCCCCATTTTTGGAGTCCATAAACCTCCATGCAGATTTTTGGCAGATTTTCCGCCAGCTAATTTACTGTGTGGTAAATCTGCTGTTTGTTGTCGGTAAAGTGGAGGATTTACCGCCAGCAACAAGCTTGGGGTGAATTCACCACGTTTCCTCTGAAAGTCGGTGCAATAACTGCACAGTGTTAGGTAAGAATTTGTAGAGTCCAACTGGTGTGGGACTTTACAAGACTTATCGCTTGGTATTAGGTAACCCAAATTTTAATATAGGCCTGTACTACACAAGTTGGTAGTGTTAACAATCAGCTAGGCTTATCCTAATAGGGTTGATGTGAGCTATAGAGCTGTACAATGAAATTAGTAAATACAGGTATCCAAGTAAACACGTACAAACTTAAAGTTATAGTATAAATATGTATTTACATATAAACAAGTATATTGGAACAATCTTTAAAAAGAAGCAACTAATAGTAACTTTAATCCCAAAGTTGGGATTCAGTTCAACAAGAGCAATAAAGTAGGTGAGCACACTTTTCCTATGTTATACATATTCCAGCACACTGACTGACATCATTTGAGGTCAGTAATAACACTTATTTGTGATCACCATTACAATATTGATTTTCAAGGAGGGTAAAGTAAAGTTAGATCAGAAAATATTTTGTAAGTAGAAAAACTGTTAGATTCTCCCAGAGGGATATAGGCAGCCTTTTATCCCAGCAATAATAGTGTTCACTAATTAAAACCTGCAAGTGATCAAGCACTGACAAAGCCAATAGGTACAGAAGGGGGCCCCTAGGGAGCCGGGACAGTTAAAGGAATGGTTCGGTAAACATTTTTTATTGCCCCTACGGGTCGGCCATGTGTTTTTAAGCCTAAGTCGCTCGATTTTAGAAAAATTTCCTATGGACCTTACCTGAGTTTTCGTCCATTAAACGCATGCGTAAACATGCATCAGGGAGCTGACATTTTGTGATAATCCTATCATTTCCCCCATCGCCCTAGCTGACCTGCTTTGGCGGCACTAAATCATATCCCCCGCCCCTGAGCCTGTCATCAGCAGGCGCGTACCTCCCATTTCACAACGCCAAAGCACGTCTCGTGTCAACATTCGATGCGCTTCAGCTAATGACGTGTCGCCATGGAAATGGCAGGATGCCTCTTTCCTCAATAAGTATAAACAGACCGTTTCACAATGCACAGCAGCAGATTTTTGATTCCATTCCTCTCTCTGTGTTACTTCTGTGCTCTGGTCAGCTACCTTCGTTGCTTGTAGCCCGTGTGAACAGATACCAGTACCACCGCTATAAATTATTTTAGTTTGTTTAACACACAATGGCTACAATAATGCCCTACATGTACGAGCCCGAGTATACCAAGGAGGAACTACTGGAAAGGGAAACACGCGAAAACGATGGGGCTTCGATGGCAGTTGGGAGGACGATTCAACATCTGAAGAGCCTGGACCTAGTCGCATGGACGGTGTTTCCACCTGGTGCACATGCAATCGGATCTGAGCTAATGCCAACCGAGGAAGAAAACTGCTGCTGCTGTGAAAACTCGGGATGCATGGCCTACATTTTGGAAGGCGAGCCATGACCGCAATGCATCACCGAGCTGCCAGACTTCAGGGCAGCCTGCCTCACACGCTACGTGTTGAGGATAATGATGGTGCTTTTGCACGAACTTCGTGCAACTGTTCGTCCTCGTAATCCGAGTAACGAGTAAGTATACTCTGCTTGTCATGCAACTCCTATTTCATGGTCTTCTACTATATCCAAAATTAAATATACATAACATTGTAACGCATGAAAGTCGTTCAATAGTTTGCAGTGTCTAGATAGCATTTGTCCAAGCAGAATGCCATTAGTTAAAAGAATTGTCATTGACAACAAACGTTTATTAAACTTATCTTGTTCATTTAAAAACAGTTTGTATCATTCTTTTTCACAGGTGGTACCGGCTGGTGGCCTATCGTTCCTTTACATGGTGGCTTCACGGGAGGCTTGGACACCGCGTTCGAAGAGTAATACCCGCCTGTGCCGTTCGTGCCATAAGAGAAACGTTCCCGAGTGACAGCGGTCAGTACAGGGGGTTTTCTCTCGCTGTGCTGCAACCTGACCTGTACAATGTGCAAAGTCTTGTACTTTTGTGTCATCAAAATAAGATACAAAATAAAACACCACATATATTTTAACAACGGTTGTTTCGATTTTTTAAATGAATCAAGTGTGTCTCCATTCAAGGATGGACGTCACACATCTGTGATCCGAATGGGTGAAGGTGAGGTCGCTGTGAAGCAGGGTGGTCACTATCTAAGCTAACATAATACATTCTCAATAATGCATGCAGTAAATAACACTTGTTCAAAGTCTTTCAGTCGGTTATGTCTCTATAAAAGTCACACATATATCTATACTATCAATCAACATTGGATTATACAGGCCTTAGGTTAAGGGTCTTGACCACTATAATACACTGTTTGAATTATGGGTCTGTGCTCACAAGAATCTCCGGTATGTGGCATTTGTTATTGATAGGCAACGATATACTGCAGTAGGGATCTAATGTTAGTTGGGGATCTGCTAGGTGGGCATCATGGCGTGGTCAGTGGTCTGGCAAATGAAGAGAATACCTTGCAGGGACACAGGGTCAGAATGGCAGTAAGTATCCACTGGCAAGGGTGCGTGGGCAAGGACACGTTTGTGGAGATGAACGAGCTATGTGCTTAGTTCAGGCTGGTTCACATGCAGGACAGTGATCTCAGAGGAAGAGTGATGTGTTACACGTATTAGCTGTTGCAAATACCTCTGGAGTTTTCCAGTCAGAGTGGGAACGAGGGTGGGGGCCATGTGCTCTGCGCAGTGAGGCCTGGTCACCAAGATGGAGTGGAAAGGGGGTACAAAAATGGATGCCCCGTGTCCTGCTCAGTGGTCCCATCTACGCGAATGTCAACCAAAGTTAACATCACCTAAGGGCAAGGGGCGAACCCACTACTGGAGGCACTTGGTCCGAGTTTCTACTGAGAAGTAAAGGATGAGAGGGGCCTGATGGCCCCTTGCTCCCACACACTTGCCTGCATGCCCACCGGCCCATCCATCCCACCCCCCTCTATCAAAGGCGGTTCGCACCCGGGGATGAGCGCTGGCATGGGGGGCTGTCACGGGCGCAAACGGCCAAGGTGCCAAACAGCATGTACACTTCAAAAGGTATCCCACGCCCACATGGCCATTGCTGACATGGCCTCCTCACACCCCGTGTCTCCAGGCAGGCCTCCCCTGAGGCAGGCTGCCCCCCTGAAATCCACATAAGTGTGTCTCCATTCAGCAGTCTTCCTGTGCCTTATCTGCACACCCAAGGCCAATCCATCCCACCCCCCTCTTTCAAAGGCGGTTCGCATCCGGGGATGAGCGCTGGCATGGGGGCTGTCACGGGCGCAAACGGCCAAGGTGCCAAACAGCATGTACACTTCAAAAGGTATCCCACGCCCACATGGCCATCGCTCACATGGCCTCCTCACACCCCGTGTCTCCAGGCAGGCCTCCCCTGAGGCAGGCTGCCCCCTGCAAACCACATATACCACGACATACACACGTCATTCACTCACAAACACACCCCTGTTTCTAATAATTTATAAACCACTTGATATGTCTCATGAGAACATCTTTGTGCTTTGCAAGTCAACTCCTGAACCTTCTACCTGATGAAGCACTGAGATCTATGCTAATCTGCTCGTCATCGTGCTATCTGTGACCGCTTCGAGCAAACTCGTCAGTGTGCTACCTGTGGCCATCTACCTGTTCTCCTGCAACATACTGCTCGGCCCGCTGAATCGAACTGTTTGTTGGTCAAGGTAAGGCCATGTATCCTAGTTATATTTCGGTCATTTTTACATTTCTATCTATTTGCGATTACAGTGCCCAATAGTGCTATGGTCATTGGTCTCATTGCTATTGACTTGAGTTTTAATTGTTATGCTATCAATAGATCTATTTATTTTCATCTGTGTCAATTGTCATCGAATTGCACCCTTCGGGGGTCCAGTCTATAATGTAAGCATGTTTCCTTTTCGTGCAAGACAGAACATCCAAGGGACGAGACACATGTTCAGAGTTTAGTCACATCATTTAAAACATTTCTGTAACTTATGCAAATACTAAGCTGCACATGACGAACTGGTATAGTTCCGGCGACCAAAACAAACCTTGCATTCAACATGGTATGGTTCATTTGCTTTTTTATGACATTTTTATTCATCAAGGTTTTATAATAATCTTGATATTTACTTTTCAGAATTTTCAACAATGCCTGCCTGTTCGATTAGCGGTTGCCCTTCGAAGACCCATGCTAAATCTGAAGGCACTACAATGCATGTATTCCCAAAAACTGTTGATCGAATAAGAGAATGGGTCAGACATTGCGGATATCCACTGGATGAGCTGGAAAGTAGAGTCCAACAAGTCTTAGAGGACAAGAGGGGTGATCGATACCGCATCTGCAGCCGGCACTTTTCCTCGAACATGTACGCCACATCTTGGGTAACAAAGAAGAATAAACAGCGAACGACACGAAAATTGCTCGCAAACGCTATTCCAACTCTATTCGTCCACATTCCGCCACTGGTGAGTCAAGTGTCCGGATTTAGCTTTATGCCTTGCGGTAGTGTGTAGGTAGCCATTTGGATTAATTGATATTTTAGGTGTTGTGTCCCTTGTAATACTCCCTTGTAATACTTTCGATATTGATATGAGTGTATAGCTTTTTGAATAATGACATTTATCAATACATTATTTTTCGATTTTATAACCCCCAAAGGAAATTTATTTATGGGCACAGGGAACTGTACTATATTGCGCATTTCAATAGCATTATTCTCAAGTATTCTGTCGGTTTACATGGCAATTTTTTAATATTTGCATTTCATTATCAAACAATAAATTACCTTTACAGCTGCTTCAGTATCCACTGAATCTGAAGCAAGAACATTCTACATCCGTGACATGCCCGCAGTTATCAACCACTTCTAGCGCGTATCAGGAAATCATACTTGGCTATTCTGCTACAGACTTGTTTTATGCATGTCAAGTAACAGTTTTTATGTATCGTGTGATTACTTTACCAATTGTTTGGTTACTGCTTTCCAATTGATATACACCTTGGTTGTCGTCCCCTGGTGTTTGTTTTCAGTTATAATTAGTGTTATCCATACTAATGGAAGTAATGTCTTTCAGTGAGATGCTGAAGCATTCACCACATTGACAACAGCCCTAGATGTTCTTCAGCAGCACGAGGTATGGATACTGACAGCTCCATCGACCGTGATCATCAGGACTGGAACACTTGTGGTTTGATTGTTCTACACCATGTTTCATTCATGGTTAACCATTGATATGTACCTGTGCAGTCGACCCCAAGTGTGTGTTGTGTTTTCAATATTGTAATCCTTACTAATGCAAATACTATGTTTCAGGCAGTTGTTGAAGTGTCAACACACACACTTGATGGGGAGCCTGACATTCAAGTAATTCCAGGGGAAGCGGGAACATGCAGATACAAATCAGCGCAACAGCTTTCGGAAGTGCGCACCACATTTACAACATCCATAGATATTCTTCAGCAGCACGAGGTATGGATACTGACAGCTCCATCGAGCGTGATCATATAACGTGATTCCATTTGCTATACTTTCCTCCCTATTAACGCAAGTACTGTGTTTCAGGGAGACGATGGAGCTTCCACTACAATCACAAGATCCCATTTAGATGATGCAGATGTAAAGAAATCGGAGAAATAAGTCGATTACATCTGATCATATTTAAATATTCCTTGATTCTTTTAGACAATGCAACATTTGTGGTTATCTCTTTATATGTACCTGTGCCGTCGACCCCAAGTGTGTGTTATGTTTACAATATTGAAAACCATACTAATGCAAGTACTGTGTTTCAGGGAGTTGCTGATGCCTTCTCTTCAATAAAATCATTCGTGGCAGTCCATGCAGAGCCAGAGGTATGGATATTGACAGCTCCATCGAACTAGGTCATCAGAGCTCGAATACTTGTCGTTTGATTGTTCCACACAATGTTTAAATTGTGTTTGGCTATTGAGATGTACCTGTGTGTCCGTCCTCACGTGTGTTTTATGCTAACAATATTTTGATACACAGTAATGAAAATACTATGTTTCAGGGAGTCGATGGAGCCTCATTCCGTGCTGTCTATGCGGATACAGAAAATATAGTCGTTGCAGCGCAAGAGGAAGGGGAGACATGCGGATACGAATCAGAGCAACAGCATGCAGATGTTGAAAGTCGAGTCAAAAAAGTTGCAAAGAAAAGAAACAAAAATAAGGTTAGTTACAAACAGTTCATAACTTTAGAATTTTTTTTTGTGCTGGGGACTATTTTATGTTTTTTTCCAGTCAATTGTACTATACTTTATCTTGTGTTTAAACTGAACATCCCTTTTCCAATCTATCCTCTAGTTACCCATGGGTGTCCGAACTATACATGCACAAACAGTGAAGCGAATGAGAGATGTTGCTTGCCAGACCATTTACACTATGGAGGAACTATTAATTCTGACACTGCGTGTTGAGACTCGAGATGCTCATGTCCAATGGCCAGAACATGAAATGAATGTGTCTGGAGAATCCAGCAAAGTTGTATTGGACCATTGCTACAGTGCGACCGCACCACCACAATAACATGATACTGGATGTATTGAAGATAGCTCTGAAGTAGTCGCAGATCAATTCACACAATCTACACCCGCCAAAAAATTGCCACCAAGAAAGCTGTCGACATTGTTGTGTTCTCCCATCAATGTTGAAATGACAGAGAATGAACCAGGAGCAGCATTCACCGACGCATCAGAACTTGATAGCAGCGATATTTCTTTCAAATGTGGTGATATGTCCTCAACGTCACAGGCCGAAACAACTTTGACGCCGGATGACAGTCTAATGAAAGAGGGCAAATACATAGTATTCGACAGTTGTTTGATGAATATTATAAGTATGCTGAAATGTGGGCATTCCGTTCGAGGGAAAGTATGTGGGAATCCATTGATTCAAGTCACTCGTCATAAAAAGGCAGTAACGTCAAAATAAAGGCCGCCTGTAGATTGAATCATACGTTCTCATGGTCTGCACAACCGATGCTGGGGAAACTGCCAGCAGGCAATCTACTGTGTGCAGCTGCATCACTTTTTAGTGGGTCCAGTTTTAGAAAGTTGGAGTCTTTCCTTCAGTTTGTGGGGCTCCATTTCATTTAAAAAACGCAGTACTACAAATAAAAACATGATTATCTGTTTCCGGCCATTATTGATGCTTGGAAAATTGAACAATTGTCTCTAGCAAGTACATTCGAAGGCAAACAATTCAGGCTAGCCAGCGATGGACAGTGCGACAGTCCTGGATTTTCTGCCAAGTACTGCACCTACCACTTTCAGGACATGGAAAGTAAGAAAATTGTGAGTTTGGTGGTCGTGCAAGTAACACAATCTACATCCTCAGTGGCCATGGAGAAACTAGGATTTATAAAATCAATGGAATATCTACAATCGAGGGGAATGCACATCGACCTCATAGCCACGGACAGACATGTTTCAATTGCCAAGACAATGAGAGAGCAGTTCCCACATATTAAACATCAATTTGACGTATGGCATCTTGCTAAATCAATCAACAAGAAAATCTCGGCTGCAGGAAAAAAAAGGTTTGGAAAGTATTTCAGAGTAGCCCCAATCTATCAGCAACCATCTTTGGTGGAGCTCCAAAACTTGTGAAGGGTCAGTGGAAATATTACTTGAAAAATGGCAGTCACTGATGCAGCACTGTACTAACGTGTACCGCTGGTCAGAAAACCTACATTTCCACCAATGTGAACATGGCCCTTTGTCACCAGTGGCGGCAGGGAAGAAGACGTGGTTGATTCCATCTTCACTGACACACAAAGCCATTCAGAAGATTGTTTTTGATAAAACTCTATCAAGAGATTTGAGTGAACTGACAGAATTCTGTCACACAGGAGGTTTGGAGGTGTTCCACAATATGTGCCTAAAGTACAGGCCAAAGCACTTGCATTTCAGCATACAGGGCATGAGACATAGGACTATACTTGCCGTCTTGGCCCATAACGAGAATCTCGGCCGTGAACAATCTAGGACTATGGGTAATGTAAGGATGCCTCGCTACACTAAGGCCTTTTCAAAAAGAAGTAAGCAATGGGTGATCAAACCAGTCTATGAGGAAATGGAGTTCAACTTTGTCAAAAGCCTTATTGTTGCTGTATTATAGAAGCACAGATATGGAATTTTGAACGTTTCTGTGCAGAGCACTGATCCATTGCCACCAAACATTGCCACTGTGCCATGTCCACCCAAAGGAGAGCTGGTTGTGAAGTACAAATCCCGGTTTAAATAATTGTAATACGATTGTCTTTTTGTAAATAAATGTTATTGTACAGTGTACATACAAAGTATGCTAACCCTAACCCCTACCTTCACCATCCTGGGTGGTGAACAACCTGGGTGTCATCTTTGAATTCTCTCTCTATTCACCTCATATTGCTGACCTTGTCTATATGTGTATGTATATATTTTTGTTGATGTAACTAATTTTCGCAATCTCATGTAAATGCTGCGCACAGTTAACCGAGGGTAGGCTTGCGTATTGCAAATAATAAAACAAACAAACAATAAATCTCACTTTCAACTCAACTCCTCGGGTACTTTATACTTTCCCTGACCTTCCCCCAAAAATTAAATGTCTCCATAGTTATGGTTCTTTGGCGCTGCAAAGCTCGCAGACAACGAGGACAAAATTGGGGGCCTTAGAACGCGCCAATCGAGCCGTTGGAGTTGGGAGAGAAGCCAGTTCGCATTTGCACATTGGGGCGCAGTTCATATATAGATTCGAAACTTCAAGTTCTCACAGATGGCTTTACTACGGGATGTTGCAAAGAAAGAATGTATGTTCATTTCTAGTGAAGGTCAGCGGCTTTGATTTTCAGCTCGCGGCCTGAAGAGGCCCACAACTCGCACTGGCAGTATAAGGTTCTATTATTTTTTGACCTTGAGAGACAGGGACCAATGCCGAAAGAACTTCATTTGAAGGGGGGGTGCAATAACGTAAGAGACGATAAGGCAGAAAATTCTGAAACTAGACCGAGTTTCATGTTAGTTCAGTATACGAAGAAATTGTTGTCAAGAGCACAGTGGGATTTACGGACTGCATTATGCAGAGACGCAATCGAAATTGCAAATATAATGTAAGTAACTCTTTAGACGCTTTTATACCGGAATGAAGAATTAATGAATGAATTCATGAATAAATGAATGAATGAAGAGCTAGGAAAACGTTTGTGGGATCGTCCTTGTAGCGGGCACATGGGCATGCAGGTCCACATTTCACACGCATGTAGACAAACAGTCGTTTTTCATTGTGTGCTAACCTCGATTTATTTACTTACTTTTCGCATTGATTTTAGAGCCAAACATACTCCATTGCACTATCCTTGCAAGCAAATAGTTTCAGATCGGCTGTAATAAATAAAATGAATAATATTAATAAAGATCGACTGGCGAGACTAATTATACTTTTTATGTTTTCAAAACAGGTATATCCTACCCTACTGCTACTGCCACCAGTTTCAGACCCCGGCAGACGGCTTCTTCAACCGCCAGCTGCAGCTTCTTGTCAACAACTGCACCACTTTGACGATCTTATGGGACGATCGCCAAGGGCACATATGCCCTTACGCGGTACCTTTACGCTGGCCTAGTGCCTAGTCAATGGATGAGCCTTGCGGTTCACCATGCGACCAAAGTGTTTCTTTTAACGAAAACCAACACCCTGTGTACCATAAAGGAACAGCGTGTGACTCATGATAAAACGGAACAGTTTTTGCGGATAGAGATAAAAGAAAATAAATGGCATTCCGAGTTAATATGGCAATTGCTGAATATTCTATAAACATTTAATGTCAAATAAATGTATTTTACCAAATGTACCGTGTTGCTGTTTGATTTTAAAGTACAGTTTCATATTCCAAATTGTGGCACGCTGTGTTGTGAGTTGATCTGTGTTGGTTTCCGGGTTCCGGGTGACGACTACTGTTTGTCTACGCAGCACAGTAACGTCACGGAGAGAGGCGGGGAATATGAATGTTTTGATAATGTCATGGGCGGGGGATATGATCGAGTGCCGCAAAAGCAGGTCAGCCAGGGTGATGCGGCAGTTGATAGGATTATCACAAAATGGCAGCTCCCTGATGCCTGTTTTCGCGTGCGTTTAATGGACGAAAACTCGGGTAAGGTCCATAGGAAATTATTCTAAAATCAAGCGACTTAGGCTTAAAAACACATGGCAATAAAAAATGTTTACCGAACCATTCCTTTAATGGGCTAGTTCAAACTTCTGAGGCTCTCTTCTTAGAAAATGTTTTTAAAATAGTCAGTAGTTCAGTAGAAAATTATAGAAGCTCAAGAGGAGCCACCTTGAAGAAGCACAAGCTGGGAGGCCAGTGCAGGGGAGTTGAGGTCAACTCAAAAGGGTTTAAAATAGTACTCCCCAAGCTAGGAAGCACCACAATTGGCAAAATGTAGATGTACCCCAATCCCCACAGTACCTGTGAATTAAATAATTGGTTCCAGAACGATGCCTTCCTGTTGCAGGGTTGCAAACCCTTGTTCCTGGTCCTTGGTCGTGGTGATGAAAGGAGGATGTCTGATGGGCTCCTGCGTCAGCACTCGAGAGAGACAATCTGCATTAATGAATTCTCCTTCATTCAGCTACCTTTTATGGTTTTGGCACCTTTTTCTGAGCACCAAAGAAGAACAAACAGCTCTGGTTGGAAGTTCCTTGATCCCTCGGTCATGGGTTTTGGTGAGGCGACTCTGAATAAAGATGTCCTGCTTCTGTAGGGTCCTCTGGATGCCGAATAATTTTTGGGTGGATTTGTGCTTCCAAAGACAAAGCACTCAATGATGGTCAGTGTTCCCCAGACATTGGGATTCTGCAGTCTTGGAAAGTCACAGCAACTCAGAGGTTGTGCCAAAATGAAGCTTGTTTCAAAGCTAGTTGGTCCCACCTGTCCAAGGGAGAAAGTCATCCCTTGCTGGTCTTCCCAGTCGAAATTAACATGGGGACAGCACCGCTGCAGGGCTTCACTGGGCACTTTACTGTGCAGGAGGTGTTAGAACTGATATAATATTGTTTCATCCTCATTGTATATGTTGGCCTATGCCCAGTTGCTTTGCGAGGAAATCCATATTGCAAGGTCGTGACCTTAAAGTGAATCAAGCCTCCATTTTAGGTTAAAGCCACCATTTTAGTTTATTGTACAAAGTCACCCTGTGGCCTAAAATGGCCGTCTTTTGTTCTCTTGTTCTTGCTTTAACCTCTCCAACCTCTGTAGGAGAGTTAATGTCCAACCTGCCTTCAGGCTACATGTTAGGGTCATGTAGACCTTGTCCTTTGTTGACCTCGGGACCAGGGGATTACTTGAATCGGCAATGTTAACCTACAAGTATGCGAGAACAGTAACGCTGTCTAAACATGATATGTGAAACATCTGTATGACCTGTATTAAAGCAATGTGTAAAGAGTGTAAAGTTAAACCTAGAGAATAATAGTGTTTGTTAGCAAATATGTTGAAAAGTAAACCGCATGCGCGAGATATTTAAATTAGGAACAAACCTGGTGCGACCCTAGCCCAGTACATGATTAACTTGTAGGAGGCTGGACATCATTATAACAAACTGTATAAATACGCTGATGTCCAGCTAGCAAATCCTGCTCACTGCTCACATTGAACCCTGCTGGTGGTCTCTGTGATGTATTGACGGCCAAATAGCTATTTGTGTACTTTGTTTTGTAACTGTCAGTTTTGTAATAAAGATTCTGGGAATCTTTACAAGCCTGTGTCGGTGTATTTTCCTTATGCATGGTGTGAAAGCCTTAATATTGTATTTTCTGGTTCCACAGATGGCGCCCGAATAGGGACCCTCAAAATCGACTTCGTCTCGTTGAAGGTTGGCTCGGCTATCGGACCGGGATCGGACGGTGCCAACAGAAATGGCCACTCTGGACGAGAAGTGAATTCCTCGACAAAACTGCACGATCCGATACCTGAACGGTGAGCTGTAGCCCGAGACGACGTCTTGACGAGGGTCCATATAGAGAGGTGGGTAAATTTGCCGAAAATCACCAGACACGTGGGTCCTTAGCATTGTCCTTAGTAACCCGATCGGGCCTCCCAGTCCTTTGGTCAGGTGAATCGTGACCCGATTCTTAATTTTACCCTGACAATTTGAATTTGGCGCATTGTACTCGCGAACACAATTACTTGACCAGGTAACACCAGAACTTTGATATGCCTGGGAAATTGTCTGCCTGCTTTAGGGCATTATTCCGCAGTGACTGACAATCTTTGGAAGATAGCCGTCCCGCACCACAGGAGGGTTCGCCGGCATGCACTATGTACTGTAAGAAAGGCTTTGGTAGTATAGCATTTAAAGACATTTGGCACAGACAGACCAGACATAATTCTAATCTTCGGTGGCCAACCAATGGTAGCTTTGAAATCCCTCGTATAGAATATCTAGAGTCTGTATTAGTAAAGAAAAAGGCTAGACCTGCAGCATTTGACGCATTGCATAGTTGGAAAACAGAAGCTTTGCAGAAACAAAAGAGTAGAGAGAAACATATGCGTAGACATATGACAAGTGTCGAAAAGGCATGGTTATATGATCAAAATAAATAATTGGAATCAGTTAGGAACGCGGAAAGGGCGTTTCAATTAGGCATTCAGAAAATGTACCCTTCAAAAGATTTTCATACGTCAGATGAATTGATTAATAAACTTTTGCATGAACGAAGGCCCGGTGCCTGCGCGCCACCTCTGTACGTCCCTCCTCCTGGCGCTTTGTCCCTTCCTATTGTTATTCCCCCACCTTTAGTTGCTCCGGACCTCCCTGTTGTTCTTCCTGTTCTTCCAGCCGTCGCTCCTTTGCCTCCCCCCTCGCCTCCACCTGTTGATATTCGGAATGTGCCTACTCTTCCTCTTCCAAGTGATTCTGCATCGCTTGTAGTAGACCAGGGAGCGAGACCAAGGGTTGTGATTCGTAATACTGTGTCCCCAGAAAAAAAGAATGAATTGATCGCTTGGGCTAAACATTGCATGGAGAAGGGTGAACAAGCTGATGTTTTTTCCACACTCGAAAATTTAAAAGGTATTCCTGAGAAAAATGTTTTTATTGAAGGATTAGGGACTCATTTGAGTATAATGTGGAATAGATTAAACAATGTACATTTCCCACAAGGGTTACAGGATTTGAACACCTTAGTGTTGTCCAGAGATACTGCGGAGAAAGTATATGAGCAACTCGAGAAGATTTTTGAGTATAGGAAGGAGTTGGAAGGGTTACAGAATGAGGAAGCAGATGGTGATAGTTTAGGTATTATGTACTTACAGAAACGGTTTTCTCCTCACCGTGAATTAAAAGGTGAGGAAGCGCGAATTTGTACAAAGGATGCGATAAGATGGATTTCGGATATGTCGATAACTCCAGATGAAGTATTTGACAGATATAGTCAGTATACGTTAGAAATACAAAAGAAAGTGATACAGATTATGGTAGAATACCTGCAGAATGAGTGTGTAAAAAGAAAGATTGTTGTCCCGCAGAATTGTTGAGTGTTTATAAGAGAGCCTTTTCGGTTGATACTTCTTCGACTGCCTTAGTGCTTGATTTGGCTCTGTTGCTTAGCAAGCGTTCGGAGCTGCCTACTTCTCAGTTGCCTAGGAGAGAGGTCCCTCCGACATTTGCCCCAAAAGTTGAGATTGCGGCCGATGCCGCACAAGGTATACTCGCTGGGGAAATTCCTGCACATTACATATCACAGTTTGTTCACGTCCCGTTTTCAAGACAGGAAGTAAACACCATAAAGCAATCTATTCCCGATGTAAGAAAGAATCCGACCGGGTTCTATAAAGAAATAGAGTCGGTCTTACAGTCATCGGTATTCACCTTAAGTGATATTGATTTATTATTTCCCGTACTCCTGCCAGTTGATTTGTGAAACAGATCAGGACTGTAGATGATGTACCTGGGTTAGGAGATACATGGGATAACATGTTTAGGCTAGATAGAGAAAGACCAGCTGGCGAGCGACCGCCTCAAGTGATATTAACCTTGCCTGATAGGATTATTGTAAAATTGAAAACTATAGTTCCTGAAAAAAGAATCATTTGGGACAAGCTTACGGCCTTTGTCCAAGGAAAGTCTGAGGGTGCTACCGATTTCTTCAATCGGTTCGAGCAGGTATTTTCAGATTTTAGTGGACAAGACTTAGGCACAGAGTGAGGGAAAAGGCTGTTTGTCGACAAATTTGTACGTGGATTGTTGCCCGACATCCAGTTACAGATTATGTCTTCCGAAAGCGCTTGGCAGGCGAAGTCTCAATCAGAAGTACTGCACATGGCCCAGTACTATGAAAATCGTGTGAATAATGAAAAGGAAAAACTTGAGATAAAAAAGGGTGACCTGAAAACAAAAGTCCTTTTACAACAGATTGTTAGAAACCCTAGAGGGGGTACTCAATTTAGAGGTCAGTACTTTCCACAGGGAAGTACGCCCTTGGCTCTGGTAACCATTAACCAGTGTGCCTATTGTCGACAGGAAGGCCACTGGCGCGCTCAATGTCGACCTTGCAGCAAAGGTCATTTGGGAACATGGGTAGACGATCCAGAGGTCGCCCAGGTGCAGGGGGCCCTGGCAGAGGTCAGTTTACACCAGAATCACAGCAACCTCCTTCACAAGATAAGCAAGTTTCGAATGTGGATAATAGAAACATTTTTGATCACCCTTCTGCCGCGTGCCCCTCTGAGGAGCTTCCTTTTGATAATATTCTGTTTCGCTAGGATTGCCCGAAGCAGGGTTTGGAACCGACACCTATTCCCGTTCATCAGAAAGGCCCCTATATTGAGATGGCGGTGGGAAATAGGAAGCATCTATTTTTAGTAGATACGGGAGCACAGAAATTTTCCATTGACCATTCACGGGTTCCAAATATTCCCCTGTCAGGGCAGTCCATCGTTTCCGTAGGGTTTTTAGGCACACCTGTAGTTTGTCCAGTCTCTTTGCCGGTACCGATAACACTGGGTCCCTTCACGGAGCAGGGTCCATTTCTACTTACCACAAACTGTGGGGATAACTTGCTGGGGTTAAATGTGTTGAAGGAATTGCATGCAGTAATACATTGTTATCCGAACGGAGTTCGGTTAACAATTTCACCTCAGCAATCACTCGCCTCTCAGTTTTTGACTCGACCTTTACCGCCAGAATTCAGTAATGTTCCGGAATGCTTATGGGCAATTGATGATAATGATGTGGGCATTCTTCAAATTGAACCTGTTAAAATTATTCTGAAACATGGAGTAAAATTGCCTCGCATCCCGCAATATAAGATCTCAGTTGAAGGCGAACAGGCTTTGAATTGTATAGTTTCTTATTTTGGACATGGTGGAGTAATTGAGGAAATTACGGGTAGCCTATGTAACAGCCCCATTTTGCCAGTATACAAAAAAGGTGATAATGTGATTCCCTTTCGGTTTATAATTGATTTACGTGCTATTAACAAAATTGTGGCTCCTCAATTTCCTATTGTACCTGATGTTACAACGATACTAACCATGATTCCGGCTACTGCCACTCATTTTAGCATTGTTGACCTTAAAAGCACATTTTTCAGTATTCCCATACACAAAGATAGTAGGCATTTGTTCGCGTTTACCCTAAGTGGATGCTCGTTCACATTCACTCGTGCACCACAAGGGTACACTGAGAGTCCAAGTATTTATAGTAGGGCATTAAAAGAGCAGCTCGATACTCTCGAGTTGCCTACTACTTGCGTGTTACTACAGCATGTAGATGATCTCCTCTTGGCTGCTGATTCTGAGAGTGCCTGTAAAGAAGGCACCGTCTTGTTGCTTTGTCCTCTAGTGAAACATGGCCACAAAGCTTCACTCAAAAAATTCCAATATTGTTGTCAGGAGGTCGCCTATTTAGGCTATCTCCTGTCAAAGGAGGGGAGACGGTTGACACCTGAAAAAATAATTTCTGGCATGTCTGTCCCAAATACGCAGAAGAAAGTTAGAGCTCTGATGGGTATGGCTTCTTACTGTAGATTGTGGATCCCTAACTTTTCGTTAACGATTAAACCAATGCTGGCTTTGACAAAGAAGGGCATTTCTTTGCCATTGCCATGGACTTTGGAACACCAGACAGCATTTGATTTGCTCAAATCCGCGCTGTGTTCAGCGCCAGTTTTAGGAACTCCGAATTATGATAAGGCCTTTGTGCTGTATGTGCATGAACGTGATGGATGTGCTTTGACTGTGTTAACACAGGAACATGGAGGGAAGAATAGGCCGTGCGGCTATTTCTCATCCGCCCTTGATCCTGTTGCATGCGCTTTGCCGAGATGTTTGAGAGCTGTTGCTGCTGCTGCTGCATCTGTAAAACAGAGTGAGGGAATGGTCCTGGGTCATGCGTTAACCCTAATGGTACCTCACTCTGTAGATATTTTATTGAATAGAACTCAAACGCAACACCTCACTTCCGCACGATTGACAAGATATGAACTGATCCTGTTTGCCCCCCACATTCAAATTCAGAGGTGTTGTGTATTAAATCCAGCTGAACTTTTACCTGTCCCGCAAGATACTGTTGATGGTGACGAAACGTCGCATGATTGCCTTTATGTGACAGAACAAGAGACTAAAGGTAGAATCGATCTGAAAGACACGCCTTTGAATAGCCCACAAGGAGAGCTATTTTGTGATGGCTCTTGTTTAAAACTTCCGAATGGTACATCCACGGCTGCTTATGCCGTCACTACTTTAAGCACGATTGTGGAAACCAAAAGAATTATGCATAATTCCGCCCAGGCCGCAGAAATTATAGCGTTAACTCGAGCTTGTGAACTTTCTGAAGGGCTTACAGTAAATATATATAACGATAGTCAGTAGGCTTTTGGGGTGGTTCACAACTTCGGTAGACTTTGGAAAAGAACAAGGTTTCTTGACCTCACATGGCACGAAAATTCAGCATGGCACTTTAATAGTGCGATTACTTTCAGCACTCGCACTCCCTGTTCGGCTAGCTATCATAAAATGTGCAGCACATCAAAAGGTTACAGATGATGTAGGAAAAGGGAATGCTTTTGCTGATCAGATAGCTAAACAAATTGCCACTGATTTTAGTTCAGAAATGTATGTTGTATGAGAAACTGTAAATATTTGCACTTTGGGTGAAAGTATTGATTCTGTAAAAGACATTCAAGCAGATGCTACTATAGATGAAACTAAGAGATGGGTCGAGGGTGCAGGAAGGTTGGATGATGAAGGGTGTTGGGTGGACAATGTTGAAGGAAAATGCTTACTCCCTGACGCCTACATTACAATGATGGTTATTATGCCTCATGGTCCGACACATGTCTGCGCACGTAAATTGACTAAAATGCTACACAGTGTATGGGCCAATGATAAGATTTTCAAAATTGTGGAGTGCTTTGTCCAAGGGTGCATGGTCTGCTTGCAGCACAATGTAGGAAAAGGTACCTCGACTCCTAGAGGAAGTTTCGCTCCACCTTCTGTTCCGTTTGAGGTTATTCACTTTGATTTTATTGAAATGGAACATTGCAACAATCTTAAATATGTGTTGGGTGTCATTTGTGCCTTTAGTAAGTGGGTTGAGGCCTTTCCGGTTAGAGATGTAACAGCCATAACCACGGCAAAAACTAAGTTGAAAGAGTTTTTTCCTAGGTTCGGGCTGCCGAGAGTCATCTGGTCGGATAATGGGCCACACTTTATCGCTGCTGTAATCCTACAAATATGCAAAGGATTACAGATTGATAAACGGTTCCATTCGGCCAGACATGCCCAAAGTGCCGGATTAGTGGAAAGGCATGACGGCATTATAAAGAACAAGCTCGCTAAGACGTGGGCTGGCACCAAGTTAAAATGGCCAGACGCCTTACCGATTGTGTTGCTGTCGATGAGAACAACCCCTCAAACTAAGACTGGGCTCTCTCCCTTTGAGGTGGTGATGGGGAGGCCTGCTAATATTTGGGGTATGCCAAAAAGTAGCTTGTTGCGGGACATAGAGAATGTGCTTCTTTCAGATTACTGTAACCAGTTAACTAAAAATCTGTTTTCAATTTATCACCAGGTGCGAGAGGCATTACCTGTACGATACGAGGGTCCTGGTCACAGTCTATGACCGGGGGACTGGATCCTCACGAAAGTTTTTGAGAGGTCATCTTGCCTTGCACCTCGGTTGAGGGGTCCCTACCAAGTCCTGCTAGTCACCCAGACTGCTGTGCGGGTAGCGGGTCGTAAGAACTGGATCCATGCGACGCACACCAAACGGATCAAGCAGCCCGTGCCATACGATACAAAAGACACAGAATCCCTTTCCACTGCTGTAACCAACGTGCCTGAAACAGCAACAACCGACAAGAGAGTATCGGAGACCGTTCCAGAATTCGCAAGGCCAGACAAAACGGCCATCTTGTCTCCACACTCTCCAACAGTGGTACTTCCGGATCAATCCTTTTCTGATCCCATTTCCGTTCACTCGCCACCTCCAGTAGGAAGTGACGACACTCTGCTTTCTGATCTTTCAGCACCGAAAATTGTGAAATATAATTTATGTTCATGGAAATAGAAGTACAGCACGGTCTG
Source organism: Ambystoma mexicanum (assembly GCF_040938575.1). Taxonomy (NCBI): domain Eukaryota; kingdom Metazoa; phylum Chordata; class Amphibia; order Caudata; family Ambystomatidae; genus Ambystoma; species Ambystoma mexicanum. Next base: position 420,935,762 of record NC_090937.1, on the reverse strand, counting down.
ACTGTGCGATTGAGGAAATCATTTGGGGGCTTGCCTTTTGGCCCGACTGTACGGAAGGATTCTGTTGGCTAAGGGTTGTGGGAAAGACATTAAGAAGACGCACGACTGATGTCGCAAGCAAACGAACAATTGGTGTTTTTCGATTGAAGACTACAATGCCTGCACCCGCTACCGCTCGTACCGAACTTTTAGATAAATATGTGACTAGCAGAGACAATGATCAAGCATGTAAGGGGACACCCAAGACGTATTGTTGCCTTTTTGTAATAATAACTGGATTTTTAGTAACTGTTGGTTTTGGGTTATGGTATCTGGAGGAAGCATATCCGCTAGAGGACTTTTTACCTATTGAAAATGTATCTGTTTTTCCCACTCCTTCCGTGAAATTGCATACCTTATCGCCTAGAGATTCTTTGCATAGACGGAACTATCAGAATAATACCCTTTTGTTAATTATGAATGCCACTCATGCAATTTTAAATAGGACCAATTGCTGGATCTGTTCACATCTACCGCAACATGGGAATAAGGGGCTAGATTGGTATATTCATCCTTTACCTTTGACAACTGCTTGTTATGCTTCTCTTAGAGCACTATTCTTCAGCCGATGGAATGACAACATCTCAGGGAACTTTGATGGTACAAATTTGAATAGTTTTGAAAAGCATGTTTTGATGCCCCTGGGATGCTCGCTTTTTGCAAATAGGAGTAAGCCAAACGTTGCTTCTGTTAGGCCCTCTGATAGATTGTCTCGTCCTTTTCAGTCTTTGATCTCTTTCAAAATGGCTTCTATAGGCAATAAGGATGCCACGCCTCCGTCTTATTCCGTTAACCATAGCCCCGATTCAGTATCCTTCTGCATACAGAGGAATGGAACACGGTCAATGGGTCATTTTAGGAAATGCGCCAATGTTGCGAATTTGACTAGTGAGAACAGACCTCTGTACGTAGGTGAACCTGTCTATTTTGTTTGCGGTAATTTGGCATTTCCATGGCTGCCCGGGGATTGGCAAGGAATCTGTTATTTAGGGATTTTATTACCTGGGGTATTTATTGCCAGTACTGCAGAAATTTTGAAAACCCGTCCACGACGAGGTGTGAAAGGGGATACTCCAGCGCAAACTCTAGGAGACATCATGAAATCCTTTGTGCCATGTTTTGGGCAAATTACGAATTCAGAAGATATCAGGGGACTAGTGAGAGTATTGGAGAGAACCATCAACCGGACCACTGACATACTCTATAATATGACGTTAGAACAGAAAGCGATAAGATTAGTGGCTCTTCAGAACCAGATGGCATTAGATGTCATTCTGGCTGAGCGTGGAGGAGTATGTAAATTAGTGGGGTCCGCTTGCTGTGTTTACGTACCAGGTTCCTCTCCAACGATCGTTAGGGCTATCCAAAATCTACATGTTCTTAAGTGCATGTTCCTGAGGGAAACTGGGAACTTAGTGCATGGTTTTGGGACCTCCTACGGTCGTGGGGATGGAAGTTGTTTTCGGCCGTGCTGATTATCATGGGAAGTTTTCTATTCCTTTGTTGTTGTATACAGTGTCTCCTTGGTATATGTTCAGTACCAGTGGGGTATTGCGCGCAAGCATCAAGTGTATTAGGGCATAAAATATATGCCCCAGATAAGGTTTCCAAGGAGTATGTATTGAAAGAAACTCTAGTGTCAGATTTAATGGCAATAGATATGTCTGACAATGATTTGGGGTGTATAGATGTTGAAATGTGGAATTAGTCGCAAAGTGATTGAAGGTAGTTTAGCGCTTGGCGTAGGCCAAAAGGAGGGTTTGTTAGAACTGATATAATATTGTTTCGTCCTCATTGTATATGTTGGCCTATGCCCAGTCGCTTTGCAAGGAAATCCGTATTGCAAGGTCGTGACTTTAAAGTGAATCAAGCCTCCATTTTAGGTTAAAGCCGCCATTTTAGTTTATTGTACAAAGTCACCCTGTGGCCTAAAATGGCCGTCTTGTGTTCTCTTGTTCTTGCTTTAACCTCTCCAACCTCTGTAGGAGAGTTAATGTCCAACCTGCCTTCAGGCTACATGTTAGGGTCATGTAGACCTTGTCCTTTGTTGACCTCGGGATTAGGGGATTACTTGAATCGGCGATGTTAACCTACAAGTATGCAAGAACAGTAACGCTATCTAAACACGATATGTGAAACATCTGTTTTTTTTTTTTTTTTTAAAGTATTTTATTGGTTTTTTCAAAAAAGTGAGAAACATTACAAACTTACAAGTGTGGTAATAAAAAAAAAAACGATACAACAAACAAACAAAAAAAAGAAAAAAGAAATAAAAAAAAAGTAACGTGAGAACAACCAAAACAACAGCAGTCTACGTGTAGCGTTAATTATGAGATGTTTGGTGGCAAGTGAAAATTATAGTTCCGATGTTACAGGAAGCGAGGGGAACAGTTTCGGGTAATTCCATCTCTGTATCAGTATGTAAAATCGGGTGTTGTAGGACGATACAGTCCCTCAGGGAGGCTTATAGTTTGCCTTGAAGCGCATGTCACTCAGGAGGGCTTTCCAGGAGTCCAGGGTCCCACTTGTGGCTTCTCCGCTGGTTGTGATCCCTTCTTGCCAGGCCCTGGTTTCAGCAGTCGTCCATCTCGCCAGTTCGCTCAGCCACCGAGCATGGCTGGGGCCCGCTGGAGTCTTCCAGGCCATCGCTATTGTTCTCTTGACCAAGATGCATGAGATGTCCATTAGTTTCACCAAATGTTTAAGTTTGCCCGGTCTAGGATATATACCTAGTAGGCACTCACCGGGCGTCCAGTCGTATCTTACCATGCCAGCTTCTGCGCAGGATTGTTTGGCTTTGGACCAGAGTGTTTTCACTTTGATGCAGGACCAGAACATGTGGATCATATCTGCCTTGTCATTTCCGCACCATGGGCACGTCGGGGGTATTTTCGGGTTGAATGTGGCAATCCTGTGGGGAGTCATATATGTTCGGTAAAGGACATTCAGCTGTATTTGTCCGAATCTGGAATTCCGGGACACTTTCTTGGGGTAAATCAGTGCTCTCTCCCATTCCTTGTCAGTAAGTGGTGATTCAAGATCTGCCTCCCATTTCGCCTTCAGTGCCTGACCTTTGGGGTTAGGCTTGTCTATGAGTCTGTTGTAAAGTCTGGAAACTGGTCTCCAACCATCTGAGAGGTCGTGCATTTCCTGTAGCAGTGGGTCTGGGGTGGGCTCTTCCGGCCAACTGTTCCACTGCTTCTTAGCGATCTGTTTGATCCTGTGGTACCAGAGGAACTGGCCCTTGGAAAGTCCTTCAATGTTCTGTAACGACTCGAAGTCCCTGAATTCCCCATCTGTGAACATGTCTCCCCATGTGTATATGCCTGCTTCTTCCCATCTCCTGGGCGTGGGAAGTTCCGCCTCTGACTTGCACACATCCACCATTATGGGGTTATCCGGTGAGTACGGATGTTTCACTTGCCTTATGTGACAGGCCCTGGCCCATATCTGCCTGCCCAGTTTGACAATCAGCGGAGCTTCGGGAGGTAGCCGAGGGGGAAACCATAGAGTTTCTTTAGGTATTGAGTTTGTGGAAGATTGCCTGAGTAGTTCCAGTTCGGCCGATGTGTCATCAGACAGCCACTTCGTAATGTGACTGAGCTGGGCCGCCAAGTAGTAAAGGTGAAGGTCTGGGAGTTTTATTCCACCTTCCTTATGTGGGAGAGACAGCGTGGCCAGTGTGAGCTTGTGTCTACGCGGACCCCACAAGAAGTCCTTGATGATGGCCTCTAGTGTCTTGAAGAAAGGCGGGCGAACATAGTGGCAAATATTGGCAAAGAAGTACAGAAATCGAGGAAGGATTATCATTTTGGCAATCGCCGCTCTACCCACCATTGACAGTGGTAGTTTGGACCAAAATTTGATTGAACGCCGAAGGCCGGTGACTGCTGCTATAGTGTTATGTTCGTGTGTGAGTAGCGGGGTGTGACCCACATTGATTCCCAGGTACCGGAACTTGTCAAGTTGCCACTGTATTCCGATAGGCGGGAGGTCGTCTACTGCAATGCCCCTCAGGCTAGCTAGGGGGAATGTAGTTGATTTGTGTCTGCTGAATCGTATCCCTGAGTACTTAGCATAATTGTCGAGAACTTCTAGCGTTGTGGGTGCGTTGAACTCAGGGTTCCTCAAGTAGAGAAGTACATCATCCGCGTATAATGAGATTATATTGTAAGCGTTGCCCACCTTAATGCCCGCATCAAAAAACTGTTGGCGAAAGTATATGGCTATTGGTTCTAGGCCCAATATATATAGCATGGGCGAGAGTGGGCACCCCTGTCTCGTGCCCCTTTGTATTGCCCAGGATCCCGAGACAATCCTGCCTGTTTTAACCCTTGCCATTGGCGAATTATAAAGTACCTGGATCCATCTGATGAAGCCCGCACCAAAGCCGAAGCCCCTCAAAACCTCCACAAGCCACTCCCAATAGATAGAGTCGAAGGCCTTGATGGCATCAAGTGACAGTATCGCCAGATCCTCCTCTCGGTCGTGGGTTTCGGCCATGATGTGTTGTAGTCTCCTGAGGTTGGCCGTGGTATTGCGTCCTGGGACGAATCCATTTTGATCTTCGTGAATTATGGATCCTACCACTCTGGCGAGTCTGTTGGCTAATATGGAAGTGAGGATCTTACTGTCGTAATTCAGCATAGCCAAAGGTCGATAAGAATCACATTCGGTGGGTGACTTGTGCGGCTTGAGCATTGGAATAATTATGGTCTCTTTCATGGTGTTGGGCAGGATGCCATTTGTGTAGGCTTCTTGATAAACTTCATGCAGGATGGGGGTGAGTATGGGTTCGTAGGTCTTGTAGAATTCGGGCGGGAGACCATCACTGCCGGGGGCTTTACCATTAGCAAGCGATCTGATGGCCGCTGTCACATCTTCGGAAGTGATTTCTGAGTCCAGTTCCTCCCTCTGCTCGCTGGAGATTTGAGGGAGGCCTATCTCCTCCAATGTTTTGATTAGTTCTGCGGAGGGCACCTGGGACTCGTGGGCATACAATTTGGAGTAGAACTTAGCAAAAGTCTCGTTGATCTCCATCTGCGTCTTGTGTGTTACTCCTTTTTCGTCCTTTATCTCCGTTGGCAGGTGTTTAGGGTGTTCCCGCTTGCATAGCCAGGCAAGCAATCTGCCGGGTTTGTCAGACTCTCTGTGGGATCTGGCGGTACGTGTTGCGAAGTCAAATTTCTCCAGTCTGACCCATGATTCCTGGCATTTTATACGGGCTGTTTTAAGGATCTTTTCGGACTCTGGAGAAATGTCAGGGGCGGACTCTAGTCTTGCGATCTCTAATTCCTGGGCCTCGAGAGAGGACTGTAGTTGTCTACGGGTTCCGCCCGCTCTTGAAATGATTTCTCCCCTGGTAACTACCTTCATGGCCTCCCACAGTGTGGACCAGGTGGCCACCGAACCCTTATTGATTTCGACATATTCCTCTAGCTTCTCAGCAAGGTCCTCTCTGAACTCTGGATCATCCAACGCTGCTGTAGGCATCCTCCACATGGGAATTGGAGGTTTGGGTCCACGCAGCTGCCAATGCATGGCGAGCGGGGAGTGGTCGGAGATCGATCTCCCCAAGTATTCAGTGGATGTGGCCAGTGGAGATTGTTCCCTATCAACAAACAAGTAGTTGATCCTTGTGTGGACGCCATGTGGGGCTGAGTAGTGTGAGTAAATTCTGGCCTCTGGGTGTTGCACTCTCCAGATGTCTACCAGGTTGAGCTGGTCGAGTGTTTCCGACAAGGAGGTGGATGCGGGATTGCTTGGCTGTGGAGGAGGGCGCGATCTGTCCTTGCTTAAGTCCATGACGCAGTTGAAGTCTCCCCCCCACACGAAGGTCCTGCCTCGGTGTTGTGCCAGTCTAGCACTCAACGTGCTTAAGTGTGACGGGATTCCGTGTTGCGGAAAGTATGTGTTAATGAAGCACACTGGGGTTTGTTCTATGGTGCCCCACATTGATGTATATCTCCCTTCTTTGTCAGAATCCCAGCCTTCTAGCTGGAAGGGCACATTCGGGTTCACCCATATCAGTACGCCTCTCGCATATTTGGAGTAAGGAGACCCCCTCGTGGTCCCATCCCATCGATCTGTTAACTTAGACATGGAGTCCGCTGTAAGGTGGGTCTCTTGTAATAGCGCAATCGAGACCTTCTTCCTCCTGAGGTAGGACTGTACGCGGTTCCTTCTGAGGTATGAAGCCATCCCCCTCACATTCCATGTCATTACTACAAGTTGCGACGCCATCGGATCGGTGTTCTGAATTCGTCTTGGAGTTCTGGCCCGCTGGCTCGGTGGTACGACGAGCCACAGGAGGCGTTCTGCGGGCGGGGGGCCCCTGGTTCATGAAGTCTTGTGTCGTAACTTGCCACCATCTTGTACTTTACCAACATTGATGATTCGTAGACTGCAAAACCAACTAAACTAATGATATAACACAAACTGGTGCGCCCAGCGACTACAACACTGTCGCGGTGCTCAGGCGCTCTCGAGCCGTCTGAACCCATCCGGGAATCGGGCGCGAGCTGGGTCGGGCGGTGAACTGGCCCAATTGGATTTTCTGCTGGGGGTAGGGTTGGTGCGAGGCGGCAGGGCCGTGCGAGGGCCGCTTCCGTAAGTTAAACTGTTATTTGGATTACCTGCTGGGGTCCGGTTACTGGTGGTGCGAGGAGACTCGGTACTTAATCTTCATTCCGAGGGGGATCCTTGCCATCGGCTAGGTTATTATCTTCTAGCCACATATTGGCCGCCTCCGGGTTTTCAAGAAATATCGCTCGCCCATTATGAACAACTCTCAGGCGCGCGGGGTACAGCAGCCTGTATTTAATGTCCAGTTGGCGAAGCTTCGCCTTGATCGGGACGAATGAGTTCCTTTCCCTCTGCAGTTTCTGGGTGTAGTCGGGGTAAATAGTAATTTTTGAGTCCCCCCTTTCTATGGGACCTGCTTCCCTGGAGTGCCGTAGGATGGTTTCTCTATCTTGAAAATTCAATATTTTGGCTATTATTGGCCGTGGATGTGAGCCGGGGGGAGGACGTCTCTGGAGGGATCTATGTGCCCTTTCAACCGCAAAGCCTTGGGTTAGTTTTCCGGCCCCGATCTCTTGTAGCAGAAGGGTTTCGACATAGGATGTGGTGTTTAGGCCCTCTGTTCCCTCCGGGATACCCAGGATCCTGATGTTCCCCCGTCTGGCCCGTCCTTCGGCTTCCTCCACCCTTCCCTCCAGGAAGGCGACCCTCCTCTTTAGATCGGAGACTTCGGACTTCAGGGTTGTGGTGGCCCCGGACAGCTCCGTCGTGGAATTCACGACGGTCGTTACCCTCTCCGTCAAGTTGCGGGCATCCTGGCGGATGAGTTGTATGTCCATTTTGAACTCATCAATCTTGGAGTCAATGTGGGTTCTCAGTGAGGCAATGGCATCTAATATCTGAGAGCGATTGTCGTTGACCTCCCCTTCGTTCGGATGGGTGTTTTCGGAGAGGCTAGGTCTGGACTGGGTGGAGGTCTTCGCCTTGGTCGAGACAAAGGAGTCCATGGTGGCGGCCCTGCTCTTGTTCTTGGTGGCCATCTTGAAGCCGCTGGACGTGGATCGCCGAACCTGCAGGGGCAAGTGCGTGCCACGGGCAGCCGAGTCGGGGAGCCAAGTGCAGGCGGCCCGAGGGTGCGGTGGTGGTCAGGGGCCCACCAAAGGGTGTTATGTAGGCTCACGCACCTTGAATTTCCGGGCCCCCGAGTGCTTCAGCTGGAATCAGATCGTTCGGGTGATGGCCGTGGGGCGGGGTGCTGCTTCCCAAGGTGGCGAGTTTCTCTTTATGTGGTGCCATCCACGTGGTTCTAGTTGTAGTCCGCGTTGCATAAATTGGGCCAGCCGAGGGGTAACGGGGTCAGGTGCCTGGGGGCCTGTGTCGGTTCAGCGTCGGACCGGGGTCACCCCCCCCGGCCTTGTTGCCAATCCCCAAAGCGCTCCGTCAGGGGACTCTGGTACAGGGGCTGCGTGAAGCTGTGCCAGGCGCCATCTTGGATCAATGCGCGGCGGAGGGGAGGGTGGGATCCGGAGCCCACCGTTCCTCACGGGGGCACCGAAAATTCCAACACTCGAGTAATTCCCAATGGGGAGCACTTCCCCCACCGATGCGTGCTTTTCCGCTGGCTGCGACCACTCTTGTACCGGAGAAAAAGGATCAGGAAGCGGCGTCTCGGCCGGAGCCCGGCAGATCAGCTTCTGCCCTCCATCGGCTCCAAGCCACGCCCCTCACGATATGTGAAACATCTGTATGTCCTGTTTTAAAGCAATGTGTAAAGAGTGTAAAGTTAAACCTAGAGAATAATAGTGTTTGTTAGCAAATATGTTGAAAAGTAAACCGCATGCACGAGATATGTAAATTAGGAACGAACCTGGCGCGACCCTAGCCCAGTACATGATTAACTTGTAAGAGGCTGGACATCCAATTCATACAACAGAGTAAAAGTTCAGAAGGAACTAACTGACAAGAAATGGCAAAAAAAGACTGCAAGGACCATGTTAGGAAAATTGTCATCCTTGGGTCTGTACTGCGGCTGAGAAATCAGCCTGCAGATACATGGCACAAGGTAGTAAAAATGAAACCACTGCCACAAGCCCTTCAAGTTAGTTAGAGTAACAAAATGTTACATGAAAAGTGGGATAAGGAGTTTCTCTGTAACCCCCAGCACTCCACGTAGGGTGGTGTGTGCTGGACCCACAAAAAAAAAGGTAAGTAAGAAAGCCGTCATCTTACTATTCTTAAGAACAGTAGTTCACCCTGTAGTTAAACTTCAAGGGAAGTCCAAGGGACTTCTCAGTGTCACTGCGCAAAAGGTGCTGGGTGTCACAATGCAAAAAGCAGATGCCTATAGAGTTTACAAAAACTCCACTAAACTGTAAGAAACACAAAAATCCTAGTCAGAAAAACACGTGAGAGAGTGAGGAATAAAGTCCTACCCAGGAGTTAGATTTAAAAAAAGCCCTGAGTCCGGTAAAACAGCTTGGGGTCTCTAAGGTGAAAGGGAATTGGCACAGAAATGAAAAGTCTCCCTAACACATGGTAATCCCGCAGGTGGTAAATCTGCCAAAAATTACAATTTGGCAGTGTGTGAAAAGTGGTGGTAACAAAATTACCAACACTTTTTTCCCACACCGCCAAATTTTAATGGGGCCTTCTGTGTTTGTTCTTGTGCATTTCATTCGCTAATGCCATTTTATTCATGTTTGATAATCTTTCAACCAGTGTTTTGCTTCTATCTTGCACAACGAGACGATTGATGCAGTATTATGTGTCTTTATGCGAAAGGCATCTTTGTTAAAGATTCACTTGTAGCATTTGACAAAAGCTTTGCTATTATGATGCTGCATGCATTGTGGCAGAATTCATTTGACAGTGCTATATTCTAACACTGCCAATGGTTGTGTCTAATGCCATACTACTCTATGAATGCCTCTTTCAGTCTGACCACTCAGATTACCTTATATTTGTATTCATATCAAATCGCTCTGGCAACATACTCTACAGCTATTTAAGGTCATTTTCATCAGGGCTGCACATTCAAAGCTTATAAATGACGAATCCCAAATTAACTCTTGAATCATTTTAATGAGGCAAAAGCTCTTTTCCAGGTATGTTTTTCAAGCTAAACTCGTATAAAGTAGTTTATATTATCTCCAGGCTTTGTGATATTTTACCCATTCTGGAGGTGCCGGGGAACCAGCGGTGCCAATCTATGAAAAACAATGAAAGGTCCACTGATTTCATTACGGGCATTCTGTGAGGCTCAATTTGATTTTAGAAACAAATAATTTGAGATTGTCAAAGTACCATCCTTTCACATATCTTTGGCTGCGCTCCCCATAAATGATAAATCATTTCAGATGGTCTTTTTTTCCTACAAACAGCATTATACTTCTTACAAATCTATTTAATGCCCCATCATATTTCATGAAATTTGACATTTCTGTGCAAATGTACTGCAGACCTCATTCAGCATTACAGACAAATTACTGTCATGTGTAATTTTCACCTCATTAAAACCCCATGGGTCAGACCAATTTGCAAGGCAAAAAGATCCCCCGACTGCACGACTTGATGTCCAATCGCTGATTTCTTCTTCACCTTTATATTTCCAATTTGCATTCAGGGTTTTCATTTCTCGCACAATAACTAGTTTTCGAAGCTCAGACTTTGACCCCAAATTGGGGGTCATAATTATCAGACCTTCACTACACTGCTATGGCAATGTTTTACCTTTTCTTTAGAGAGAGACATAACTGTGAACATGAATTCAATAATTTTAATACATAATATCTATATCTAATTGTGTATTTGCTGAAGGGATGCATAAGGTAGCGCTCAAGCAAATTATTTTGTGTTGGTTACACCCGTTAAATTCACTGTTTTTTGGCTTCTCAAACTGTTTCCTTCATTAACCCATGACCTGCAAGCGAGAAAGAAAGAAAGAAAGAAAGAAAGAAAGAAAGAAAGAAAGAAAGAAAGAAAGAAAGAAAGAAAGAAAGAAAGAAAGAAAGAAAGAAAGGTTGCTGAGTGGGCTGTCTTGCTGTCCTCACGCTGCGCCAGAACCAAATTATTGAGGACTTTGGAATTTCCTTTGGGTTGTTTCTTGTGCAACCAATCCATATCCTTGTGGACCTTTGGGCCAAATTGCCTGCTTCTGCCAGCCCACCTTCCCACCAACCCCAATTTAAGCCTCATTTCCGCGCGATTTCGTGCACGCGTTTTGCAAGAGGGGGTGCTGAGTGGGCTGTCTTGCTGTCCTCACGCGGCTCCAAAACCAAATTATTGAGGACTTTGGAATTTCCTTTTGATTGGTACAACCTTGCACGATTTGGAGACTGCTTCTGAAAATTGCCTTGGATTTGTCACCATTTCATCATACTAACTAGTGTTTTATTTTTATTTTCTATTTTTCCTGTAGTTTCTTTTGCAATCAATCCATATCCTTGTGGACTTTTGGGCCAAATTGACTGCTGCTGCCCAACCACCGTCCCAGCAGTCCCAATTTAAGCCTAATTTCCACGCATTTTCGCGTGCGCTTTTTGCAAGAGTGGTTGCTGAGTGGGCTGCCTTGCTGTCTCGCGTCCGAGCGGACAGCGGTTGCCAGACCACTCAGCACTGCCCGCGAGTATCTAATACAAATCCGACTTCATATTTCATTCCATCCGTGATGGCCAGAAAAAGATATACTCTGACCTCGGGCATGCCAGCCTTCAACCCTGGGCAGCCCTTTACATTGGATCACCTCAAAACGGCCGCAATGAAAACCTCTTCTCAATCCAATCATAAGATTCAAAATATCCAGCGCTCGATGTCACTCACATCAGATATCCGCACATACTTTGTGCAGGATGCAATGTGTAGTAGTGACAATGCCCTACACTCCGATCTGTGTCCTGCCCCTGGGAGTATATCGACTGACGTATTGGCTGCTCCCGCGACATCATCACAACCAGAGCAATTAGCTGGAAAGGTGTCGTTCCCCCTGAACGGCTCCAGTGTCACTGCTAGAGAGGATGACGTGTCGGACCCTAATATGCTAGCACTTTCGAGACCATCGGATGAGGTCACTGACACGACCATGGAATTGGCCTTTGTGTCGGGTGAGCTGCCTCCCTGCCCGAGTCTGTTGCCCCCTGTTAATGAATATCCTCAGGGAGTGTTGGAGCCCATTCAGGGTTCAGTGGCCACACAATACAGACTGAGAGCGGCACACAACCTCCTTACATTGGCAGTTGGGATCGATGAGTAGGCAATGGACTTCATGAACATTTCAGGTAGGTCCACCGCCCCTTCACCGGATGTTCTCTACATATGCTCAAACACTGGTTATTTGATACAGTTTCATCCAGATAATACTTTAAATAATACACTGATTCCAGTCAATCAATTCTCAAAACCAGACCCCATTACGAAAATGACCCCCACAAGATCTCACGAATTACCAGATATCCATCCTGAGCCTAACTCTCACTGCATAGAGGAATCACCCTCATTCATTGGTCCAACCCCCGGAGAACACGATTCGAGGATCCAATTCAAGAGTCTGCATTTTTTATTACTAAAAATTGTTCCAAGCGCTTCTCTTTCCCAGAAGCCCAAGTCCTTAATAATACCCTAAGCACTATGAATACTGTGTTCTTGCGTTAGCAAAACTATATGAAGTACTGAATGGCAAACTAAATCATCAGACATCATTATTAGAACAATATTGTGGTGGTAGGGTAACCTTAGTAAAAGATTCCATCCCTACTTTAGATCCTCTTTCACACAATAGTGGTCATGACCCCAATGACCTATCAACCAGGTTGCCTCGAACCCTATCACCCATTTGTATGCTGTAAGTGAGATGGGTCTGATTCGAGGTCAAAGACCCCCAGAGTGTACCACACAGGTTTCCCCTGTACAATCCTGCCTAGTTGTGAGCTCTCCAAAAAACCTGTCTCATGCTTTAAACAATTCTGAGAGGGCGCGTGATAGACTCAATCGGGTGATGTCTGTGTACAAACAACTAGCTCTACCAATGTCTCTGATGTCGCAGCAGGATCTACTGTGGCATCAAATACTTACAAACTTTTTGCTCCTGTACCTTCCAATATAGATACCAACAAATGTATTCCCACAGTCACCCAGCCAGTTCCGTTCAGTCTAAGAAGACAAGTTGAACCAGGGCATTTTAGCAAACTCAGAGCAAGAGGGCGCAAGCTTATCAAGGCAGGACCCAGGCGTAAAAAAAACAAATAATGTTGAAGCAATTGAGCTGGCAGGATCTGGAATGAATCTCACAACACAGACCTTCATGCCATATAGACCACTTGATGAGCTGGTGGCTCTTACTGCCAGTCAGAACCCATCAGATGTTGTGCAAGTCAACCTCCCTCAGAATACTACATTACCTGTCACCATTAACAGAATCACTTCAAATGTTTGTTTGTTTGTTTTATTATTTGTAATGCGCACCTAATCCAGAGGTAGCAGGGCACAAGAGCAACAAGAGGGTTTTATAGCTTAAGTTACATGTGGTACTGTGGATGGAGCCAGCTATGGTTACATTGCTGGACACATCAACAACATTAAGAACAGATACACTAAATCATATTTACATAAAGAATATAATATACACAATTTATAAATTTATAACAAAAGGGTCAGTGAGGTGCCAGTACAATAGTTATCGTGTTCCTTGATCCAGTGAATAAGATCTTCCCTTAGAGATGGTGGTAGAGAGTTCCACTGTTGTGCTGCTTTGACAGGGAAACTACTCCCCCCAGTCATAGTACGTTTGAATCTTGGCACCAGTAGGAGGTTGGAGTTAGCCTTTCTGGAGGGGCGGCAAGGTGCTTGTCTGGTTAATCTCGTTATGAGGTATTGAGGGGCAGAGAGGTGGAGACATTTGTGAGTCAGAGAGACAGATTTAAGGAGAATCGTGTCTTTCGTGGAGAGCCAGTTGGCAGATCTTCTAGTATCAGAAATGTGGGCTTTCTTCCAGAGACTTACGCCTGCTTTTAAGGCATTATTTTTCAAGATTTGAATCTTGTTTGTGATGTATACTGTTTACAAAGGCTAAATCCTTGTCATAATCCCCCGTCAGCGGGATGAGGATCTGAGTATCATCGGCGTAATTCGTGTAGGTGATACTCAGACCGTCAAGATGGTTGAAAAGGGGCTTTGTGAAGATGTTGTACAAAGTGGGAGAAACTCAAGAGCCCTGTGGCACACCGCAGGTAATGGGCATAAGGTCGGCAGCTGCTAACGGGGAGAAAACTTGCATTGTTCTGTTATTGAGAAAGGACTGAATCCAGTCAATTGCCTCTTGGGAGAAATGGGCTGCCGACTCTAAGTGATTGCAGAGGATCTCATGGTCAACCAAAGGAAATGCAGCTGAAAGATCAAAGAGCAGCAGTAGTGCTGTTTTACCCTCGTCTCTCAGATCATCTATTTGTGCCTTAAGGTCTACGAGAGCGGTCTCAGTACCATGTTGGGGTCTGAAACCTGACTGTCGAACTCCTAAGAGGTGGTTATATTCAAGGTAGTGTTGGATTTGTAAGTATGCTATTTTATCCAGGATTTTAAGTAGGAATGGGGCGGTAGTGATGGGGCGGTAGTTAGTGGGGATGGAGGGGTCTAAATTTTGTTTTTTGAGGAGTGGGAGGACCCATGATTGTTTTAAGTTATTAGGTATGGTGCCTGAAGTGAAAGATGCATTTATAAGTTTGGTGATAAAAGGGGAGAGTTCATGAGCTGCGTCTTTTATGAGTTTTGCTGGGCATAAGTCACCATAGCAGTTGGACGGTTTCAGAGTAAGGATGACTTTCTCAACCTCTTTAGTGGATACTTTGCAAAGTTAAAGTGGGGAATGGCTAGATTGCGGCACTGTCACATTGGAATTGCTAGGTTTAGAGGTGGTAAGAAGAGTGTTTTTTTGTTATTAATCTTGGTTTGCAGGGTTGTAATTTTATTAGCTAGGACATTTTGTATGCCAGAGCACCAGTTTTTGTCCTTGAGGAAGGAGTCTGGAGTTTGGATAGGGGATTCTACCTCTTTCAGAATAGTGAAAAGCTCTTTGGTATTGGACTTAGCTTGGGAAATTCAGAGGTTGTAGGAGGTTTGTTTGGCCAGGATAATTTATTTTTTGTAGAGGGACGCTTGTTTACTCAAGTTATTCTTGTTGGTCTCTGAAGGATCTAGTCTCCATATTTTTTCCTATCAGCGTTTCTCTTGTCTAATTACTTTTAGGTGTGGAGAGAACCATGTATTTACATGTTTGGGAGATTTGCTCTTTCTCATTTTAAGTGGTGCTATGAGGTCCAGAGATTATAGCATCACTTTGTTGTACATATCTACCATAGTGAAGGGATCTGTATGGTCTGGGATAGAGTTGAGGGTGGATAATATCAAGGGAATAAGGTTTTCGGGAGTAATGTTTCTTTTGTTCCTGGTAGGGACAGCTGGGGCTATACTGTCAGTATGCATAGGGGATGGGGCCTCTAGTAAGAACATAATCAGATGGTGGTCAGACCAAAGCTGAGGCATTATGGACGTGACCGTGATTGGGCAGTTATGCTCGGCAATCCAGTCAAGTGTGGGTAGGACCTGAGATCTTTTGGGTGAAACCTAGTTCCTCTAATGAATTGTTGATTTGAGTGGCATTGGAGTCTAAAGGGTCGCTGAACCCAAGGTTAAAATCTCCTAGCATGATACTCTGAGAGGAGTTTTTAAGGTTGTTAGACAGGATGTTTGTTAAGTCTTCTTCAAAGTATCCTAGATGGTCCGGTGGTTGTTATATAAGGTGGATCGATACAGACTGCGTGTTGGATATGGTTAACTTGGCAGTTAAGGATTCGCATGAGTTTGTGTTATGAGGTGAAGAGAGTCTCAGTGTAAGGTTGGTTTTTACTATTATGGCGAGACCTCTTCCTCGAGAGGTGGTACGATCTAGTCTTAGAAGGGTGTAATCATCTGGGATGGCTAACATAATTGCTGGACCAGCTGCAGGGTGGAGCCAGGATACAGTAATCGCTAGGAAATCTATATTTTCATTTTGTAGAAGGTCTGCAATATCTGTTGCGTGGGCAACCATAGAGCAGGCATTTATAAGTGCACCCTTTATCCCAGACTGTGCTGGTTGGGGCAGTGATGGCTGTACCTTGACATTGCATTTCGGGGCAGAAGTAGGCTCTCGGAAGAGTCTGCTATTCAGTTGGAGAGGGTGCTGTGGGTGCAAGGACCGATAGTAGCATTACTTGGCGCTTTATTGGTTAAAGGTTTGAACCATGTACAGTCTTGGGAGTCTCGCCCGTAATTTATGGTTCCTTTGTGCTAAGGTGAAAGGTCTGGCTATCATGTCACCCTGCTTAGGGGGATGTAACATAGTGAGATCTTGTAGGGTGATAATATAGAGGAGTGTCCTTAGTAGGACTGTGTAGTGCGGTGGGAAGTATATATCATGTGCATGGAGCTAGTTGTGGGGTGGACTGTAGATAGAGATAGAATGTAGGCTGCAATTGAGGCTAAGTTCATAGATAGGACCACAGGTCTATAATTTGGCAGCTGAACATGTGGCACACATATTTGAATAATATAGTATAAGGTTGCTGACTATTTGCATGCAGGCAGAGTAAATCTGACAATCAGGCATGGCAAAGTGAATCTAACAATCTGGAATGGCAGAGTAAATCTAGCAATCTGGAATGGCAGAGTGAATCTAAAAATCAGGCATGGCAAAGTAAACCTAACAATCTGGAATGGCAGAGTAAATCTAACAATCAGGCATGGCAGGGTAAATCTAACAATCAGGCAAGGCAAAGTAAATCTGACAGTCCGGCATGGTAAAGTAAATCTAACAATCTGGAATGGCAGAGTGAATCTAACAATCAGGCATGGCAAAGTGAATCTAACAATCTGGAATGGCAGAGTGAATCTAACAATCAGGCATGGCAAAGTAGATCTGACAATCCGGCATGGCAGAGTAAATATAACACTTAAGCATAGAGCATATGCATAGGAGCCTAGGGCTATACGATTGGAGAAGTGCTCATATAGAGTAAACAAACTTGCATGAGGCTAGCATATTAGGTAACACATTGGGAGGCAAGCAATCATAAGCAGTGTTCACTTAGTTAGGGCTAGGTTGGTTACAGTATAGATTGCAGGATACTGCAATCTATTGGCAAACATGGGCGCCAGCGGGCCTTCACAGTTGCACAGGCTTTTGTGCTAGTGCGCAACAAAGAATAGGCGGCAAGTATGGGTCAGGGGGTTATGGCAACATGTATTTATGTGATCACAGATCTGATCATAGAAGGGTCAAGTCAATACAGCACAGGAAACTTAGAACAGGTAGGTGGGCTAAAGTTACCTTGAGATAGGTTGGCGGATCAAAGTGCAAGTGAGGAATTGGCAGTTTCCAGAGTAACACGCCGACACGCCTGGTCACGCTCGGTCAGCTCGTCAGAGGATGGCCCCTCTCTAGGCTTTACCTCATTGGCCGGCTCTCGCCTGCCGGTGATTGGTGGCAGGATAAGGTGAAAAATAGGGCCAATCAGATAGCAGCAACAGCTGGTATGCAGTCAGGCATACAATGAAGACAAGGTCAGGCGCGGGAGGTCCAAAGCGTGGTGGCCAGTTTAAATACTCATCAAGCAGATAACAACAAGACATGGTCCACTTCTCCTATTGGGATTGACAAAGTTAGCCCAGCCCAATCGAGCCTTGCTGAGTTGAGAGAGGAGATTAGAACTTCTATAACTGCATACATGTCTCAAGCACCTTGTGTCCAATCTCAACCACTGAATAGTCAACGACCTTTGGTATCGCAGGCCCCAGGTCTTACAACCTATGGCCACACATTACACAATTTGGGCGCTGCGAAATTTGGCAAAACTAATATTCAGCCACTACAGACATCTAATGTTTCCACTGATCGAGATACTCTATGTAAATCACAATTGCATGCCCTCACTTTTGCAGACCATTACCAAACCTATAACTACGCAATTATTCTCAGAGACGAATTCTACACAATTGATATCCTCATCGCAGAACTAGAGAGATATAAAAACTTCTATTGATGCATATATCACTGAGACTAATCTGTGTTCCCAAGGTACTAAAAACATATGGCCAAAGGGTTTCCCGGATGTGAGTGGAATATTAAAGGGGCCACCTATGAAAGCTAAAATGAGTACACAAAATGATGGCTCTTGAAATGAAGTTGATTACTCTGTGGCGACCCAAGGCATCCAAGAGAGATGTTTACCCAACTCAAATAGATTGTTTACCCAACCCAATTTAAGTCACACTGTTTGGTGCTCAGATGTCGGGAAGATCCTTATCCCAAGTATGTATTGAATAGAGCGAGTACTCGGAATATATGTAGCGAAATTCCTAGCCTGTCAGCGCTATCTTCAACAGACATAAATCTGGTAGAATTTATTAATGTAAATTAACTATCTGTGGGCAGAATTTATGTACATTCAACAATTGTGATGAATACTCTGTGGCAGGCAAAAGTGTTTCTATTAGAGCTGGGCTTTATTCTATTTCGAGAACCAAACATTAGAGACAATTTGGTGGAGAAACAACAAATCAAGATATATAAGCCTAGTAATAATAGAAACACTCTGCAGACTACCAGTTATATTCCCACTGTGACATCAGTAAAAGCTCACAATTGGGGATCATTGGGGATTGGGGATGTGATGCCACTGGCACCATCTGCAACTTACTTTGTTGAAACACAAGAGGGCATAGGCACCTTATCAATTCAGCGACCAAAAATCTGGCACAATATGATATAATAGCTCTTCAGGAAACTTGGCTCACAGATTGCCCCATATGGGAGTCCCACACTATTATTGCAACCCCTGCGATTCAGAATGCCAAGGGACGGCCCAGTGGTGGACTAATGTTAGCCATTAATAAAGCTTCTGGGTTCCTGAGTGAAAGACTTCCTTCACCCTCGTCGTATTTCCAAATAGTGAGCTGCTTAGAAACTTGCAAACCATAGTAATAGTTAACATCTATTGGAGTAGGATGAACATTTCAACAGTTTCCTTCTTTATGCAACTAAGGTGGATTCGTGACTGTTTAGCATATGAGCAGAGCATACATCGGACGATAATTGTGGGGGATTTAAACCTCCACTTAATTCCACAAAGTGGCATGGGGCAGGCAACTGATGAACTGATCTGGCATGATCTCATGCAAGAAAGAGGTTTTGTGATGCTGAATGGTGCGGTCTCGGAGGATGTACCAGCTCAGCCCACCTGGAGTAGGGGACCCCAGCAAGCCACACTGGATTACATTCATGTCCATACACATTTTTTACAATATGTGCAATCCATGCAGGTTGTGAAAACGAATCACAGTGATCATGACAAGCTTGTCATGTGCTACCAATGCCAAGCGGTAGTTCCACGTCCGAGAAATGACCATGTACATCATAATTTGGTCAATAATAGTGGCACACGTGTAAGATGGAACCCTAATAAATTGGAGCAGTTCCATCAAACTCTCTGCCACTCCTTCAGCCATCCTGGTGTGTTTCAATGAAATTGCTATATTAAAGTGATGCAGATCTTCAAGCACCTCAAAATGCCGGATTTGAGCATTAGGCACACACATTCCCACCCATATGATCCTATACTTCAGAGCAAGAAAGCAGACCTGCGTAGAGCCATTCGCAATCTGAAGTTTTTACCAGAGGCTGATCGTTTTTTTAGCGAAAAAACAACTAAAAGCCTCTTACAAATCGTGGTTAAAGGGCCTGTGACTGCTTCAATACCAACATAATGGGGAGAATATGTTACGCCAAATTCTCACAAAATCAACAAGCGGCATCTGAGCATGCTTGAATGAGGCAACTCATAAAACGAAGGAAGCAGTTCAGATCAATGCCAGTCCAAATGAAGTCTGGCAAGTGTACTACCAGAAGCTATATTCTTCACCATTTCCAGATCTAATTCAAAACACAGGCAATTCATGCATGTCATATTATTTCACATATTTAATTAATGATATTCAGCTTTGCATTATGAATTTGAGTCGTACAGGGGCTGTGGGTCCAGATGGCCTCCACAATGGCACACTGAAAGATCATCCATATGAATGGGAAAAGATTCTTAATCTGATATATAAACACACACTTGCCACAGGTATCATTCCAGATTCCTGGAAGAAGTCAATAATATTGCCTATTTTCAAAAAAGGTAATAGGGATGATCCAGCATCCTACCGACCAATAGCATTATTAGACTGCCCGGGAAAAATATTTGCGTGCCTAACTCTGAATATGTTCAACATATGGATGGATGCAAATACATTTCGAGATCCATTCCAAACAGGCTTCCTTCCAGGCATTGGGACAGCTGTTAATGTTATCACTCTAAACAGCATCATACGAAAGCAGAAACAACAGCAACAACCACTCTTTACTGCCTTTATAGATTTCAAAATGGCTTTCAATGCCGTCCCGTGAGATCTTCTTTACAAGAAATAAATGGACAAAAAATGCCCCTGGTCCATTGTAAAATGGATCATTGACCTACACACAGACACCACAATTCAGATTACATTTCCGAGCGATGGTCTGTTGTCTGATTTGATTCAGACTGCGTGTGGACTACAACAAGGATGCCTGTTAGCTTCTGCCATGTTCACGTTTTTTATTTCAGATGTTGGCTCAAGTTTTGAGAAAATTTTGTAGACCCCCTAAAAATTAATGGCGTAGATGTGAAATATCTGCTTTATGCTGATGACATGGTCCTCTTCTCAAAAACCCCCAACGGGTTACGTGCACTTTTGAGTGCTCTTGATGGCTACACCAAAAGAAATTGTATATCATTTAATTTAACAAAAACGAAAATGATACAATTTGGAAAACAAAAGCAACATAATGACGCTTACAGATGGCCATTGCAAGAGATCAATCTATCCTCCGTAACCTCATATGTTTATCTGAGCACATATATAAGTAACTGCCCAAACAAGCATGCCACCATCAGTACATAAAGCAGAAATGAATGACCAGCATTTATCAAAGCAAATTAATCAGGGGTAAATATTGAAAATTCTCGATAACACCATTACTAGTGTATTAAAAACAAAAGTTTATTCCAGTAATTCTATATGGCAGAGAGGCCTCCCTCAGTAAATCCTACCAATATTAATCAGTCATAGAAGGGTGTTTCTGTAAACGTGCTCTGAATCTCCCCATGTCGGAACCCATATGCATCCTGAGACATGAGCTTGGACTTTTGTCCCTTTATTCTATTCTACAAATGGAAATTATGTTCATTGTTTCGCAAATGTGTACTGAGTCTAGATCAACCAGGCTTATTAGGCCTTATATCTGCCTATCTCCTTAGATCTGAAAACACATTTGCAGTAGTATGGAGAAATATGGCCCAAAAGATCATTAGCAATTAGGTTTTTCCATAACAGTGTTTACAGAAAATCTAGATAAGGCCAAAAAACGCTTGTCGGAGGAAGACTGGATTAAAACCAGATCAGCATGCGGTTATACCAGAAATTTCAAAGCAACCCTTTCGCCTTAAAACGTTATGGAGAAACAGAGAGTTATTTAACTATGTTCCTTAATTCGCGTCAGCGTAACGATTACTTGTGATTTCGACTCAGGACTTCCTTGGTAGGCCAAATATTATGTGGCCGTAGAATTATAACA
Organism: Ambystoma mexicanum; assembly: GCF_040938575.1. Taxonomy (NCBI): domain Eukaryota; kingdom Metazoa; phylum Chordata; class Amphibia; order Caudata; family Ambystomatidae; genus Ambystoma; species Ambystoma mexicanum. The sequence goes on along the minus strand of NC_090937.1, from coordinate 420,914,521 downwards.
AGCTCTGAGATACACTGTCGCTTCTGTCAAACTGCCCCGGAAACTATGATGCATCTGTGTGCCGAATGTCCAATGTTAATATCAAAACGAACTCTACATTTTGCCCATTTAGTTACTGGCTATATGACTGTAACAAATGCCCGATGATGGAATTTATTATTTCATAGCAATTTGCGAATCATCAGATATGCGACAATTACAGGGTAATTCATAGAATTCAGCGTACAAGTGGCACACGCGGTTGGCGCACAGTGTGTGTGTGCGACTTTCTGCGCCAGCCGCGTGCGCTAAAATCCATTTCTGCGCACAGCGTATTCATGGATTTTAGCTACAATAACCAGCCGCGGCGCACAGTGGCGCAGCGACCCTGCAGCAGCGCCAGTTATGCCCCCAAGAACGCCCCTCGCGCAAGGAAAAGCCATCAAAATCCCCAATCCAGTGCAAAGGGATGCGCTAACCCTGTACCAGTATACAGGGCCATACACAGCACACGGCAAGTGGGGAACGTGTATTTCGGGGGTGCGCGGGAAGTTTCACACATGATTGGCCCTGTGCAAGTGGGGTGTGTGTATTCCTGGGGTGCGCGGGAGGTTTCACATGTGATCGGAGCAGGGTATGTGTAAATCGGGGGTGCACGGGAAGTTTCACATGCGATTGGCCCTGTGCGAGTGGGCTACGTGTATAACTGGGGTGCGCGGGAAGCTTCATACGCGATTGGCACTGTGCGAGTGGGGTACGTGTATTCCTGGGGTGCGCGAGAAGTTTCACATGCGATAGGCCCTGTGCAAGTGGGGTACGTGTATTCCTGGGGTGTGCGGGAGGTTTCACACGCGATCGGAGCGGGGTACGTGTAAATCGGGGGTGTGCGGGAAATTCCACATGCGATTGGCCCTGTGGGAGTGGGGTACATGTATTCCTGGGGGCGTGGGAAGTCTCACACGTGATCGGAGCGGGGTACGTGTAAATCAGGGGTGCGCGGTAGGTTTCACATGCAATTTTGCTGTCAGAGCGGGGTACGTGAATTTGGGGGGTGCTACCCGTGAATTGGCAGTGTGGGTCCTCCCAGGTGTTCCCTCTACACCCTCCACGGCCCCTGCAGGCAGCCCACACCACAGGGGACTACCCTGCACCCCTGGTCATGTCCCGCAGGCAGCCCATCCACCATAGGCATGCCCCCCAGCCAAGCCACATGACACCTTGCACTACTGATCACCAACTCATGTCCCCCAGTACCCCCACCCCCCAGCAGTCAGGGTCACCTGCCAGCAGGACCCCACTCATGTCCCACACATGTCCCCCAGCAACCCCACCCCCCAGCAGTCAGGGTCACCTGCCAGCCGGCCCCCACTCATGTCCCCCAGCACCCCTACCCCCAAGTAGTCAGGGCCACCTGCCAGCAGGCCCCCACTCATGTCCCCCAGCACCCCCACCACCCAGCAGTCAGGGGCACCTGCCAGCAGGCCCCCACTCATGTCCCCCAGCACCCCTACCCCCCAGAGGTCAGGGGCACCTGCCAGCAGGCCCCCCACTCATGTCCCACACATGTCCCCTGTTAGGGAGAATTCTCTGTTTAGGGTGAATTTCCTAACCTAGTGAGTCCACCAGCAACTTTGCTGGATTTCTGGAGTTTATTTTTTTCATCCTGCCAAGAGTGAGACTCTTTTCCTCCCACTCTTGGACATGTTTGTGGTATTTCTTTGAATGTTAATGTGTTCTATGGGCTATGGAGTCGTTTACTCCATAGGGTCTCATGTGTTTTGCTATGTGTGTTACACAGCACCCTCCGTGCCGTAACACTGGGGTGTCCTAGGTGACCCCCACCATAGACTCCATACCCTGGGACTGACTACTGTCTCCCAGGGCATGTAAAGTCACCATTGGCTTTACTAGACCTAAATTTACTAACAGAACCAGTACAAACCATCCTATTGTGGACATACTGGTAGGGGTAATTTGATTACCCCTGGGTCTGTTGTTCGAGGGGGCACTGTCCCGTCCCCCCTCGTCGAGTTTTGGCTGGTGCCAGTGGATACTACTTTTTATATACGACCGCAAATATATTCCTATGGGATTTTTCCATTATCCGAGGCTAATACTTGTTCTATGTAGCCTCGGTCATACCGCCGGTTTATTAAATTAATATAAATTCACCGGTTGGTATTTTCTGCCAGAACTTGTTTTTTAAAATGGCGTATGTGTTCGCCTCTGTAGCTCCAAACCAAAGGTTGAGCGCTGTGTTCCACTTTTGGCGGGCTTCTGCACAGAAGCCCTCCAGAATGGTGCCATTCTGTCTGGGTACCACAGAGGGTGTCGGAGGGGCTTTAGGCACCCTGGACCGAGTTGCCTTGCCAACTCAAGTCGCACTCTGGTGTGATTGACCCAAGTGTTGAGCCGCCCGCTCACCACTTAGCATGTTTGATTGACAGCTTTGCTGAATGAATGGGGGGTTTTCTGGCAACTGGACAGCCGCTAACCACTGTACCGTGACCAAAATGTGGTGCCTTGTGACTGAGCACTCCGCGGCTGGTCTCTTCCCTGGTGGTGCAACAATCTTCAACTTTCCTCGACAACAAGATCATCTCATCTTCTGGCAAAGCCCCGACATGCATCCACCACCAGGAACAACTGCCCCCGCCGGAGCTGTCTCTTCACTTACAAGGTACTGTGTCCACCTGGCTTCCCTTGTGGCGGTTAGCGTGAGGTGTCTTAAATCCTTACCTTTCCACTGGGTCGCCTCCAGACCTTCTTAACTTTTGTTCTAAAACTGGTCCAACCTTTCTGTGACATTTTGCTACAAAGAGTTGAAGTGCATTTCCACTGTGGTATTTTTGGGACAAACCACCTTGCCTCTCTCCGAGTGGGCCTGGCCTCTGAACTTTGTGATCTACAGCAGACCCTGCCTTGCTTGCCTTGCATTTGTCTCGTAAAAGTGTTGGTACTGAGTTGGTTTCATACTCTGCCTTTTTCTCTCCCTTCCTAACAATTATTAGAGTGCCATCTAGGTGAAAGCACTCACCTCTGTCTGCAAATAAGGGGTGCCGTTGAACCTAGACTTGTCGAAATATTGTTATGGGATTGATATTTACTTATAGTAACTGTGATTGAAGTTGTTTGCCATATTAGTGCCAGTGTGTTTTTCATAGATGTGTTTTTAAATAAATTATTATATATCTTTACACCCAAGCTCTGATTCGTGTCTGCTTGTTCTACTATGTAAATTGCCCTATCTTGTATACTGCAAATACTGCCTAACTCGTCTTGAGAGAAGTCTGACTGCTCAGCCACAGCTACCAGGTAAATCTGGGTGGTACAGACTGCTACCAATTGGGTTTACCGCTAACTCCTGTAGTCTTAAACTTTTTGCAGTGGTCCCAGAGGGAACTGCACAGGTTTCTGCCTAACATCCCCCAACACCCCCACCCCCCAGCAGTCAGAGTCACCTGCCAGCAGGCCCCCGCTCATGTCCCACTCATGTCCCCCAGGGCCCCCACCCCCTGCAGTCAGGGTCACCTGCCAGCAGGCCCCCACTCATGTCCCCCAGCACCCCACCCCACAGCAGTCAGGGGCACCTGCCAGCAGGCCCCACTCATGTCCCCCAGGACCCCCACCCCCCAGTAGTCAGGAGCACCTGCCAGCAGGCCCCCACTCATGTCCCACTCATGTCCCCCTGCCCCCACCTCATGACGATCCTCAATCATGGGCCTAATGGCCAGCCACATCACACCCCATGCCACCCCAGCCCAAAGACCCAACCAAGTATTGCATCCACCCACATAGAAATGCCCATTACATGATACAACCAGAATGGCAAATATGTAAATGAACACATGTCCGTCACACACACACAATGGGTGCATGTGAATGTGAAAACCCACATCATGACATGCATGAAATCAATGAGAGAATACCACACACCGAAGTATGAAACAAAAATGTATTGAATTCAAAATGAATGTAATGAAAAGAAAACACACAATAATGTGAAGAAGAAATAAAACGCAGAATGTCCAGAAAATAATCAAAAATATTAAATCAGAATCCAAAGAAATCCAAATGAAAATGTGTCCAAAGTCTCAGTCCAACAAAGCAAATCCAAGGGAAAAAAATAAGTGAAATCCATTGCTCCATGGTGAAATGAAAAGAAAAAAAAGATAATCCACTGTTCAACTATATACAAATCACCAATCCAGTGTCCATGAGCCCAACAAATGAAATGATATCTACAAAAAAGACTACCTAATAAAGAGCTATATACAAAAATGTGGTGCATTGTCCAATCGCCACAAAATAAACAAAACAGAAAGGAAACCTAACACTATCTAACTATTTACAATGGCAGCGGGCTAGTCCGACGGCTCACTTATTGATGTCGCAGGCCAGGGCATCATCGAACTCCTGCTCAATGTCCTGGAGGTGGTCCTCTTCCATGCCCTTGAGGGTTCGCAGGGACGACAACATGTTAACCTCCAACTCCCTGCGAATTGCCTTGAGGCACTCGGCCCGCCTCAGGGCAATCCGCATGGAGTTCTCCGCCCTGACCATTGTGAGCCGTGACTCTTCCGCCCGCTGCCGCTCCGCATCCATAGTGTGGCCCAACCGCTGCCACACGGAAGACACTTGAAATCCAGGTTCCTCCTGCCCTATGGCCGATGCCTGCCCCTCCGATGTTGAAGGCCCCGAGCCATCATTGCTCCCACCATGTTGCTGCTGCTGTGCCTGTGCCTGCGCCCTGGCTCTTGCTGCCTGCATGTTCTCCTCTGGCTGGGGTGCAGTTGTCGTGGTGGCCACCCCTGCTGGACGTCCGACTCCCGACTGTGGCAGGGATGTGTCCTCCACCAGCCTGGCTGCTGGGTCAGGGGCAGCTCCACAGGGTACCCAGTTGACACATGGGTGGGAAGATGGCATGGAGGACGACTGGCGCGTAGGGGGTTCAGGTGAGGAGGGGGTCACAAGAAGGTCCAGCACATGGAGGAATCCAGCACCGGTGACCCATCCCAGTAGGTCAACGTGGTCAAAGAGGCATGTGAGATGACGTGCAGTCTCTCCACGAAAAGACTGCAGGTCACCTCGCATGCCACGTTGACGCAACGTTATCACACTCAGGATAGGCTCAACATGGTCCCGGATAGCCACGTCTGCAGGGAGAAGAAGGCCAGTTGTTGTGCGCTCATCCCCTCCCTGAAAACGGGTCTGGACGTAGGCATCCCTGCTGGTGCCAGATGATGCAGTGACAGGGTCAGGGACAGAATTACACACAGGCACCTCTGCGGCGGCCTGTGCTGCCTCCTGTCCCTGCCCCTGAACTGCACCACTAGCACCAATGGAATCCCCACCTCCAGACCCCATGTGTGTCCCTTCCGCGGCCTCCTCCTCCACCAAACCCCCCACCAACCTGGATGATTCTGTGCCATCTTCCTCCTTTGGACCCTGTGGGGTCTCAGCTGCCCCTTCTGCTGCCGAAGAGTCCACCTCCAATCTCTGCCTCTAGGACCTACCCTCGGCAGCTGTGGCCTGGGACGCGGCACCAGACTCCTCACTCCCCGATGAGATGACAATCTGGGAGGGGAGCCGGGCCTTGCGTCTCCGGCTAGTGGTGCGATCCCTGCCGCTGTGCTCCACAGCAACCTCTCCGCCCTCTTCATCAGTTGACACTGCAGACAGGAAGAGATACAACACAGACATCAGGGCACTGTACAATGGACTGATACACACATGACAGTTGCACATGAGTGGCAGTGTCAAACTTCAGACATGGCATCACACCCCATGACACACATGTCATTTCAACTCACACACATGAGCATTTCCACAGCAACATTGCACCAGGCAGCAACATCCATACACATACAACAGCATGAACAGCCGAAGATGAGCCTGACATCACATGAAACACAGGGAGTGCACTAGACACACACATACACCACCACACTTACATGCATGTCTACATCTCTAACTGTCGCAGTGATGCGATCGGCATACATTTCACATTTGGCATTCAGCCTTCTACATATCAGTGTCACGTGCATCCATGTTGCATCACAGTTGCACACTTGTCAAATACACACACATGCACATGTACACAGTGCTGATACATGCAGCACGAACCACCATCCATGTGTGACACCACAACCATGCCAACGTACATACACAGAAATTCAAACATGTGTGCTACCACACCTGCATTTGCACAGCATGCTTACCAAAACATACACCATCGACATGTCTCACACCTAAGAGGACTCACATGTGGCAGCCTCACGCCCCTGTTCATACACATCCCTACATGGCCCTAGGAAAACACATGTGCAACCTGCACACTACTGGCACACCACCACGCGCACAGCATCCAATCAGTATGCATGTACACTTACCACTCGACTCCAGACGGGTCTGCCTCTCAATAACCTGGACATGGAGCGCTGGGCATATGTGTTCCAGGACCCTCATCTGGTGGTCGGACAGGTGGCCCCGGCGCCCCTTGGCATCCGCTGCCTTCAAGAGGCGCCGGGCCTTGTTGAGGGTCCTGAAGTCCTCCCAGCGCTTCTTGACATGGTGTAGGTCGCGGACTGCCACCCCCTCCGCGTTGATGGCAGTCACAATGTCCATCCAGATCCTGGTCCGTCCTTCATTGTCGGCGCGCAAACTTCCAAAGAGGGCATCATACCGCCCCAGGACTTGCTCCACCAGGACACCAACATCCCTGGCCTCTCTGGCTGGGGGTTGCCAGTGGTGCCAAATGGTGTTGTGCCCGACATGGCAACCCCAGAGGCAGGAGTGGGTGGGCAACTGGGTCCTGGGGCTGGGCTGTGGAGCGATGTTATCCCAGTCAGAAGTCTTCGGTTCCAGCAGGGGTGGTCACAGCAACTGCACCCCTGGCTGACGTGCAGGTAGCAAATAGCAGGGCAGCAGGCAGTCAAGCAGCAGCAGATGGCAGGGGGTAGAGTGCTCGGGGCTCTGGGGTCAGTAATTCGGCCTTCTGGGCAAGAGCGTGGTCTTCCGTGTGTTGTTGCGTGGCCAGCTTGATACGGAGTGATTTGGCACGTGACAATTTTGCACGTCAGCGTGTAATTTGAGGAAAGGCCCTTCGCGATTAAGCGCGTCAGCACACGTACGCGGTTTCATTGGACCAAAGGCCCTTAGCGCATAAGCGCTTCTGTGACTCGCGCGGGCATTTCCCTCGTGACGTGGCAGCATGCGTGGAAAAACTGCACATCCGCGTGTGGATGCGTGTAATCCGAGGAAAGGGCCTACGCGCGTAAGTGACACGGGCTGGCATTTCCATCAACACGGGTGCATGTTCATCGTACACGTCCAAAAACTGCACATCCGAGTGTCAGCTCGTGTAATTGGAGGAAAGGGCCTTAGCGCGTACACGCGTAAGTGACGCTGTACGTGTGGGCCGCTTTAAAAGGTACGTGTAGGACCCCATACCCTTGTACGTGCTTTTCGTGGAGAGCAAGTGGGTGAATTCTGTACTTCCTGTCGGTTCACATGAGATTACTTCACAGCGTTTCAAGTTCGTACTCCCTGTTACCTCTAACAGCGTTCTTTATTCTTTTTGGGCCTGTTTCCTCAAACAGCGTTCACTTCTTCTTTTGGCCTGTCTCCTCAGACAGCGTACAATTCTTCTTTTGGTGGGGGTGTGCACATCTTTTTCACGTTCTTTTTCCAGGCAGACGGTGAGTCGCACACATACTTACCAACTGTGCTTGCCCCGTGTGTCGCGTACCCCTTCAGAGGTCATTGTAGGCTACGTGTATTACGCATACGCTTATTTTTGTGTTTCTTGGTGCCACAGCGTAGTGCGGGTTCATTTTTTCACGCACGTGGTCTACGAGGGGTTGCCTGCATGTTATTTTTTTATTTTGGGCTGCCTGTGCGTTGCGTGACCCATCATCTTCCCCCAGGAGTCACAGACAGCCTTGTTAGAGCACTAGGGTACAAATTCCATCTAGTACCCTACCCCTTTCACCCGCAAATGCCCAGGACAATAGTTTACTACTACTCCCATATGCACAACAACATCAGTGCCATGGTTGGGAGGCGACCAAGCGGTAAGGGAGGCAAAGGTGGCCGACCTTCAAAAGGTGGGCATGGTGGGCGCAGTAGGGGACGTGGCCGGGTTTTGCAGGGTGTCCCTAGACCCCCATGTGTGGAGGACCAATCATGGACACCCATGCCCCCCCCATGATTGAGGGAAACGTGGCTGACACCATCCCAGCTCAGCCCTTGTTGGACCAGCCCATTGTGGTACCTGACCTGGCATAGGATGACTCGCAGACTGATTTCCAGGTCAGCAGGTCTAGGCCACGTGTGGCGGTGGAAGTTGGTGTCACCAAGCCACGTGAATCTGGGGCAGCTATGTCATCTGCTGCCCCAAGTAGGCAGGGTGGGGAGGCTGCAGGGGCAGCTGCAGCTCCATCCACCCCAGCTCTTAGTCTCCCAGCCAGGACAATGTCCGTCCAGGTCCATCAAACTGATGTTCCCCCTGCCAACATCACACTTCTGCCAATGCCTTTACCAAGGCCTATGGTCATTTTGCATTTGCACACTCCTACTACCCAGTCCACCGGTGCTTCTGCCCCTACTGACCAGAGCGGTGTAAGCCACTCAGGCTCCACTCCACCTTTGAAAATGAGGAAGAAGGGTGCTCTGGCACAACAGGCTGAGACCCCAGACACGGTTACACACTCCGGCAGGTCAAGGAAGCCTAGCTTTAATGACCCAGAACTTGATGCACTTGTGACCTATGTGTCGGCACATAGCCAAAAAATGTTGGTGACTGCAGGGTGCAAGACCACACCTGGTCAACGTAGGGCACACTGGCAGACCATCGCGGACCGCATAAGTGCCCTTGGATTTGTGAGGCGCACAGCTGATGATTGCTACAAGCAGTGGAATGACCTGAAACACAGAGCAAAGAACAAGCTGGCCTCAAATCATGCCGCTACTCTGGTGACTGGCGGTGGGTCTCCACAAGAGGACAACAAACTCATGGAACATGAGTCAGTTGCTGCGACCTTCGTCACAGAGGAACAGATCCAAGGTGTGGGAGAACTACCTGATTACGAGGCATTGTCCGGTGAGTGCCCATGCGTGTGTGTGTAATCCATGTGTATGTTGTTTAAGTGATGAGTTCTGATGGAGTGCCAGGTGAGGGTGTGTACTCCTGAGTGTTATGGGTCACCCATTTGCTTCCTCCCATACATTCACGTGCCTTGGATTTGGGTATGACTGTATCCCTTATGCCCACAGTTGCCAATTACGCCCAGATTAGTGCACTGTCATCTTGCAACTACATTGGTCAGATTTTGTAAGTGTTCATTCAGGCTGATTGTTTCCACTCTCCTATTTTTAGTACACATTATTCTGCCCTATTGCAACATATGTTATATGCTTCGGTCATTGTTTACAGCCGACACTGGGCCACTACTTTTACCTGGTTATGTTAATGATTACACCATTCAGGCCGATGGAGTATTGGGCTGCAGAAATGTTTTATTACGGCCTGTTTGCATGTGGAAGATAACAGGTGTTTCTTGTAATGTTAAAGTGACCAACCATTGATCAGCCCACAATGACTGTGTTATTGGACACTGGATGTGTTTCAGTGTGTGGCACATGCATGTTTTGCAACACTATTCAGCATCAATCTTCGCATCATGTCGATGTGACATGGATGTGTGACAGTACTCATTCACTGACATATTGATATAGTTTTGTAATTTACCGTGGCTATGCTACATGACATCTGTGTGGTGGCATGTGTCATGTATGTGTATTGGACATGCCACTCACATCCTGATGTGTGATGCCAGTGCTACCCAACATGCTGCAAATGTGTTGCATATCCATCTTGCTCTCCCCAGTTTCTACCTTTTTGACTCCACTTCCAACTCTTTGACAGTGCATGCATGGCAGGGTTATTGTCATGTGGGACATGTGTAATTCATGTATTGGATCTCTGGCTTGTCACGGCCTATGTGTGTGCTATGGTGCTCATGCCTGTTTCCAATTGTTGTCTTTCATGTTTTTGCAGGTGATGACGCACTTGGTGCTGTTGAGGTTGAGATGGTGCAGACTCAGGAGGAATCTTAGGCACGACTGGGCACCAGTGGGGGACGTGGTGTGGTGGTGGGTGAAAACCCAATGTTACTGCAGACCATACTGTCCAGGGTGCCTCTGGGTGCACCTCCCCAGACCTCTATTCAGGTGCTGAGTCAGATGATGAGACTTATGTGCAGTTGCAGGTAAGTGTTTCTGGCAGGGATTCTGTTCTGTCCAACCCACCTGGACCAGGGGTAGAACCCTCTATGGGGATGTCAGTGTTGGTTGGTCCGCCTTTGGCGGTTACGGATGAAGGGTCACACTCCACAGGATCTGATCCTGTTCCTGGGCCGGCAGATCAGAGGGGGAATGCAGTCCTGCAGCCTCAGGCAGTGCCAGTATCACAGCAAGGTGCAGATCGCCTTGCCCCAAGCAGGTGTGGTGCCCGTTGACGCGGTGGCCATGCACCACCAGGCAATACTGTATGGGAAAACTCCATGTACGGTATGGCAACCCAACAGGCAGCATCAGTAGAAATGATGGCTCAGGCAATGGAGAGGGTGGCCACTTCCATTATCCCCCTTGAAAGGCAGATGGAGCAACAACAGCAGGCAACAGACACCATTTGCCAATCACACAGGGAAGACATGTTGGCGTCCAACAGGGACCGACGGGCGGCACTGGAGACTCTGCGTGAATCCATATCAATAGAGTCCCAGGGCCACAGGGAAGCCCTGAGGGTAGAACTCCATAACCTCAGGCAGAGTCTGCTTGAACTTGAGGATTCCCGAAATATTAGGGCAGAACCGCAGCTGGAGCAGCTCACACGTTCGCTCTCAGCTGAGCTGCATACAACACGTGAGGAGATCCGGGCATCACGCGAGGCCATGCGTGCAGAGATGTAGGCAACCCGTGATGTGCTGCATGGGGATCTCCGCACTTTAATCCTCCAGAATCAGACCTTCCAGACCCGCATGCTTGCTGCCTCCTGATGCAGCAGAGGATGAGCAGAGCGACAGCAGTTCTCCCACAATGGCATAGCCATGCAGGCCATGAGCCCAAGGAGGTATTTTTTTTTTCGCAACATCCACGCAGGTGGGTGTTGGTGTGCACCCTTTCCTTGAACCTCCTGTTAGACACACACCCCTCCTGCTTCCCGTTTCCATGGGCTTGCAAAGGGTGTGACCAAGTGACAGTGAATTACACAGTGATGTTGGGCTCCCATGAGCTGTGTGGGCAGTCTGTAGTCAATACTGTGTAGACATCCCTAGTGGATATTGTTGTTGTATTGTACACTGCATGGTGTATTGATATGTGCTTGGGCATCCATGTCTTCCTCCTAATCTGCAGGCTCCTTCCTCATGTCTTCACAAGGCCGTCTACTTTGCAGATGCAGTTCATGTTGTATGCAGTACACTGAGACATTTGCGTGGCAGCAACACTCTAAAGTTGTAAGGGGTCGATGTGCTGGCGTATTCAGGTTGTAAGACTACCACTACTTGAACTTAGTACTGTCATGTTTTTGCATTTTTCCATGGTGTGTTGCAGAATTGTGTTGGTGGTAAGTATTTGGTAGTGTGTGCTGTTAGTTATAAATTACTGGGAGCATATTGCGTATGGGCAGTTTCCATTAAGGACAGTGTACTTTGTGACACTTGTGTCAGGTCTTGTGCATTGCTTTGTTTGCTTTCACATTGCATAACATGCCATGGTGTATTTGGTGGTGGAGCTGGGGAGGGGTTGGGTGACATGGCACTGTTCTCATGTTGTATTTAGCAAGGGGGTAATGAATATCGCAGCATAGGTCTATGTCTTTTGATGACACAACATTGGTGGTGTTTGGGTAGGTAGAGATGCGCACAATGTAACACTTCCAGGTGATCAATCTCAGGCTGGTATGGTTTTGACAGTTGAATGTCCCTTATGTAATCATCATTGATTGTCAGCTGGTATGTGCCAGGGCTGTGTGCACTCCACAGGGGTGTGATTTTAGGTGAAGTAATTAGCCACCAGCTGCGTACGGGCTGCCTCATCACGTGCCCTTTCCCCTCCCATGCACAGCAGGCGTGCATGTGGTTGGGGATGTGGGGGCACCACCATGTCCACTGGCAGGTCCCGGCGTGTTGCAACGTTGTGCAGGACACATGCTGCCACTATGATCCTGCACACTACTGGGGAAGCATATAACAGCTGCCCACCAGAACGGTTATGGGAGCAAAAGCGTGACTTGAGCACTCTGAATGTGCGCTCCACTATGCCCCGGGTTGCAATATGGGCTGTTTTGTATCTTACCTCGGGTGGCGTGGTGGGGTTCCAAATTGGCGTCATCATGTGGGTGCTCAGATGGTAGGCACTGTCCCCTGGGGAGGTGGTGATGGGTATCATTAGTGGGGTTGTGACATTACTCAGTATCTGACATGCATGCATGTGCAGTGGCATTTATACTCACCAAGAAGCCATGTATCGCCATGCCGCCCAGCTTCTTGGTCCCGGTTTAGGGTTGACATTCTGTAAATGAAACTGTCATGGGTGGACCCTGAATAGTTGGCACATACTGAGGTGATGATTCCCATGGCATCACATACTACCTGCACGTTGATGGAATGCCAGTGCTTGCGGTTTCTATAGATGTGCTCAGATGCCCTGGGGGGACGTAAAGCCACTTGGGTGCAATCAATGGCACCTAGGACTTTGGGGAATTGTGCCACCCCATAGAAATCCTGTATGGCGGCCTGCCTTTCTGCAGGTGTTCTGGGCAGGTATATGTGCCTGCGGACTGATGGGCGTGCAGTCATGATACCCAACACCTGGTGTAGGCAGCGTGACTGCGTGGCCTGTGACATCCCCCCCCCCCACTATAGCACTTGTCAGCTAAAATGATCCAGTGGCCAAGAAGTGCAGTACATTGAGGACCTTCTCCAGGGGGCTGAGTGCTTGGGAGCACAGGGTGGGTGATGTGAGGTCATCCTCTCACTCACTCACTCACTCACTCACTCACTCACCAGGTCAAGTATTATGTGAGGTGGAAACCTGTACCTCCCATACACCTGGTCATCAGGCATCCCAAAAAGGCTGGTTCTGGGTGTAATAATTCTGGGCCTGACTATCCTCCTCCTCCTCCTCCTGCGGTATCCCATGACCACTGCTGCTAGGATCGGTATATTCATCTTGGCGCCTGTGCTTGTTTGTTGTTTGCGCGCACTTTTATGCTGCGCGGGTCCACGTACGCCTGCTTCCTGCTGGCATACGTGTTTCCGGATTAGCGCCTCTTTTTTGGCGCACGCATTGGCCCCGTTCAATTCCATGAATACGTGTTGTAGACGCGCGTGTGGGCGTTCCGCGCATTTGCCTCCTGTACTTCCCCCGTGACGCCCACATTTTCACACGTTGTTCCCCATTCCGTGTGTTACGCCCCTTGTTCCGCCTACTTTTGTTGTGTGCGCTGTGCTATGTGCGCTTTCGCTGTGCACTTAGCGCACGCTGTTTGGAGACGTGTGCGCCAGCGTGCGCCACGCAGAATTTTACCGCACATCCAGGGATTTACACGCGCACGGACTTCCATGAATCACTGTGCGCGGGTTTCGCTGCGATTTTCGCACTTGCACTGCGATTCGCATGCTTTTGCAAGCTTGCGCCGAAAATGTCAGCGCACATAATTCCATGAATCGGCCTCTTAATTATTTATATAGTTTGGACCTATTGACAAAGGTGATTGCCATGAGTCACTTATAAGGGGTTCGAATAGGAAAGTGTTTTGCCAAGAAGAAACTGTACATTTTCTTTGTTCTCTATCCTGCTTATTTATTTTCTTTTGTTCTTTTAATTAGATATATTTTGTGTTTTTTTTTTACTATTCATATTAAGAATAAGCAATTGTGTATACATATGTAATAATAATATTTTAACTTTGTGAAGAAATTATGTTATGTTGAAAAATCAAGTTTCTTGATTAAAACAACTTTTAAGAAAGAAAGAAAGAAAGAAAGAAAGAAAGAAAGAAAGAAAGAAAGAAAGAAAGAAAGAAAGAAAGTTAGTTCATTGGGCCTAATCATGAGTTACGTGGTTGGGTAAATAGTGGTTGTAAATTGGCACTAATTATGTTACCAGAAATATTCTGCCACATTACTGCACATCAGTGCTACGCATTTGGCAGTAAGGTGAATGATTTAGATCCAGCAAAATTGTGCAGGTAAAATCTTTCACCTTACCGCCAAATATTGTCAAATTTTCCACACAGAATTACGACTTGTGGTAAATCCACTAAAAATCCCCATGGAGTCCTATAAAGGGGACACACACAACCCTGCTGTCACATGCAATCCTGTGGTAAGTCCACATGACTGAGGGACTGATTCTGAACCGGGTGCAGTGAGCATGCTAAATTGCATGCTTCTCTGTGCCTTTTCCAAACGTCCAAGCACCACGCTTATTCGGAAGTGTGCCAGGGCAGTCAGCGCAATGCATGACAGAGCACTGTCTGCAATCTGCTTGTTGGTATAGATAACGGGCGGCTTGCAAGTTGGTAGCAGTTTTGTTAAATAGCAAGTTAATCGCAATTTAACAAAGTGCTGCCGAGAACATGATAAAACACAAATGAAGGGGTACAAAAAATACAAGGTGTTTTTGTGCTACTTTAAAAAAAAAGACATTAGAAAAAATAGTGATGCAATTTTAAGCAGCATTCTTGAGTTTGAAAATGTCTCTTTTTCAAGATGTAAGGTGTACATTTGCAAAACAAAGCTTGCGTTTAACAGTGCTTTTTCCATTTCCCTGATGCAGGTGCTGGGGTGAGTTGTGCCGTTTCCCAAGACACTTTTAACTAATTTCTTGAACTCCTGTTTTGTTCCGCAGAGCATGTTCACCCACTCCCTCCCCACCTTGTCCCCGCTTCCAGGTTCTCCTTCACCACCTTCCTCCAGCCCACCATGCTCTCATTGGCCAGCAGGTCTGTGTTGTGGAAAGGGTCCTGACCTTTTCCAACCCTGAGCACCATTTCCCTGCTGCAGGTGCTAGGGGGAGTTGTGCCATCTCCCGAGATGCTTTGAACTTAATTTCTTGAACTCCTGTGTTGTGCTGCAGCACAGGTTCACCCGCTATCCCCCCGCCCCTTGTCCACGCTTCCCAGTTCCCCTTCCCCACCCCCCTCCCATCCACCTGATTCTATTGGACAACAGGCCTCACTTTCGGCTACCAAAGGCAGCCCCTGCCGTGGCAGCCCCTTGTGGCTAAGGACCCAGAGGCAAAGGACAGCTCCAGTGGATGCAGTTCCAGATGGTGTCTGCGGTGTCACCCGGGGAAGCAAGAAGCCTGCAGCCAACAACCTGCTGCTATCAACCAGGTAGATGCAGTGTGATTGGGAAGGAAGGAAGATATTCCCACCCGCTTAGGTGATTCTGAATGAGAGACAAACAATAGAAAACAGTTCAAGAGAGCAGGGGGGAGGGGTGTGTGCTCACAGGAGAATGCACATTAGCACAGTGCATGCATTAGAAGCTTTACAGTAGAGGCAAGTGTGAATGTCATCTTAGTTATAGACAGCTATTTTGAAACATTGGCCCAAGCGCAGCAAAATCACTAAACGTATTAGTATTAGTACTGCATTAGTAGTACAGACATACATCCACAACAGAAATGAGCTTCTGGGAAGTTCAAAGCCTTCCAGTGCCTCTGAGGCCATAGGCCTTAATGCCAGGGAATAATGTGTTCTGCAAGGCCACGCAAAGGGGACAGAGCACCTCTTGGCAGTTACCATCCCATGATACAGACAGCATGACCCGAACGACCCAATACCCCCCATGCCAGAGTTGCAGTCCTCCTGTGCTTTGATCCTAAGATCCCCACGTACCATGGTGCCAGCCAGGCCAAGACCCCTGACCATAAAGCTGTTAGACCCTTAATCGATCACAAAGATCTGAAAGCAAAGCTATCTTGCCTTCCCATGTGGGTCATGTGATTTGTGCTGCAAGGTGCCAGGGAGGGATGAAATTATAGCTCAAAACGAGGGTGGAGGACTTTGGAGGCTGCTGGCGCATTTGGGAGTGAGTGAAGTATGCAAGTTGGTAAGACCTTGGCTCTCCCCCTGGGCCCATCCCTCTGTCTGCCAGGTGCACCATTACAGTGATAGAGAAGCACTGTTTTCAAAGTAACTAATTGCTTGTTAGGCCCTGTTTTCCTGCGGATGATGAGCACAGCAGCACCCACGTGGACAGCGATGGACGAGAAGGCTGGGATCAATGCCCTAGAATCCCCTATGGAGTGGGCCGCCCATAGGTTGCCTCAACTAGCTTCACAGGTTTTCACTGTATGAAATGATGACACATATGATTCCAGGCATCCTATTAACCTTCTGGATGTCCCCAATTTGGCAGAATGTTCCGTGGCAGAGGAGTTCTTTTCTGATGCATTTCTATTTTGTAGAAAAACATTCTTGTTATCCTTGCATGCAGTGTCTTTTTTCTGGTGTGAGTGTACATGAGTGTGTCTTCATTTGGCGAACCCAAAGGGATTTCAGCAACCCACGTACCTATGGAGGCTTCCAGGCCACTTCTCTGAAGGGGCTGTGCTTCCTGCAGCAACCAGTCCCTGACACATCATTCCCAGAGGTGTGCAGGAGCCATTTCTACAGAGTTCATGTCTGCTGTTTGAAGCGGGCGTGGCTCCGCGTTGAGTGCAGGCCATTGTTGGGACCCCGTGACACAGGAGTTCGGGTGAACACGCATATGTGAGTATACCCGTGCACGTGATAACAAGTAGGGGAGCAGTGTGTGTGTGTGTAAAACAAGGATTGCGCGAATGACGGAATGTTGTTTTTTGATTGTATGGTAAAGGAGAATATTTACCTTATTTTAATTAAGAATTTTTTAAGAGAAACAATAAGGAAGGCAAATAAAGGAGTATACAAAGCCTTCCAGAGTGATGGGAGATGATATTACTATTTGTTTTGTGACACAGAGGTAAACAAGTAGGAGCTCTGCATAATTAGTGGGCTTAGACATAGTAGTGTTTATTGTTTTAGTTAGTTATCTTAGCTTGTTGTTTTAATGCATTGCGATTTTTAATTGTAAGGAGCGGAGACCCAAAGTGATTCGTTGTTGGTATGGTATTTCAATTGAATTGAGTGAGTTTTGCATGGTTGTGGATGTGTGTGAAAGCAAGGGGAGAGAAATTTGACTGGGGCGATTGGGAGGAGGAGACAGGAGACTGGTAATGACTTTGAAAACTGCATCATGCACACCGTGCAAGCATAACCTAGGAGGTTTGAGCACGTAATTTCCTAAAATGGGATGAGGGACACCTTTAGAATACATGTATAGTTTGCTGCAATTATACAAGGACAAGTTTGAGAACTACCACAAGCAGTGGGTGGTAGAGACACAAAGGGGGTTGCCCCACTCCTGTCCAGAGCCGGGCACCCATAATAAGGGGGTGCTAAAACACATGAGCACATTCTTAGCAGCGAAGGCAAGCAACTGCAGAAGAGAAAGGTGATTTTAGATCTTTGGAAAATGATTGAGGATGTGACGGACCCCGAGGAGAGAGGGGCATGAGACAGTCATGGAGGAGCAATTGTAACAGATGGGCAGGACCTCTTCAGAACATAATTGGTTATACCCTTGAGCGGCTCACCCAGCAACAGGATATACTTACCCGACCTATGTGCCTATCCAAGCTACCGTCCGCCAACCCCCATACATCCCTACAACAGTTACCATCCCACCTCAAGGTTTTAGACAGGAGAAGTTATTGGAGGAGGCACTTAAAGCAGTGAAGGTAGAGCTGGCATGATTAAGAACAGTGCAGACAGAAGAAAGGGTAAAAGGGTGGGGGCTAGATTAATGGAGGGCCAGGGACAATTTATTTATATTAGACAGTACGGCAATAAAGGATGTGCATGCTCAGAGGAAGGAGGGTGAGGGCAGGTGAGCAGGCAGCATAGGATATTAGACAGTGAGGTCCGATAGAGAAAAGAACAGAGAGTTGAGAGAAAAACTTGTTTGAGGGCGATGAAGCAGAGGGACAGCAGGCACAAGATGTAACACTGTGGGTAGAAAGCTTGTGGAATGAGAGGTTAAGGAACAGGTATGGCCGAGTGGCAGTGGCATGAATAAAAGGCAGTTCAGGATGGAAAAGGGGGAGAGGGGTAGGTACACAGATGCCACTACTACACAAGGGCCCGCGGAGAACACATAAAGTGCCCTGGGCAAAAATGGATAAAACTAATTTGATCAAGGCGCTCCATGGGAACATATGGGTCAAGGCGGGATACCTGGGGGTGAAGTTAGACGATGATTCACACGATGAGCACCTTTTAACAACCTCAGGGTACAAGTGTGGGGTGCACTGTGGTGTACAGACCCCAACATCCCGGATTTACAGTTCATAATGCAGTATAATATGGCTGATGATAAGTACCCCATGTAATACATTATACTGGCTCAGGAGATGTAGATGGCAGAGACGGGGGACCAGTAGGACTGATCAGTTCCTCTTTTCTATTTCATTATAAAACGGGGCTTGCCCAAAAAAGTCACTGGACAAGATAGTGGGCATTGAGGAGAAGGGGTGGGCAGAGAATCAGATGATAATAATACATCATTGTAAAAAAAAATAAAGGAGTGTGAAAAGAAAGCAGCAAAGTGGATAAAGGCAGAAGAAACAAAACTGGTACAAAAAAAGTTTGCTAAAATAGCAGTAGAATGTACAGCACCCACACGAGCGCAGACAGAAACTATAGGGAACATACAGGCAGCTGCGGATGCAAGAATAGGAGTGTTTTGGCCCAGAGGAGGAGGAACACAAGGACAGTGGGCAGGGGGGCCTCAACACCCCGGTCCTGTGTGGCAGCAAGGAGTTCAGCAGCAGGGCAGAGGTGGCGTTAGGTGGGGAGAAGTGGGAGAAGGGGGACATTTGGAGGCTTTTAAGGTATGGGGCCTCTAGGAGGTGGCATGGGGCCCTCGCAATGTTGGAGCTATGGGAAATGGGGTCATTTTTCCCCCTCGAACCCCAGGTATACAAATGCAAAGCTCAAAAGCTGCCCAGCCACATATGCCCCACCCAATGCTGTAGACAGAGGGCACATGCCCACAAATTATGCTGTGCTCAGCGGCACCATGGCACCTTAGCAGGGAACCAATGTTATGGGAGGCAACCCTTTTTTTTTCATTCCACGGTACACACATCTACCCTGACTAGGACAGCCCACAGAGAGCTCTGGCGTGCCCAGTACTATTTATGACAGTCCACCCTGTCATGTTGACACAAGCGCCACTAAATGAACTTCCCACTATCAGGTGAAACTATTGATGCACAGGGTTTCCCTGGGGCTGACACCACCGATCCATACACTAAAGAGGTTGACATCAAAATAGAGGGGAGGTGGTGTTGTATTCTGAAACTTCCCCAATACAGTTGTTGGGCTGTGACCTGCTCAGAAAATTGAACATAACTATCTCCTTTACAGACAGCGGGATAGTGTGTACCACCCCAGGGATGTTTGCAGTGAGAGCAATGCTTATCACATTTGCAAGAGGGGGGTGGTGGTGGTTCACTGGATTCCCGTGTACCCAGATATGTTCATGTATGGGATTACAGAGCTTCTTGAGGTGGTGTGCTAAATTGGCAAAAGTTGCTGGTGAGTGCCGGCTGATTTCATTTTTTGCCATGTGGTGACCCCCGAGTTAGTGGCAGGAATGATACTGTCTCTAGATTTGCAAAGTCTAGTGGTTTCAGCAAAAAGAATTGTCAAAAGAGTTGACATGGATGGGTGCAAGTGAGGGAGGTAAATGATGCAGAGTTGTTTAAAGACAGACGGGACAATGGTGCAATTGTATTGGATATTTGTATCGCCTGATAAATTATGGTACAATATCGGAAGGTTCAATGCCACCTCATGGCCTTTGCAGCTCCACCCCACTTCATTGACGGAGATTTAGAACAGGTACCCAAAAAAACTCTGGACCACAAATCGCCATGATGTAGGGCTGTTGCAAGGCGTGATCTTGGTGCGAATAACACTGAAGCCAGGTGTGGTGCTTCCCAAAGTGAGACAGTAATCTTTATCATGGGAGGTGGAGGAAAGGATTTGGGACACCATTACTGCCCTATTAAACCAGAGAATAATAGCACCATCCACGCCCCATCCAACACGGCTATCTACCCTTTAAAAAATGTGAAGGGGGCAGTTGGAGGATGATCCAGGATTTGCGCCCCCTAAATGGCAATGCATGGGCTGAATTTCCTGTAGTCCCAAACCCAGACTCACAATACCTCAATGTGTTTAGACATGGGCGGATGAGATTTGATCACACAAAACTGCCCAGTGTATTTTTAACAGAATACTCTTTTGCAGACTTAGGAAATGTTTAGGTGCCCTTCACGATCATCCAGTATGTGGACAATCTTCTGGTGTGCAGAAACAGCGAACACCAGTGCAGGAAAGTTTTGATAACACTCTCGCAGCTCTTGGCCCGCAAGGGGTACAAGGTTGACAAGGACAAATTGCAGTACTGTCTTCAGGAAGTATTGTACTTGAGCAATTGATATCTGTGAATGGAAAGAGAATAGTAGCTGATCGTGCCGCATCTGTACGTGCCACCCCATGACCCAAAACAGTGAAGAAGATGCAAAAATTCCTAGACTTGTGTAACTATTGTCGATCCTGGATACTCGACTATACAGCCTAAACAGAACCCCTTCTGCAGGGCCTCAAGGAGGACCAAAAGTCTGATAACAAGATTGTATTGACAGAAGACATGATGCCCTCAAAATGGTACTATCTACTGCCCCAGTTCTATCAACCCCAGACTAGACACAACAATATTTCCTATTCTCCCATTACAATGGCCAACGTATTGACTGCAGTACTAACACAGAAGAGCATGACAGGCCACAAGCCATTGACCTACTACAGCAGCATGTTAGGCATGTTAGACTCAGTAATGCAGGGACAATTTGAATATGAGCAGGTGCTCACTGTTGTGTGTTTCCGAATTTAAAAAGCTGCACCATAGTAATGGGGTGCTCCGTCACCTTATATGTGGAGCATGTAGTGTTTGCTATCCTGGAAAGATCAAAATCTGCTTTGACAACACAAAGAGCATTTACCTGTGAGATCATTTTGTCTGGCCAAACATACACATTGTGAGATGAAAAACAGTAAATCCTGCTACGATTTGGACTGAAATGTGCACTGATGAAGATATGGCCCTGCATGACATGGAGGGAGATGACATTCCCAAAGGAAAGGACAACCCACTGGAGGGGGGGACACCTTTGTTGATGGGTCACCGATAATAGACCTGGGCACTGGTTTGAGACACACTGGAGCAGCTGTGGTGCGCCTAGTGGACGGTGAATATGAGACTTTAGTGCAAAAAAGATTGTCAATTCAGCTCAGGCAGCGCAGCTCATAGAAGCACTACAAGTGTTGCAAGGGTGCCACGTGACCATCTATTCTGATTACTCATACGTCACTATTACAGCGAATGCTGCTCTCGCACGATGGAAGAGGCAGAGGTTCAGGAGAGCTGAACGGTCCCTAGTTCAGCATGCCACTTTATTAGATAGTCTAATTTTTGCACTATTACAACCATCCACGGTGGCGGTAATAAAATGTGGCACCCACACCAATAACACAGACAAGCTCTCCCTCAGAAACACTGCTGTGGATGCAGCAGCCAAAAAAGCAGCATATATTCCGGTACCTCTACCAGCGGAATATCAAGTGTTAACACCCAACATAGAGCAGCCCCCCATCCCCTATAATGCACTACCAACTGCCCAGATATTTGAGTTACAGGGATGGGCCCCAAGGAGGAGAAGCAACTGTGGTTAAATAAAGGATGCAAACTATTACGCTCATCTGGCTCCCACAGGGGCGTCGATCTGAACTGGACAGCTGCGGTCTCCACCAATGTGACGCGTAGTGCCCAGATGACGGACTGGACTGGCCCACCTAGCTTCGTTTGCTTGGCCCGTAGGAATATTCTTCTGCAAATGGAGAAAGGGAATTAACCACCCGTGGAGTTGAGCGTTAACCCCCCCACTCCCGCTGTTCTCCCCACTGATCACCTTTGATGTCTCCTCTTATAGTCTCACCTGATGGTTTGGAAAGATGAGCTCTCCATCCTGCATTGAGCGCAGGGGCGCGTAGATAACCAGTTGCTTCACTGGCTCGAAGGAATTGGTGAGTTCCAGAACAATATTGACTCTGAGATTCCCGGCAAGACCCCGTAGGTATGTAGTTCGTAAGAGTTCAAATGTCTGACTTTCACTCTTGTCCGATTCCTTGCAGGTTGCAGCTTGACCCCAGTGAAGAGTTCCTCGTGGCAAGCGGTAATATTCAGGTAAGGATTTGTATTATCCAACACTGTTCGATAAAATAATGTCAATATATATAACCTGTTGCTTTCTCCGTTATTCAGGCGCTGAGAGAAAGTATGAAGTCTCGGGGAATAATGCCTCCGTCGGTAAAATCAGGTAAGTCTATTGTGGTGAGGAGGTTTCCCCTTGTTTGTCCCTTTGTTTCACCTTGCTGTCCTTTTGTTTCCCCTTAGGGGCCGGGGTTCGGCGAGGATGCAGTGGAAGCTGTGCCGACCCGTGAAGAGGAATAGTACTCCCGGTGGTAAAATCAGGTAAG
Source organism: Ambystoma mexicanum (assembly GCF_040938575.1). NCBI lineage: Eukaryota > Metazoa > Chordata > Amphibia > Caudata > Ambystomatidae > Ambystoma > Ambystoma mexicanum. The sequence goes on along the minus strand of NC_090937.1, from coordinate 420,891,837 downwards.
TCTATGGGGGGTAAATAATATTGCCTCTGTGTATTCCCTTGGCTCACCTTGCTGTTCTTGTCTTCCCCTTAGGTGCTGGAGTGCCGTGGGAACATGCAGAAGGATGCGGTGGAATGTGAAGATGCTGCGAAGGCCGGTGAGTTCAGCGCGGCTCTGCAGCAGGCGAGGCGTCGCGCATAAAATAACTTCTTTCTTCCAGCTCGAAGGCGCGATGGATCAGGAATTCAGGTGAGGATCAAAGGTATTGCTCTTGTTCTAACCTTTTCTCCTTCTTTCTCCCTTTTTCTAGGAGCTCCAGACTCGAGGCGGGCGTGGCAGAAGACTGGATGCAGACTTGCAGGCACGGTGAGCGTTACGCTGCTGGATGCAGAATAACGCGAAGCGTGTGCTGCTCTTCGGGCGTGGTTTAAATAGTCTCCAAAGTAGTCCCAGGTAAGTATACCTCCCCAGCCCCACCCGAGTAAAAAATAGTCCCTAGGTAAAGTAGTCCCTCCCAAGCCTCTTTTGGCTTGGAGCTCTTGCAGTATGGTCTGCATCAGGTGAGTTTGCAGCATGGTCTGCATCAGGTAAGTTTTAATCTATGAGCCTGGCGCCTGTGGCGCCAGGACTGACTCTCCATATGAGCCTGGCGCCATAGCTACCAGGACTGCACCCAAATAGCCACTAGCAGGGGTTGTTGGGCTTGCTTAGAATAACTTGATGCCTGCTTCCGGGGTTGCTGGACTTGGTCTGGGTCCCCGGGGGTAGGCATCATGACTCAAACAATCCCCCACTGATTTGTTATGGCGACAGGAGGTGATGTGAAAAGCAGTTATGCCACACGACTTATTAATAGCATTGACCAGCTTGTTCATCCATGGCATGTCTCTAAGCAGAACACAGCTGCGGACATCCAGGAAGTCTGGTTTGTCCCAAACCTTCAGGAGCACTTGACCAGTTTGGTTATTCACTGCAGCACATGTTAGAGCTATAGCATAGGGGTGACATTGCCAACAATAAGAGGCACTCTGCATCACCCTACTGGGCTATTCTGTGAGTTGCATATATACTACACAGATACGGGAGAGAGGTGCAATGGCTCCTGATACATCATTGCTGTCATCTGCCCCTCCTCCCGGTGGGTGAAGGTGGGACCTTGTGCACATCCAAATGCCAAATGCGCAGCTGCATTTCTACTGTGTGAGGTTTTTCCTTAATGTGGTGTGCGCGATGTATTGAGATCAGATAACAGCACACACTTTTTTAACACATTTTTCAAAAAGATTGCAGCACTTCTTGGTATTAAACATTGAATGTGCACCATTTACCAAAACCAGGCCAACAGAGTTGTGGAGAGGATAAATGGACTGCTAAAGGCTATGCTGTCCAAACTTTGCACCACATTGAAGAAAAACTGGGTGTCCTGGTTGCCATTGCCACTTTTCAGTTTATGCATAAAGCCCTGCAACAGCCACCATTTGTCAGCTCATAAGGCGGTCACTGGTCATTGTATGCATACACCTCTGTCTCCTGTTAGGAGAGCATTGGGCACACATATAGCCGCATTTGTGTTAGGAGAAGAATTTAACAGCTACTTGACCACCCTAACACGGGCCATTAAACTTGTCTCTCAACAAACTGCACCACCCCAGACAGAGGAAACACAAGGCGCCACAGCTGCTGCAGCATCGGATTCATCACAAACTCAACTGTTATTTCCAGGCGAACTGATCTACCTGCAGAACTTCATCAGCAGGTGGAGCAAGCCCAGGTTGTCTTCTCCACTCCCCTTGCTGTGAAAGTTAAGGAGCTGTGTTACTGGATCCACCTATCAGATGTCCGGCAGAGAGTCCCTGAGTAGTGACTTTTTATGTCCAGCGGCCTTGAACAATTATATACTGGGAAACATTATATGTGGGTGTGTTTGCAATATTTATGTTTGCATTAGGCATTTATTTAAGAGCTCTTTTTATATGGGGGATGGGAATGTTCACCAATACACCACTGTTGATAATGTATATAATAGTACTAGTACAAATGCAACAGTGGAGGCTGCTGGTACATCTGGGAGTGAGTAAAGTAGGCAAGTTGGTATGACCATGGCACTCTCTCTGGGACCGTCTCTGTGTCTGCCAGGTGCATCATTACACTGATAGAGTAGTATTGTTTTCGAAGTAACTAATTGCTTGTTAGGTCGTGTTTTTCTGCAGATGACGAGCTCAGCAACACCCGCGTGGACAGTGATGGACGAGAAGGCTGGGACCAATGACCCATCATCCCCTATGGAGTGGGCCGCCCATGTATAGGGCCGCCCCAAACAGCCTCACAGGTTTTCACTATATGAAATGATGACACTGATGACGCCAGGCATCCTTTTATACTGCTGCACATCCCCCAATTTGGCAGAACATGTGGTGGCAGCAGAGTTCTTTGCTGATTAATTTCTATTTTGTAGAAAAACAATACTTGCAATCCTTGCAAGCAGTGTCTTGGGCCTTTTTCCCTAGCCAGTTGCATTTTTTCTAGTAGTGTGAGCGTACAGGGGCATGCCTTCAGTGTCCAGGGGGGACAGCTATCACTGCACTCCACTAAACTGATCCACCCCTCAAATTATTCCTTTTTCGTTTACGCACCACCCTTTTGCACCTCAGTTAATTGTATTTGTGTAGCCACCTCTCTCATTTCCTTACAAAAGTTGCAATTGCATTGCTGCTGTGTTTATAACTAGGCCTTCTTCCCTCTTTTTAGGAATATTCAATCTGGTTAGTGTGTGCATTGCTGATGTGTTTAGAACTAGGCCTTTTTCCCTCTTTTTAAGAAGGTCGAATCTGGGAGGTTTGTGTATTGATGTTGTGTTTATACCTATGGCTTTTTCCCCCCTTTGTAGGAAAGTCAAATCTGGGAACTGTGTCTAATTTGTCCCCCTCCACTGTCTAGGTCCCCACCGCACTGGGGGCACTGTTGCACTGTTTTGTGTCTCCTGCGTGCTCCTCCTGTGTATCCCCCACTGTGTGACCCCACCCTCCTCTGTGCATCCTGCATTGTCTCTCCTTCAATCTTTTGCTCCCTGCTACTCCTACTCTCCTACTTGCACCTCTATGGTGCTCTCAGTCTCTCCCATCTTTTCTAACTGCTGCTCTATCTCATATCCAATCACTCTCAGTAAGTCTGAAAGGAAGAAGTTCAAGAGGGAAATACTGGTCTCCAACCCAGGCCTCCCTATCGCTGATACCTACATCAGTGCTTCCTCCGGACAGACTCTCATCTACATACTCTTTCCTGTTCCCTCAGCAGACCTATGTAACCCCTCATATGATCTTGGTTCTCTCTCCTACCTCTTCCTCTCCCATTAATTGTGGCGCTCGGTGGGTGGTCCTCTTGGCTTTCTTCCACTCCTCCAAGACCATCATTAATGTCTATCTGAATGGCACGGTCTTGGTTCAGGGCCCTCAGCACAATCTCCTTCCGTTTTGATAGGCATCTCCTGCATTGTATCAACTTCCTTTCTTCTCCTGCTACTCCTACTAGCAGGTATCTGGATCCTCTGCCACCTCCTGCCTCTCTGGCACCTCCGTCCTCCTCTCTGGCTACACTCCCACCTCCTGATTCTATCTCTGCCCACTCTCAGGACCCTCTAGCACTTCTGCTGGGTGTACATCAAGCCTGTACCCCACCCCAGAAGACTTTCAAATGTGGCAACCGGCTCCACGCCGCTACTCGCAACACTTGCTCTGCTGTCAAACGCTGCTATGACATCTGCCACTCCTTGATGAACTTGACCTGGATGTCCTCACTCTCACTGAGACATGGTTCACGGCCAGCTCTTTTGAAAACATTTTTTTAATGTACTCCAACAACCCACAGACATTAAATCACAATATATTCCATGTTACATTACAATCATCGTCTGTTTGTCCCCTGGTACCTCCCAAATACACTCACCCTTACCCTGGCTTACTTGACAGCACATAGTTCCTGCACTTCATTGTTGTTCTCCCAGCAAATCTGATGTCTGCATTTTACTGTACAGGACTTTGCTCTGGTTCTCCAACTTCGTACGTGGAGGTGACCAAATCCTTGATCAACTGTCTCCAAGCTTCCGCCCCTTCCTCTCCCTGGTCTGAGGGCCTATTCACTGCTTCTTGACATACTATAGTTTCTGCATTTGCCCATTTGATCAGGTCCTTCCACAATACTTGCACTAGAGGTCTCGTCTGTGACTTCCATCTCATCGCATTTCGGCGTTTTGCCAATATATGCTAGATCCTTTAGTTTTATCACATGTTTGGTTCTCTTAGGTCTTGTAAAGCCCCCTTGTAAACAAGCCAGGGGGGATACGGTATCTAAGGTGATATATGCATTTGCTAATGCTAGAGCCATCTCTCCCACAAATTTGCCAATTTCTATACAGGCCCAGAACATATGAATCAAATCTGCATCCACCTCTCCACATTTCGGACAAGTTTGTATCGCTGCCTGGTCAAACTTCGCTATTCTGTTTGGGTTTAAGTACCCTCTGTGGGTTATGTATGGCTGAATCTGTAGAAGCCTAGTGTCACTAGACACAGTCTTGTGGTACATCATAGCTCTACTCCACATTGCGTCCGACATTGGTTCCTTCAGATATAATTCCCACTGTTGTCTCATCTGTCTCAACTCTTTCCCAACTTTGGACATTAATAACTCGCATATCCTCGGGACGTCATGACCTCCCCTCAATCGTTTCATCTAGCTGCAAAAGTGTGTCAGTCCCCGGCCACCTACTCCGGAGAGTCCGTAGAAGGCATGAGTGTGTCAGGTGCTAACCTGGGTGAACTCCATCTTCCTCTATCAAGTCCCCAAATTCTTTAGGCACCCCCTCCTTAACCAACTCTCCGACCGTCACTACTCCATTAGGTTCCCAATATTTCCTGACATTCAACCTCAATCGATCACTCACTCCCTCTAATGCCACCAGCGGGAACTGCGGGGAATATGGTAATATGGTGCAACGTCCCCCATCAATTGACAGGCTCTACGCCACATTACAAACCCCAATCTCATCAACCTGGGTAGGCAGACTGTAAGAGTGTTCTTCATCCATATAATTTATTTTAGGTTAAACTGCGCTTCAGTTGTCTGTAACAATCAGGACTCGTGTGTTTGTTCATCTGCTAGCAATTTGGCTGCAAATTGCAACTGGCTAGCCACAAAATACACCTCAAAAATGGGTAGCTTTAGGTCATACGCATTCTGGAATTTCCAGAGTGCCACCCTGCATCTTGAGTTGCACCACATGAAGTGCCTACATATGCTATGCAGTTTACTAAAGAACGATCTTGGCATTGCAAACGGGACATTTGTGAAGAAGTGAATGAGTCTCGAGAGTACCACCATTTTCAGCAGCGCCGCCCGTCCCGTCATAGAGAATGGTAATATTGCCCAAAATTATATGGACTTTTCAATCCCATTCTGTGCTTTAACTGTGTTCTGTGTATGCTCTAACTGAGTATCATGATAAATGTTCACACCCAAATAGCAAAACATGTCCAATTCCCATTTAATTGGCAGCCCTGGCAGCCTTCGCACTAGCTTCCCGATGTATTCTCCTAATGGAAACAGACTCGACTTTTGCGGGTTAATCGTTATACCCGATAAGGCTGCATAGTGCTCCATCATGTCTAAAATAAATTGCAGTTTTGTCTATGAATGTTGCAAGTAAAGTAGCATATCATCTGCGTACAATGATATGAAATGCTGTCTTCCGAGTGTTTCTATCCCTGCCTCCCCAAACTGATCCCGCAGATAGATTGCCAGTGGCTCCAGCGCCAATATAAATAACATTGGAGACCACGGACACCCCTGTCTCGTACGTTTACTTGACTGCCATTGTTCTGAAATTGTCGTACACGTTTTAATCCTAGCCACTGGTTCACTGTACAATAGTCTCACCCATTTCATATATGTGGGTTCCATACCAAACCCTTACAACACAGCCAGCAGCCATGGTCATCTGACCGAATTAAATCCTTGACTGCATTTATGGATGCCACCACTAACTGTCAAGTATGACCGTGAGTGCAATCTATCACATGATGCAATCTACGCAAATTACTGGTAATATTCCTATGTGGGACATATCCTGTCTGTTATGAATGTATAAGGTTGGCTATAACTGGCCTGAGTTTGCGTGCCATCATCGCTGTAATAATCTTCCTGTCTTGATTCAGTAACAAGAGGGGTCTATACGAGCCACAGTCAGTAGGTGGCTTATTTGGTTTCAGGAGGGGGACTATCAGCGATTCACATCAGGATCCGGGCAGTCTACCTGTTTCCAGTGATTCATTGAGCATTTCCAGCAGTGGTATTAGGATATCAGTTTTATACTCTTTATAAAATTTGCTAGGGAGCCCATCTGCCCCTGGGACTTTGCTTGTCGCCAATTCTTTAATCAAGTACTCCAACTCCTCTACCGTAATGGGAACCTCCAATCTGTCTCATTGTTCCGTACTTAGTTTGGGCAGTCTAGTGTTGGACAGTGCCTCCCGTATCTCGGCTACATCACACCCGGAGGTTTCCTCATATAATTGCTTGTAATATTCGTAAAAGCACTTATTCACTCCCTCCTGCAACTCTGTCATGATCCCAGCCAGTGGGCATAGCCCCCATTCAGGAATTCAACCTAGGCAGAGAACATTAGATACAACAGCAGGTCAAAGGTGGGTTTTAGCCTGGCACACATGGCATTTATATAATTCTCAGCATACATTTCCATAGACTTTTGAGATGTTTTACAATAATTCCATACACTTAACATGGCCGCTGCAAGGTCGTTTTATAAGTTGCAGCACGTTCTATTCATATTGCAGAGGGAGCTATTTAAGCCCCGCCTCCACTGGAATGCGCTCTTTGCGTCTGCTCCACTGACAGCGGGTAACTCTCCCAGCGTTTCTCCTCACAGAACCTGTAAAAGGAGAATATAGAGACATTAGTTTCACAGCAAAACTACAGAGTCCAATAAGTTAATAGAAAAGACTTACCTGTCTAAGGTTATCTCCGAAGCAACTAGCTTCCATCAGAAGTTCCACTCACAGCCACAGCATCTTCATTCAGCAATCTTTGCTCGTAGTCGCAGCATCTTCGGTCAGAAGGTTCACTCACTGCCGCAGCATCATCATTCAACAGTTTCTATTTGCAGTTGCAGCAATTTCAGTCAGAAGTTTCTTCCGCAGCCACTGAATCTTCCGAAGGTATTTTTCCTCAGATTTCCGAAAACCTGCAGACAAGACAAGAGGTATTTAAAATAACAATACACAAATTTAATAGCTAAAGAAAGAAGACGTTTACTAAGCATTTTACGTACCTGAAAGTTCTTCAAGTTTTCACCTCACATTTGTTTCCGTGTGCTTCCCTGAAGGCTGCAGTTGCTCCATATAAGTAAACTTACGTTTTAAAATGTTTTCTCATCCTGAGTAACTCTGCAGCCCTCCACAGCCATAATTCCTTTTCCTAAATTCAGAGAACCTGCAAAAGAAAGAAAAAAATAGCAAGTTATTAGATAGAGAGATCTCTCCAACATAGGAATTGATCCAAGCACTAACGATTACAGTATTTTCACCAGCTACTTAACCCAAGTCTAATTCTTTAAAAAAGTTAGGACATTTTGTGACATTACAACGCGGACGCAGGTGAGTGAAGCACCCCTCATGGCCCCCGGACCCATTCCATCCCATATGTTGTTTTTAAAATGGAAAGGTGGCGTTTCCATACCCCCGCAGCTCCCCAGAGTCTGCACCTGGCTCCCAGACCCATTTCAGGCCATTTTCAAAATAAATAAATAAAAACGGAAGTTTGCCTTCCCATGCCCTGCAGCCCTGCAGAGTCTTCTCCTGCCTGTCCTCCTCCCACCCCACCCGCGCACCGTGATTGGGCCAGGCTCCCTGGTGTTGTGTGTCTAGCGACCCTAGTGACCCTGCTCACCGCCATTACAACGCGGACGCAGGTGAGTGAAGCACCCCTAATGGCCCCCGGACGCATTCCAACCCATATGTTGTTTTTAAAATGGAAAGGTGGCGTTTCCATACCCCCGCAGCTCCCCAGAGTCTGCACCTGGCTCCCAGACCCATTTCAGGCCATTTTCAAAATAAATAAATAAAAACGGAAGTTTGCCTTCCCATGCCCTGCAGCCCTGCAGAGTCTTCTCCTGCCTCTCCTCCTCCCACCCCACCCGCGCACCGTGATTGGGCCAGGCTCCCTGGTGTTGTGTGTCTAGCGACCCTAGTGACCCTGCTCACCGCCATTACAACGCGGACGCAGGTGAGTGAAGCACCCCTCATGGCCCCCGGACCCATTCCAACCCATATGTTGTTTTTAAAATGGAAAGGTGGCGTTTCCATACCCCCGCAGCTCCCCAGAGTCTGCACCTGGCTCCCAGACCCATTTCAGGCCATTTTCAAAATAAATAAATAAAAACGGAAGTTTGCCTTCCCATGCCCTGCAGCCCTGCAGAGTCTTCTCCTGCCTGTCCTCCTCCCACCCCACCCGCGCACCGTGATTGGGCCAGGCTCCCTGGTGTTGTGTGTCTAGCGACCCTAGTGACCCTGCTCACCGCCATTACAACGCGGACGCAGGTGAGTGAAGCACCCCTAATGGCCCCCGGACGCATTCCAACCCATATGTTGTTTTTAAAATGGAAAGGTGGCGTTTCCATACCCCCCCAGCTCCCCAGAGTCTGCACCTGGCTCCCAGACCCATTTCAGGCCATTTTCAAAATAAATAAATAAAAACGGAAGTTTGCCTTCCCATGCCCTGCAGCCCTGCAGAGTCTTCTCCTGCCTCTCCTCCTCCCACCCCACCCGCGCACCGTGATTGGGCCAGGCTCCCTGGTGTTGTGTGTCTAGCGACCCTAGTGACCCTGCTCACCGCCATTACAACGCGGACGCAGGTGAGTGAAGCACCCCTCATGGCCCCCGGACCCATTCCAACCCATATGTTGTTTTTAAAATGGAAAGGTGGCGTTTCCATACCCCTGCAGCTCCCCAGAGTCTGCACCTGGCTCCCAGACCCATTTCAGGCCATTTTCAAAATAAATAAATAAAAACGGAAGTTTGCCTTCCCATGCCCTGCAGCCCTGCAGAGTCTTCTCCTGCCTCTCTTCCTCCCACCCCACCCGCGCACCGTGATTGGGCCAGGCTCCCTGGTGTTGTGTGTCTAGCGACCCTAGTGACCCTGCTCACCACCATTACAATGCGGACTCAGTTGAGTGCTCGCGAACCCACTCCGACGCATGTGCTCAGTTTAAAATCTTGCCCGTGCCCCATGATTGGTCCCACCTCTCCATATCAGGATCCCGCCCAGGGCAGTCCTCTGCCCGGCAGCCCCTGCGTCTAAGGGCCCCAAGGCCAAGGGCGGCTCCTACGGTGGCGGCTCCAGAGAGTGTCTGCAGGTGTCAGCAGGGGAAGCCAAGGAAGCCACCAGACACCAACAAAACTGTAAGTGCTGGCTAGGGTGGGGGGTAGAGCAATTACTCTACTCCAGAAAGCTCCTGCCACTCTAACCTACCTTTCAACGGCCTGCAGTCTAATGTTAACCAGTACCATAGCCCGAGAGAACCACCCAGTTTAGCCTGTGCCAAATCTAGGCAGAAATGTGATTGTTAGCATATGCCTCACTTAGATGGAATCTCTAATAGCCTCCTGTGATAGTTGTATTTAGAAGTGTGCCCACTCTGTGCAAAAAGTTGAATTTAGAAGTGTACCCAATAGCCTCTCTGTGAAAAGTTGAATTTAGAAGTGTACCCAATAGCCTCTCTGTGAAAAGTGAATTTAGAAGTGTGCCCACTCTGTGCAAAAAGTTGAATTTAGAAGTGTACCCAATAGCCTCTCTGTGAAAAGTTGAATTTAGAAGTGTACCCAATAGCCTCTCTGTGAAAAGTGAATTTAGAAGTGTGCCCACTCTGTGCAAAAAGTTGAATTTAGAAGTGTACCCAATAGCCTCTCTGTGAGAAGTTGAATTTGGAGGTGTGCCCAGTAGCCTCTCTGTGAAAAGTGAATTTGGAGGTGTGCCCAGTAGCCTCTCTGTGAAAAGTTGAATTTAGAAGTGTACCCAATGGCCTCTCTGTGAAGAGTTGAATTTAGAAGTGTACCCAATAGCCTCTCTGTGAAAAGTGAATTTAGAAGTGTACCCAATAGCCTCTCTGTGAAAAGTGAATTTAGAAGTGTACCCAATAGCCTCTCTGTGACAAGTGAATTTAGAAGTGTACCCACTCTGTGAAAAAGTTGAATTTAGAAGTGTACCCAATAGCCTCTCTGTGAAAAGTTGAATTTAGAAGTGTACCCAATAGCCTCTGTGGAAAGTGAATTTAGAAGTGTACCCAATAGCCTCTCTGTGACAAGTGAATTTAGAAGTGTACCCACTCTGTGAAAAAGTTGAATTTAGAAGTGTGCCCAATAGCCTTTCTGTGAAAAGTTGAATTTAGAAGTGTACCCACTCTGTGAAAAGTTGAATTTAGAAGTGTACCCAATAGCCTCTCTGTGGAAAGTGAATTTAGAAGTGTACCCAATAGCCTCTCTGTGACAAGTTGAATTTAGAAGTGTACCCAATAGCCTCTCTGTGGAAAGTGAATTTAGAAGTGTACCCAATAGCCTCTCTGTGACAAGTGAATTTAGAAGTGTACCCACTCTGTGAAAAAGTTGAATTTAGAAGTGTGCCCAATAGCCTCTCTGTGAAAAGTTGAATTTAGAAGTGTACCCACTCTGTGAAAAAGTTGAATTTAGAAGTGTACCTAATAGCCTCTCTGTGGAAAGTGAAATTAGAAGTGTACCCAATAGCCTCTCTGTGAAAAGTTGAATTTAGAAGTGTACCCAATAGCCTCTCTGTGAAAAGTTGAATTTAGAAGTGTACCCAATAGCCTCTCTGTGGAAAGTGAATTTAGAAGTGTACCCAATAGCCTCTCTGTGAAAAGTTGAATTTAGAAGTGTACCCACTCTGTGAAAAAGTTGAATTTAGAAGTGTACCTAATAGCCTCTCTGTGGAAAGTGAAATTAGAAGTGTACCCAATAGCCTCTCTGTGGAAAGTGAATTTAGAAGTGTACCCAATAGCCTCTCTGTGAAAAGTTGAATTTAGAAGTGTACCCAATAGCCTCTCTGTGGAAAGTGAATTTAGAAGTGTACCCAATAGCCTCTCTGTGAAAAGTTGAATTTAGAAGTGTACCCAATAGCCTCTCTGTGGAAAGTGAATTTAGAAGTGTACCCAATAGCCTCTCTGTGAAAAGTTGAAATTAGAAGTGTACCCAATAGCCTCTCTGTGAAAAGTTGAAATTAGAAGTGTACCCAATAGCCTCTCTGTGACAAGTGAATTTAGAAGTGTACCCACTCTGTGAAAAAGTTGAATTTAGAAGTGTACCCAAAAGCCTCTCTGTGACAAGTGAATTTAGAAGTGTACCCACTCTGTGAAAAAGTTGAATTTAGAAGTGTACCCAATAGCCTCTCTGTGACAAGTGAATTTAGAAGTGTACCCACTCTGTGAAAAAGTTGAATTTAGAAGTGTACCCAAAAGCCTCTCTGTGACAAGTGAATTTAGAAGTGTACCCACTCTGTGAAAAAGTTGAATTTAGAAGTGTACCCAATAGCCTCTCTGTGGAAAGTGAATTTAGAAGTGTACCCAATAGCCTCTCTGTGAAAAGTTGAATTTAGAAGTGTACCCAATAGCCTCTCTGTGGAAAGTGAATTTAGAAGTGTACCCAATAGCCTCTCTGTGAAAAGTTGAATTTAGAAGTGTACCCAATAGCCTCTCTGTGGAAAGTGAATTTAGAAGTGTACCCAATAGCCTCTCTGTGAAAAGTTGAATTTAGAAGTGTACCCAATAGCCTCTCTGTGGAAAGTGAATTTAGAAGTGTACCCAATAGCCTCTCTGTGACAAGTGAATTTAGAAGTGTACCCACTCTGTGAAAAAGTTGAATTTAGAAGTGTACCCAATAGCCTCTCTGTGGAAAGTGAATTTAGAAGTGTACCCAATAGCTTCTCTGTGACAAGTGAATTTAGAAGTGTACCCACTCTGTGAAAAAGTTGAATTTAGAAGTGTGCCCAATAGCCTCTCTGTGAAAAGTTGAATTTAGAAGTGTACCCACTCTGTGGAAAAGTTGAATTTTGAAGTACATTTAAAAAGTTTGAACTTAGAAGTGCATTTAGAAGTTGCATTAGAAGTGTGCCCAATAACCTCTCTGTGATTCTAGAAGTGTGCATTTAGAAGCTGAATTTAGAAATGTGCACAATAGCCTCTCTGTGATTCTAGAAATGTGCCCAACAACCCCGCTGAATTTAGAAGTGTGCCCAGTAGCCTCTCTGTGAATTTAGAAGTCTCTGAAAGGGCATGTAACCCATCATATCTCACCAACACGCTTACTCTCTCCTTACATCACCACTCAACTAGAACACAGGGATACTATGACACCATTCGGTATAACTGTTCCCATACGAACATTCACCGCTCACTCCACATCATTCTAAGTAATCACTGCTGGTTACACACCCCCCAGCGAGGCGTTTTCCTCAGGCCTAACGCAGCCACATCCGATCTGGATAAATCCTGCCAGAACGAACACATACTCCTGACCTCTCAACCACCACACCTACCGCTACAAAGCAGCTATTACACTGATACCGCACAAGCTGTACACATACCCGGTGCTCACACGCACCTTTTGACTCTCTCTACTCTCTCTACTGATATGAACTTCGGTTCCCAAGGGCGTTCAACCTACTAGCGCCTTCAGACCATACCAATGATATATAAGGCGCTATATAAATGCAAAATAACATAACATAACATAACAGAACAAGAGACTATTGAATACTTCAGCTACCCAAGTTACCATTGTTTCTTCATCTCATCGCGCCCCTGTAGAAAAGCAAGATGGAGAACTCCACAAAAAATAAACACAGGTGAGAAGGGAGTGATTAAAAGAGTAGACATCTCATACATTAGTATCGTAGTCAATAGATGTTATAGTGTTCTATTATTGTTATTGATGTTTAAACAGAAAGAGAATCCAAAAAGTATCAAGCACCAGGTCCACAGGCTGAGAAGGCATTACACTCCAGAGGAGTCCAGGTACGCGTAACAGAAAGCAAAGCCATACTTTAAATACTCCACCTGAGCATAATGGAAGGCACAGAAGTAGACAATGTATCTCGGATTCCGGGAGACTTAAGGGCAGAAGTCTATGCAGCTAGGTCAGAAACCAATCCTCTCAGGAGAGAGTTGGTGGTTAACAGAGAATGCACTGATGAATTGGGACACCAATTATTACATTCCCAAGCAGGACAAACACCACTTCCAGGTGGTGCTCCACAGGGTCAAATTTCGACTCCTAGTCCACCTCTGCAGGTAGTTATACCCGGGGACATTCCACTAGCAGCCCCAGAAAGGTTTACGGGGGATCCAAGGCATTTTGCAGTTTTTATGAACCAATGTAATTTACACTTTTTGTGTAGACCAGGCGTCTTTCCTTCAGATCAGGCTAAGGTGGCATTTGTTTTATCATATCTGGGTGGACATGCTGCTGACTGGTCCATACCCTTAGTCAATCGTGATGGCCCATTATTGAGAAACTTCCCTGGTTTTAGGCGGGAGTTGGAGAAACCCTTTGCCCATCCTGCTCAGGGACAGGCCTTAGATAATGAGCTGCTCTCTTTCCGCCAAGGTAACCAAGAACTATTAGCTTACATAGCTTCCTTTAATCGACTATTAGCAAGACTAATTGGCCAGAGGAGAAGAGAACAACACTCTTTTATCGAGGATTACGAGGGGAATTCAAACACATATTGGCGCAAGTAGTGAACCTTCCTACAAGTTGTACTAAATTAATTGATATCACCATACAATTGGATCACCGACTGCAAGACTGGTGCTCTGATCGGGCCAGATCAGAGACTAGATCAATCTATGTTCACTCAAAAGACAGTGGAACTCGCCAGGTGACTGAAAGTCACTCTGAACCAATGCAGATAGGAAGTGTTTGGGGTCCAATTTCTAAAGAACAAAGAAACAATAGAAGACAACAGAATGTATGCCTCTATTGTGCTTCAGCCAGTCATCATTTGCATAATTGTCTAGTAAAATCACTGTGGAAACCAGTGGGAGCCATAGACAAATGACAGGAATATCATAAAAGATGAACCGATGGAAAACTCCAACGCCCGACAAGTGTAGAGGTTGACTTGTCAAGCCAGAAGAAGGAAATTCAGATCTCTCATTTCGTTGTTGCCGCTATCTTAAGTAGTGACCTTCAACCTTCCAAGATATATATGCTTTTGAAGCATAAATGGACAGTGGTACGATTGGGAACTACGTGGATTATGAAGTAGCAGGCAAGATTGGTATTGGTATGCACCCAAAGTCTGTGGTGAAAAATGTCACCGCAGTGGATGGTACTCAACTGATATCCGGACCAGTGACGAAGTGCATTAAAGTTTGCACCGTGCTTTGCCAGGAGGGACATCGGGAAAAGATCTTGTTTTACCGAATTAGTGCTCCACAATTTAAAGTAATCTTAGGAATTCCATGGCTAGAGAAACATAATCCACAGATTGACTGGCATGCCAGAACCTTAGTATTTGACGAAGGATGCAAACACTCCGGCTATGTTCAAGGCAGAACCCCTGGAAAAGAAGTTCAAGCGATCTCAAAAGAAGAACCCACTATAGTATTGTTAGGAACGCTTCCATTAGAATATCAAGATTTTCAAGAAAAATTTGAAGAAGAACAGGCCAACGTGTTGCCTTTACATTGGCCATATGATTGTCAAATTGATTTAATCCCTGGCTCAAAAATCCCATGCAGTAGAATTTATGCCTTACCCGAACAAGAAAATATGAATTTGAAGACATATTTGGATAACTACCTTGCCAATGGGTTCATTCGGCCCTCTAAGTCCCCCATTACCTCTCCTCTGTTCTTCATGCCCAAGAAGGAAGGGGACCTTCGTTCTTGCATAGACTATCGCACCCTAAACCAGATCACAATTAAGAACAGGTACTCCCTTCCACTCATCCCAGTGTTTATGGACCAAGTTAAGGATGTCAAAGTTTTTACCAAACTAGACCTTCGAGGAGCTTACCACTTAGTGAGAATCAAAGAAGTGGATGAATGGAAAACTGCCTTCCGAACAAAATATGGTTTATATTAGTACCAAGTTGTGGCTTCAGGCTTATGCAATGCTCCAGCAGCTTTTCAGAAGAACTTCCTGAATGATGTCTTGCGTGAAATGCTAGATGTCTGTGCCGTAGTGTACACTCAATGACATTCTAATTTATTCAAACTCAATCTCAGAGCATATAACTCATGTAAGGGCAGTACTGATGAAACTACTGCAAAACAACTTATTTGTCAAGCTGGAAAAATGCTCCTTTCATGCGACCTCAGTGGAATTTCTGGGATTCATCCTCTCACCAATGGGAATTGAAATGGATAATCGAAAAGTTGAAGCCGTTTTGAATTGGTCTTCCCCTACTTCAGTGAAAGGAGTCTAAATATTTTTAGGATTCACACATTTCTATAGACGCTTTATTGCAGGATTTTCCCAACTAGTCCATCCAATAACTCCATTATTGCGAAAGCACAAGACATTCTCCTAGACCAAAGAAGCAGATAAGGCTTTCCAAAATTTTGAAAAAACATTTTACCACAGCTCCCATTTTGAGACACCCACAACCGGAGCTATCATTCATAGTAGAAACTGATGCATCCAGTGCAGCAATGGGAGCTGTATTACATCTGAAAGATACCAAAATGGGACAACTGCATCCAGTGGCCTTCTGGTCTAAAAAGTTTTCAACTACAGAATTAAATTACAGTATCACAGATAAGGAATTACTAGCATTAAAAAAATGCTTTCAAGGAATGGAGACACCATTTATTGGGGGGCACGGCATACCGTCAAAGTTTTCACTGACCACCGAAATCTGCAATATTTATGCAATGCAAAGGCTCAATCATCCCAACAACTCCGCTGGGCATTGTTTGTTGTAGAATATGACTTTGCTATAACGTACCACCCAGGAGAAAAGAATGGTAAGGCGGAGACCTAGTGACGGATTGGAGAGAAAGAAGGGATCCAAGTTACTTCAGCTCCAGTAAATATATTTCCAGAAGAGAAGGTGCTGGGAGTCACTGTACTTCCGAAGAAGATCTAAAGTCACAGATTTAACTCAGCATGACCCCTTCAGAATTAGAGGCCTGGAAGTCAAAAGGTCCCAGGTTTTGCATTCAAGAAGGTTTACCTTTTTTCCAGAATCGTCTTTACCTGCCAAATCAGGAGCTACAGAGGAAGATCATGGCAGATTACCATGGGGCCACACTAGAAGGCCACCATGGAATCGCAAAGACCACAGATGATATGAAAAGACATTTTTGGTGACAAACATGGCACAAGGATGTCAAAGATTTCATCCAAACTTGTGGAATTTGTGCCCAAAACAAAATCTCAAAGCAGAGACCAGCAGGACTTCTTCAACCGTTACCTGTCCCACCAGCACCATAGCATACCATTTCTTTGGATTTTATTACTGAGTTGCCCCCTTGTTCAGGTTATAACACAATCCTTGTAGTGGTGGACTAGTTTTCCAAAATGGCTCATTTCATTGCCCTCAAGGGCTTTCTACATCATCAGTTTTAGCGAAGGTGTTCCAGAACAAATTGTGTGTCTTCATGGATTTCCATCTGTGGTGATCTCTGATAGAGGGAGTCAGTTTGTCTCTCAATTCTGGTGAAAATGTTGTGAGTTGGCTAAAATTGAAGTACGTTTATCTACTAGCCACCATCCACAATCTGACGGTCAAACTGAGAGAACCAATCAAACTCTATAACAATGCCTTCAATGTCTTCTCCACCAGATAGATAGTTCTTGGGTGGATGTCCTTTGGGTAAAAACTCTGAACAAACTTCCAAAGGCCACACCCCTTTTGACATTTTCAACGGTTCATATCCTCAAACCTCTTCCTTTGATCCAACAGAATCCTAAGAAAAGCCAGCAGTACAGAATCTTCATGAGAACATCACCCAGGTACAAAAAGAGGTTCTGAGACATTTGACAACAGCAATGGAAAGCCAAAAGAAATTTGCAGGAAAACTTCAAAGAAAATCTCCAGAGTATAAAGTGGGAGACAAGGAATGGTTGTATTCTAAACACATTGCACTTAAGGGAGCACTTAAATTCCATCCTGGATTTCTGGGCCCATTCTCTGTGAAAGCATTGTTAACTCCTTAGCAGTAAGACTGAACCTACCCTCTCACATGCAAATTCATCCCGTATTCCATGTTTCCCTGCAAAAACCTATGAATCCGGGGACCAGACTACAACCACTCCCTCAACCCCTGATCATAGAAGATTAACCAGAATTCTTAGTGAAAAAATCTTAGATTCCAAGATTGTCAAAAGAAAATTATTCTACCTTGTGAATTGGAAAGGGTTCAGCCCACAGGACAGGCCTTGGGAACCTAGTTCAAATAGTCATTCTCCCAAATTGCTTCAGAAGTTTCATTAGAATCACCCCACTAAGCCAGGGCCACTGGGTGCATCCTTGGGAGGGCTCTTGGGGGGGGGGGGAACTGCCATGATCATAGTCAGTGGGCATAGCCCTCATTCAGGCTTTCAGGCTAGGCAGAGAACATTACATATAAAAGGGGGTCAAAGGTGGGTGTTAGCATACACTTCCATAGACTTTTGAGATGTTTTACATTAATTCCATACACTTAACATGGCCACCGCAAGGTCCTTTTATAAGTTCCAGCACGTTCTATACATATTGCAGAGTGAGCTTTTTAAGCCCCGCCTCTGCTTGGACGTGCACTTCATGTCTGATCCGCTGACAGCGGGGAATGCTACTGGCGTTTCTCCTCACGGAACCTGTAAAAGGAGATAATAGAGACATTTGTTTTACAGCAAAACTACAGAGTTCAATAAGTTAATAGGAAAGACTTAGCTGTCTAAGGTTATCTCTGAAGCAACTAGATTCCGTCAGAAGTTTCACTCACAGCCGCATCATCTTCAGTCAGCAGTCTTCGCTTGTAATCGCAGCACCTTCCATCAGAAGGTTCATTCACTGCCGCAGCATCTTCAGTCAACAGTTTACGTTTGTAGTTGCAGCAATTTCAGACAGAAGTTTCTTCCGCAGCCACCGCATCTTCCAAAGGTATTTTTGCTCAGCTTTCTGAACACCTGCAGACAAGACAAGAGGTTTTTAAAATAACAATACACAAATTTAATAGCTAAAGAAAGAAGACATTTACTAAGCATTTTACGTACCTGAAAGTTCTTCAAGTTTTCACCACACAGTTGTTTCCGCGCTCTTCCCTGTAGGCTGCAGTTGCTCCGTATAAGCAAACTTAAGTTTTAAAACGTTTTCTCATCCTGAACTATCATTCCTTTTCCTAAATTCAGAGAACCTGCAAAAGAAAGAAAAAAAGAGCAAGTTATTAGAAAGATAGAACTCTCCAACATAGGAATTAATCCAAGCCCTAAAGATTGCAGTTTTTTCACCAGCTACTTACCCCAAGTCTCATTCTTAAAAAAAAGTTAAGGCATTTTATGACAAGAGACTATTGAATACTTCAGCTACCCAAGTTACCATCATTTCTTCATCTCAACGTACCCCTGTTGAAAAGCAAGATGGAGAACTGCACAAAAAATAAACACAGGTGAGAAGGGAGAGATTAAAAGAGTACACATCTCATGCAGTAGTATATTACTCAGTAGATGTTATAGTGTTCTATTATTGTTATTGTTGTTTAAACAGAAAGAGAATCCAAAAAGTATCAAGTACCAGGTCCACATGCTGGGAAGGCATTACGCTCCCGAGGAGTCCAGGCAAGCGTTACAGACTCATACAGTTCTCCTTTATTCCCGGCTACTGCTCTAATTGGTTCTCGTTTATTCTCACTTTTATAGAGCCAGGCTAACAGTCGCCCCGGTTTGTCTGCTTCTGCGTGTTGTCTCTCAATATATCTACGGTAGCTTTAATTGCTCAACCTGTCCAGTGTTTTTGACATTCTTTTTTTAATTACAACACTTCTTGTGCTTCTGCTAGGGACCTGTCTCCGGTTTGTGCAATATTTTCTAGCCTGTCTTCTACCCCTCGTAATTACCATAAAATAACATCTTGCATTCCTTTAGATTGTGATATGGCCACTCCCCTTACCACTACCTTGAAAGCCTCCCACAGAGTACCCGCTGACTTGACACTACCTTTATTAATTTGAAAATAGTCTTTCACTTCCTTCCTTAGATGTTCCCGAAACCCTGTATCTCTGAGTGTCTCAACCGTGAATCTCTATGTTGGAATCCTGGCCCTTGGAGCGAGAGCTTGACATATGACAAACAGAGGAGCATGGTCTGACAGGACCCTTGCTTTATATTCCGCACATACAAACTGCTCTAACAAGTCTCCTCCTACCATCGTATATTCTAACCTTGAGTAGAGATTTGTAGGGGCATTTTAGTGGGAATACACCCGGTCCTGCCGATACATCGTTCTCCACACATCTTCCAACTTGAAGGTGTGTAGCAGTGTGGATAAGGCCTTTGCTGCAGGGGTTGACTGAACAAAATTTCCCATCCGATCTGTCTAGCAATGGGTTCAGCGTACAGTTAAAATCTCCACCCCATCTTAACACCCCATCTCTGTACTTATATTGGCATCCAAGTATTGGAAATGTGCTGCTGTATCTTGATTTAGAGCATATGTGTTAATAATGCATATTTCTCTATTTTCCAACTCTCCTCGCAATATAATCATCCTGCCATCCGGATCGGTCTGCAGTGCTTTAAACGGGAGAGTCAGCGCCACCTATATTAACACCCCTCTGACATATTCTGAGTAAGTAGAGCCCAGGGTTACCCCCCACGGCCATTTGCAGGACTATATCAATTTTGGCATTTTAAATATGCTATTACTCTATTCCTCTTAATGTAACTATTCAACCCTCTAACATTCCAGGTTGCTATCTTACGTTCACCCATTTTATTTGCACTCATCTGTTGTCTCTCCCCCTTCTACAATTGGTGTGTAACTGTAGGCCAACTTTCCCTGAACTCTCCCAAATCCCTACCCCTCCCATTCCCCAACTGTCCCAAACATCTGCCCAGCCTCAAATCCGGAGCTCAGGCATTCCCGCGTCTCACTCCGATGTGGGCTCTACTCTCGGCACTCGGAGTGCAGCGGGTGGATATTAAGCTACTAGTACCCAAGTCACCTAACCTAATGGGGGTGGTAGCGTGCTCCTGGCGTCGTCTATATCTAGACGACACTGGTTTTCCTGCATGTCGCTGATTGCTTTTTAATATGCTCTAGTTTAACTCCAAAATGATTATTCTACTCATTTCACAATAGTCTCTGACCTGTTCAAATGTACATTATTCAGGCAACGTAGCTTCAATTATCACTTCCACTCTTTGTAAGGTTGCCTGCTTCTGACGGGAAGTTCAACGCATCTATCCATGTAGTCACATCTCCTGGGGTTTCAAAAATAAATACAGCCCGGTCCTTATGTAAAACCTTCAGCTTAACTGGGTATGACAGCATCTATTTCAGATTGGCAGCGCGTAACCTCCTTTTAATCGACACATAGCTCAGTCTCTGCTTCTGCACCAAGAAAGTGTAATCCGAGTATGCCTTCCTCCTTTCCTAAAATGTTCCAGGATCCTCTCCCTGTCTCTATAGTTCAATATAGCAATAGCTGGTCGAGGTGTGGCCCCGGATGTTGGTCTCCTCGTCAGAGCCCTATGCACTCTTTCAACTGTGAAACCCTGGGTGAGTGACGCCGCACCTATCTACTGCAGCAACATGTTTTTGATTAAATAAGTCGTGTCCGAGCATTCCTCGCCCTCGGAGAGCCCAAAGATGCATATGTTGTTCCTGCATGCTCGTCCTTCCGCTTCTTCCGCTCTGTTCTCTAAATTTTTGAACTTGTTGTAGCTGGAGACTTCCTGAGAGTTAGCTGTGCAATTGCTAGTGTTAGCCTTCACCTCCATTTCCAGCACACCCATGTGCTCTGCCAATGCTCTAACATCTTGTCTAAAGAGATTGACGTCAATACTGACAGTGTCAATTTTGATTTCCAGGGATGTATTCAGCTCTGCAATGGCCTCCAGGATCTGTGGGCTTCAGCACTCTGCAACTCCTGCCCTGTTGTTTTCACACCTTCCGTTGTTTGTGCTAGTTTGGAGAAAATATCCATAGATGATTGTTTCCTTTTGGTCTTATTTGGCTTGGACGCCATTATTGCTCTCCCACGTTCTGCAGTCCTTTCCTTCCCTATAAGTGCTGCAGTGCACTGTTGGTCCGTTGTGGCATAGCGACAATTTGTGCTTCTGTCTGCCTTTCGTATCTTCCACTGCGTGCACTTCACTCCTCAGGTTTCGTTGGATCCGAGGCCATCTTTGCCTTCAAGTTCACTTGAGGCTTCCTTGAGGAGGGAGCTCTCTGTCCGCTTCTCCCTTTGGTATTTCTTCCCTTACCTCCACCTCTGTTGGCCACTCACCCGGACTTTTCGACCTACAGTGACAATACTCTTGTATGCACTGTCTTGCCTTGTTTACTACGTCTTATCACCCTACCTGTTGTACAGCTTTACTTGTTGGGCCTTTTATCTCTCAATGGATACCATCCGATAGTGCCTAGTGTGGCCCACCTGCTCTCTCTCTTCTCCGTGGCCTGCTGGAACCTAATCTGTGCCAATCGAGGCTGCACAGTGCCAGTAGGGCACAGTCCAGCCCTACACCACAGCTCTTTCTTGCGTGGGCTGCCGTACCTCTGGTGTGTGTCTAGCTTTCAGTCTTGGTTGAACACAACCAGCCTCCATCAGAGTCCAACAGGCTGTGAGGGAGAATGCTCCCTCTGCAACTGTGCCCCTAACAGCTATGTGTTCACTCTACCTGTTATCTACAGACCAGCAATTGCAGCTGCTATGGGCAAAGAATAACACCCTTTCAGAGCGTTCCGTTCTTTCCGCGCACTGCAAATGATTGTCAGCCTTTCTTGTTTTCCTTTCCTCATCCGTCGTTTGGCCTGGCTCTTCGGTGCTATCTGTCGTCCGGCATTGTGTAACTCTCACTGCCACCCTTCCTTATCACAATGATTGAGCATGCTGTGTGTAATCCCCTGCACGTTCCACAGCGTATGCTTGCTACTTTGTTTCAGGTTCAGGATAGCCGTGAAGCATAGAAGGCCTCAATCATGTGCTCTGAACCACTGGCAACTTCATCCTTCACTGCTTTCGCCAGTTACACTACTTGAGTTCCAAACGGAAAGTTTGGCACTCCGCAGTATTAAGTGCCTTGTGTCTGTTATGTTTCCCTTTGTTGTTACTTTATGATTAATGCGCTCCAGGCATGTCGGGCCACCAACTGCTATACGTCCGTTCCCCGCCGGTGCTATACTCTTTATTGTGTCCCATCTGGGTCAATATAGGCATAGGCGTCCCGCTGGCCTACCGCAGCCAGAACACACTCTAGGTGTCCACCCACCAGACTGAACACATCCAACTGATTTCCCCAGCACCACACCTATCGCTAGGAAGCAGCTATCATCCAACAATTACACCAGTTGCACACATATCCGGTGCTCCTAGGCACCGTACAACACTATTTCTCTCTACTGACTTGAACTACGGTTCCTGAGGGCGTTCAACCTACCAGCGCTTTCAGATCATATCATTGATACATAAGGCGCTATACAGATGCCAAGTAACATAACATAACATAGCATAACATAACATAACATAACATAGCATAACATAACATAACAATAAGCCTGCTTCCAGTCCATTTTTTATTTCAGGCAGAACTGTGGTCCTCGAAGCTGCTCCTTGCGGATCCGAGCTTCCTCCCTCCTACGTGGGTGCTCCTTCTCTCTAAGACTGTCTGTCCTTTTGTCTGCACTATATCGTTTGGCTTTTGACTTCTGTATCCCGTGCGTAGCCCTGGGGTATCCTCACTGCATACTTCATGCACCAATTAGCTCAGCTGTTTCAAATAGCTACAAGCTCAATTGCAAAGGCCCATTTTTGCACTTCTACTGCTTCTGATGTTAGGTGCTGCCTCGCCTACGCCTCCTCATCCTCCAACAGTGCTTCTCCCAGATCATAACTACACGGCTGCTCTGGTGTACCATACACTGATGTCAAACTCGTTTATGACATTAATACAATGCTAGCCAGGTGTATGTCCTCTCTCTGTTATCCCAGAACATATGGTCCGATGCGGTTATTAGGCAACTACAGACACGCTGCTCGTCGAGCGACACCAATCAGTGTACGTGGGGGCTCCAGTGCACGGGTATGCTTCCTCAGATCTTCCGTCTATGGTGCGCGCCTAGGTGTCACGAACACAGGCGCCTGGCGAGCTTGGCGGCGATGGTCATTCCGACACCATTAGACTGTTCCGCCACGTTTTCTCGGAAATGAGTACCCGCAGTCTAGTCTTTTTCCATCATGGCCGCCACCTGAGTATATCACTATTCACTTCTCGCCGGCTCAGCGCGTTGCAACTGTGCTTTCCCGGGTTGCTATAGCGCTCCCATTTCTACTTCCTTTGCGACCTGTTCGCCCCTCTCTGATCCCTTCCAGTTCCCCCTTTTCCTCCCCTGTTCCCTTCTTACCTGCCTTCCTTCGGCTGGTTTCCTCCTGGTTCTCCCTGTGTTTTCGCTCCTTCCGCATCTGTTTACCGTTGCTGTTCACCTGCATTCCTCTCACTTCCATTGTATTCTCCTCTGGATATCTGTATTCCTCCCGGCTTGGACTTCGCTACGGACCGTCTTCCACTGTCCAGTTACATCGGCATCGAGGGTTTTTGTGCCTGGTGGCTTTTTCCCCTCATACTATTGGCTGTCGCGGAGAGGGGCCACCGTGGTTTTCCCTGTAACGGGTCACGGTGGCTTCCTTTCGCGGCAGACCGTATCTTCTCTCCAAAAAGAAGACTCAAGTGCGACACCCTAGACGGAAGAAGCTCAACTATTCGTCTTCTTCAGGTGAGGAGGAGGAAGGTACTTTGGGGGAGCTCTGTTTATCAAGTGGTGAGGAGGATATCGCTGACCCAGTGGCCATTCCTATAGGACCGTCCACAGTCCTTGATAGCTTGCAACACCCAAAAGAAAGAGATTATGGCCACGCCACAGCAGTTGCAGGAGTTAGTGGCAGCCGTCCAAAACCTCAATGTTGAGGTCCAGACACTCAAGACCGACAATGCAGCACTGCAGCAGAGAGTGGCTACCAGAGAACAACAATCTACAGATTTACCCCCCTTACCTTTGGTGTCAGGGAAGTTCGATGGCACGGAGAGAAAGGTAAAGGAATTCCTTGAAGCCTGTAATATATACTTCACCTTCAGACCCAATGCCTTTTCCACGGATCATGCCAAGGTGGGGTTCATGATCACCCATTTAACTGGGAATGCCTTGACATGGGCAACCCCGTTGGTATCCCAGTCAGACCCAGTCCTACGGGACTATGCCGCCTTCAAAGACTTCCTGAAGCAAACCTACCTAAGGACCGAGTGTGCCTACATTGCCAGTGAAGACTTGCTGGATGTGCGGCAAGGTACCTCCGACCTGCTTTCCTACATATCCACATTTAAGAAATTGGCTACGGAAGCCGGTTGGCAAGAACAAGCGCAGTACACGATCATCCGCAGGGGTTTGTGGGAGGAATTAAAGGACGAATTAGCCAGGATTCCTCGTCCGGACACCTTCTCGGATCTACTAGCAGCTGTATTACGGATTGATTTCCGTTTAACCGAGAGAAGAAATTAAAGGAAGAAAAGCCGTACCACAACCCCATTCCAGGAATCTCACACTTCTGCCTCCTCACCTGCAACCCGGACTGCCCGAGATGAACCCATGCAAATCGGCACCACCAGGTCCCCCTTAACCGCTGAAGAAAAGAAGAAGAGACGGGATGAAAACCGTTGTCTGTATTGTGGTTCAGCTGCCCACCTGTTGAGGGATTGCCCTGATGTGCCCCCCAGAAGGTTGGGAAACGAACGCCTTCGGTAGCTTGTGGGATGGACTACCGAGGGGCGCTTCCTTGTTCCTACACTACACTCTCAGTCACCTCCGAAACTCCTTCTGAAGGTCTGCGCCTAATGATTGTAGGAGTCAAACTCTGTTTCAGAGACAAAGTGGTTGACACTCAAGCCTTACTTGATTGTGGCGCGGCAGGTAACTTTCTGGACACTTTATGGGCCGATAAGGTAGGTCTACTTAGAATCGCTAAGAAAGAGGATCAAAAGGTCGAAGGGGTGGATGGAACACCGCTATGCTCCGGGCTTATCACCCATACCACGGAAGCAGTACAAGTGTCGATACAACAACACAAGGAGGAGATCCTGTTCGATATAATTCGTGCTGCACATTTTCCGGTCATCTTGGGTATCGGTTGGCTTCGGAAGCACAATCCAACAGTGGATTGGACTAACAATCTGTTGAGTTTTCATTCCAAATATTGCCAGAAGGAATGCCTATCAGAACCCCAGCATGAAACCGTTAAGACAGTAAGTGCCACGGAGCAGAGCTCTATTCATTGCATACCGAGTTGTTTCTCGAACTTTTCGGTAGTATTCCAGGAACAGGTCCCCCTTTAACTCCAACCACATAGACCAGAAGACTGTGGTATTGACCTAGTTCCCCAGGCCTTGGTTCCTTTTGGAAGGATGTATCCTCTCTCACTATCAGAAAAGGCTGTACTCAGACGCCACCTCGACGACAATCTTGCTAACGGACTTATCCGCTCTTCCAAGTCACCTGCGGGAGCCTCATTGTTTTTCATACCCAAGTGAGACAGCAAGGAGTTGAGACCGTGCATCGACTATCGGGGTCTACACAAGGTTACCATCAAGGATCGGTACCCCATGCCCATAATTTCCGAGATCCTGGAAGCTGTTCAGGGCTCGGTAATATTTACAAAGCTCGATCTCTGCAATGCCTACCATTTACTCCGGATAAGGATGGGAGATGAATGGAAAACTGCCTTTCGCACTCCCTACGGCCTGTATGAATACCAAGTAATGCCGTTTGGCCTGGTGAACGCGCCTTCGATCTTCCAAAGATTCATGGATCGTTTGTTTTCGGATCTGTTGGGTCAGAATACCGTGATCTACTTAGATGACATCCTGGTCTACTCCCGCAAGCAGGAGGAACATGTTTCCCAAGTTGAAGAGGTACTACGCAGACTACAACAACACTGTCTTCTTGTTAAGCCAGATAAATGTATTTTTTCCCAGTCTTCTTTGTCCTACCTGGGATTCATCATCTCTGAACAGGGGATTACCATGGATCCCAAAAAGGTCGAAGCCATCCTAGGTTGGCCATCACCCACCTCCGTCAAGGAGATCCAACGGTTTTTGGGACTGGCAAACTTTTACAGGAAGTTCATTCCAGAGTTTTCTCAACTAACTCTTCCCATCACCTCCTTATTGAAGAAAACTTCCGAACCCTTTGTTTGGTCAAGTGCCGCAGAGAACAGTTTTCTTTGCCTGAAACAATGTTTCTGTTCAGCACCCATTCTTAAGCAGCCTGATCAACTGAAGCCGTTCATCCTGGAGACTGATGCCTCAGCAGCAGCCGTAGAAGCTGTTCTTCTCCAATCAGACCAAGGCCGCGAACACCCAGTGGCTTATTATTCGAAGACTTTAACCACAAGTCAACGGAATTATTCAGTCATCGAGAGGGAGCTCCTGGCCATGAAGTTGGCTTGCCTCGAGTGGAGACATCTGCTTTAAGGAAGCCTTCACCCCTTCCATATACGTACCGACCATAAGAACTTACAAGTCCTCAAACAGCAGGAATGCTTCAACACCAGACAAGCCAGATGGGCACACTTCTTTGCCCAGTTCCATTTCTCCATTACCTACATACCGGGGACCCAGAACCAGATTGCGGACGCCTTGTCTCGCAGGGAGGACTCGAGCCTTACTTACAGAAGGGAGTTGATGTTCACGCATACGCTTATAATCTCAACGGTGACCACAGGCGCCTGGCGAGTTTGGCGGCGATGGAGACTAGACCGCGGGTACTCGTTTCCGAGAAAACGTGGTGGAACAGTCTAATGGTGTCGGAGTCTCCATCGCCACCAAACTCGCCAGGTGCCTGTGGTCATGACAGTATGCCCCCCTCAAAGACCTCTTCCTCCCGGTTTGCCCGGATGAAGACTGTGATACCGGGACAGCAAACGGGGGGCATGTATTTGTGTAACCGGACCAACCGGCCCAGAGGTGGAGTAGCACTGATTTTTCACTATTGGGTCCCTGCTTCTGTTATTCCTACACTGGCTTACTCCTTCTTTGAATGCCTGGTCTGATGGCCTCTCTGACTGTGGCCACCATCTACAGGCCTCCTGGCCAGGTGTCCCTCTTCCGCTTAGAGTGGGCTGACCTCTCCTCCTTTCTCGCTGCCTATAACTCTCAACTTCTCCTTCTCTGAGACCTCAACATCCACCTGGTTGCTTCTAATCCTCAACCTCTCCAGCACGCCCTCTCATGGCATTCTACCATCTGTTCCGACACACACTACCAGACTTACCTAGGATGTTCTCATCTCCTCAGACATCCCCCTCTCTAGCCCTCTCATCGCTCCTCTCTTTTGGACTGACCACTTACTGTTTTCCTCCCACCTGAAACTCTGTCCCTCAGGCAAAGCCTGACTCAGCACTGCCTGCTACCTACTTGGTCATTCGGCCCGTGAAGCATGTGTCAGTGGATGCCTATGCCCCTACTTTCTCTGCTCCTCCTACTCCTGCGGCTGCCTCACACTCTGACACAGCCCTCTCTAACCTCCATCTTTCTATCTCCAATGATCTGGACATCCTTTCCCCTGTCATGAGAGTCCGTCTGAAGCCTACCTCCAAGTGCAACTCTTAGTATGACTCTGACCTCGCCGCCCTGAAACACAAGTGCAGGGTGGCTGAGAGGAAGTGGAGGGCTTCAGGTACATCCTCTGACAAACCTGTTTACCGCCTGCTCCAAAGGCAATACAGATCCTCTGTCCTGATCAAGAAGCCTGTGTCTCGGCTGCCTCTAACAACACAGCCAAACTCTTGAAAATCTGCAAGTAGCTGGCCTATCCTTCGCATTCTCTACAACTCCTCCCAGACCCTCTGTTTGGCGCTAGCTTCTCACTTCACCACAAAAACCCTGGACATCCTGTGCTCACTCTCCCCTTCCTCTCCCTCTCTTGAACCTCCTCTGGCAGCTTCTCCCTCTCCTCCTCATTTCTCCTCTTTCCCTCTGATAAAACCCGACAATGCTTCTAAACAAGTGTCACCCAAACAGGTGCTCGCCTGCTCCTCCAGAACCATCAAGGACCACATTGACACCCTCGCTCCAGCCTTGGCCAATTTCTGCAATCACTCTTTCCCCATTGGTTCTTTCACCTCTTTCCTCAAGCACTCCCTTGTGCACTGCCTCCTTAAAAATCCTTCTGCCAACACTACCTGCGCGGCACACTTTCGCCCAATCTATATTACTCCTTTCCTTGGCAAACACTTGGAAAACTGCCCATCTCCCAGCTTACTCGCCACACTGAATCTGTTTGTTGTCTCCATGACCATCGGTCTGGCTTCAGACTAGCCAGAGGCATGGAAACTTCTCTCCTGAACACCCATGAGGATCTGCTCTCTAATCTTGATTCTAGTATTTCTTTTGTCCTCATCCTCCTGCAACTTTCTTCTGCTTATGACATGGTCAACCACAAAATCCTGATCAGTTGACTCTGCGAGAACCTGGACCGACCCTACCAGGTCCAACTTGGGTCCTTTCTTTTTTAATTTTTTTATTTGCATTTAATTGTATAACAATTTTTCCAAAACAGTGCCTTTCAGCAGTTCCATCAACAGTGTTTCTAGAGTCCTTATTCCTAACCTCATATAATGCCTAACCTCATATAATGTCCCTGTTCATTCGCTTTTTCTGACCATCTCGGTCTCTAAGCCAGGCCGATTTGCTTACAAAATAAGACAATTGCCACTACCCAGCTTCTTTTCTCACCACTCATCAGGCATGTCCACCACTCTTCTTCCTCGAGAGTACTTGCTTTTACCAGGATTTTGATTAAGTTGGTTTCTGGAGCTCCTTGTGTTCCTCTGCATGTCAGCAGTAGATGACGAATTGACTCAGCCTGTTTGGACTTGCAGAATCGGCATTCACTCATTTTAGACTCCCCTCTGATAGCCATGATCTTGTTTGTCCATAGCAGGTTTAGTCTAATTCTCAAGAAGGTACGTCCCAATTATTTATCTGGAAACTTTTTCAAGCAGCCTCTCACCTCATCAATTTTCATTAGATGCATAGGTGCATTATTAAAGGTCCTTTCTCTCAGCCTATCTCTTCAATGTCTACTTGGCCCCTTTGGCCCACCTGATCGCTACCTTCCCTTCTAACTTTCAGTGTTATGTGGATGACACTCAGCTCTCTTTATTTTTTTTTATTGTAACATTAGTTTTGAAAAAGAAAACAAACTTTTTGTCACATCACTATGTCTTTTGTGAAATCCAACTAATTTTGGACTCACATGATCAAATACCAGCATTATGGGCCAATCACTATTCTGTCCATGAAGTTTACAACTCCACAAGTCACTTGCAAATGTGTTCCAGAAATTAAATAGCTCCACCACTCGTCCATGTTGTCATTTTTTGGAGCAAATTGTGACAAATATAATGAACGCAGAGATTACATTTTTGTACATTCAGTCACTAGATGTTTTACCGATTCAACTGCGTTTAAACAATAACGGCAATGATTGTCTAATGTTTTACAGCCATGCTTCATCATCAGAATCTCTTTGGTCTTATAGAGATTCAAGCCTAGTCTTATGAACTGGTCTCGGTGGTATCTCGATGGAAATTTTGACAGGTATTTTGGATGTACACTGACTGCATACATGGCGGTTCCGAAGTCTAAAGCTGTAGATAAATTCTTGCGTTTTTCATCATTTAATATCCAATTCCAGCGACGGATCAGTTTCTTAGCTATCCGCAGCATTTGCAATATTTGT
The DNA here is from genome assembly GCF_040938575.1 of Ambystoma mexicanum. NCBI lineage: Eukaryota > Metazoa > Chordata > Amphibia > Caudata > Ambystomatidae > Ambystoma > Ambystoma mexicanum. The sequence goes on along the minus strand of NC_090937.1, from coordinate 420,861,837 downwards.
TCTATTGATACATCTGCTTCACTTAGAATCGATAATAGTTTGGCCTCCCAGATTGCAAATAAGATGGCAGAAGTGTAATTACTCTTTATGCTTATTATCTCATATGGTTTCACTGTAGGAACAAGGCGCATTTTGCGCAAGGCTGTAATTGCTTTCCACAACACTGTGCTGTATAAATATTCTATGCATAATTCGTAGTGAATTGCAGTTATCTACACATTTTGAGGGAGTTTGAGCACCTTTCGCCAAAACTTCCCTTCAAGTTGGCACCAAAATGTTGCATCATATTCCATCCTGCTTTGCTAGCAAAAGTTAATGCGGGCACCACTTTTTGAAGATAGAGTGTGAGAACCGGTATCAGTGTGAATTTGCCGTACATGGCATGCAGTTTTGCTCCTTGTAGGGCAAACATCTGCATTTGTAAAGTTAAGTCTTGCATACAACTCCATTCACGCATTGAGGTTTTAAATATGACACCTAAGTAATGTATTCTGTCGGTAAGTTCAAGATGTTTGTTATTCACCTGCCATGTAAAATTCTTATCACGTTTGTGAGTTGTTAGGCCGAAGGGTATTATCTTTGACTTTTTTGCATTTATTTCCAGATTGTGTTGTTCGAGATACCTTTGTAGGGATGTGAGTAGTCTTTGTACCCCTATTTGTGTTGAGTCCAGGAGCACACTGTCATTGGCATAAATGACCCAGCTAAGCTGCCAACCATTTGCTCATGGAGGAAAGGTCCTTGGTTGTTTTAGTGCCACTGGTAAATCTGAGATGAAAAGCTTAAACAGCAGTGCTGCCAGGGGACAACCCTGTTTAACTCCTTTTTTTGTTTGGATTTCTTCAGTTAACTCTCCTTGTGCATTTAAGCGCACTCAAATTGAGGTGTTTGAATATAGCGCTTTTAATGGTTGCAGCAAATTTTCTGGGCATCCCCAGGTTTTCAATTTATTCCATAGAGCTTGTCTGTTGATGCTGTCAAAAGCCTGTTTCAGGTCAATAAATGCAAGGAATAGTTTTTTCCCACTTTTCAAGGCATCTAGTTTTACCATGTTGAGCCGCATCAAATTGAGTTTGATTCCAACACCCCTTGTAAACCCGGTTTGCCGCACATCCACCACAGCTGCACCTTTGGCCCAATTTGCAAGTTTTTCTTGCAAAAAGTTCTCAAATACCTTTCCCATACTGTCAAGAAGGGCAATCGGATGATAGTTTTTCGGATCATCTCGATTTCCCTTCTTCAACACTGGTACCACCACTGCCCCTCTCCAAGAATCTGGGAGAGCCTGTGTCACTGCAATTCGATCAAACAGTACCTTAATAAAGGTTGTCCACTGGGATTTATTTTGCTTAAGCATTACATTTGATATTCCATTGGGACCGGCTGCCTGTGAGTATTTTAGTTTTTGAATTGCCATTTTGATGTTTCCTTGTGACTCAATGACTCTCCAGCTTGAATCAGATTCCATGTTGGATGAATTTACATTGTTGTTGGCATCAAAGACTGGTGAGAAATGTTTAACCCAGCTAGATGTGTTTACTCCATTTGCCATTGTTAACGCTTGATTTAACTGTCCGGTGTTTATTATTTCCCAGATATGCCTGCTATCTTTTTGCGTAATCAATCGTAGCATTTTTTCAGCCTGTTCCTGATCACGAATTGAGTTAAAGGACTTTAGCCAGTTTCAATAACGTCGACGCCGTTTTTTTTAATCAACTCTGCACATTTTTCACTTTTGGTTTTCTTTGTGCGCCTTAAGTCCTTTAGTAACAACTTCTTTGCTTTTTCAACTGACGTCCTATACAGATTTTTTTCCTATTATTTCAGTTTTGTCTCCATGTTGTATAGTTTTAAATTGCATCAACAGTGGAGCATAGTTGACCTGGTCATCAAAATCTTCAGCATGGATGAAATTAGATGTTACTTTGCTTATTTGATTAGCATTTATCTTTAGTCTATTTTTTCCTCTGTTGATAGACAGGTTTGTGTTATAACTTACATGCACAATATCTTCAGCCCAAAACCATGACAGCATCAAGGCATCATGGTCACTCTTTGTCGTCAGCAGAGTTGTTAATTCTGAGATTTTACCTAGCAGGTTTCTTGAGGCCCAGATGTAGTCCAATGTTTTCTTACATGAGCCTCGGTGCCAACGAAAGCTGCCAGAATGTCACCTTTAGTGCAACCATTTAACATTTTGCATCGTCTTAGAGCCAGCTCCTTTGCCCACCGAGAGCCGCGATCAGACCCATGGCCTAAGTTATTTTGTTCCTTTGCATTGATGCAATCTTTTGAATCATTGAACCAAGAATAATTTAGATCCCCACATATTAAGATGGATGGATCATCAAAGGCTAACAAGCAGGTGTCCATTTGTGCAGTTACTGAAGAGATACATTTTAATTGGGAGATCATTGCAGGGTTCCAATATGTGTTTATGATCATTAACTGTTTCTGTTTCGGCAGGTTAATGTGACTGTGTTGGTAATTGGTAACCTGTACAAACAGATTTGGATTTAACGTTCTTATTACCTTCCAACTGCAGTTGTGTTTAATCATTGTGATTAATCCTGAAAACGGCCGTCCAAATAGGTTCTTTCCAGCAGTATTTAAATAAATTGAGCAGCCATCCCGTATTGAAATTTCTCGAAGCCAGGTTTCCTGGAGACAGATTGTGAAGTTCTTGTCATTAAGGTGGCTGTCATCTTGGAATAGATAGACAAAACCTCGAGTGTTCCATGAGGTCAACAAATGAGTGGCTTCCAAATCTTAGTTTCATTGCTCATTCTGATTTTTTTGGTGTTTTAATGCTGGCCGATCAGTGTAAAAATGTGATCCTTTTTGGTGATTTGCCGTAACTGATTTTGAGTTTGCTTTGAATTGCTCCCATTATTCTGCTCTTCTTTGTTCATTTGCAATTTGTTCAATTTGTGAGTCTTGTGAGTCTTCTGATGACTCTCGGGATGTAGACGCCTCATCATGTGGAGCCAAATCAAAACCAAAGAATATCAGATCTTCTTTTGCTTCAAGTAAAGACTTGGCAATACACTTAGATTTCATGTGCAAAATCACCCAATCTGAGCGACTTTCTGACTTGTATTCCACAATTGCTATATCATCAGATCTAATTGTACGTAAAGCCGGAATACTATGCAGCAGCTTCATTATGTTGTTCCTGATTAAATTTACTTAATTTTTTTCCTCTAGAATATTTTCTAATTCCAGCTTCCACAGCCATTTTTTGACTGTTTCCAAAAGTCATGTGATGAATGTTCTTGTTGTAAAGATTGGCCTTCGTCTGTTTAGGGTTAACCTTGGATATAATATGTGTTGTCTGGTGGTTTCCAACTTTCCTGGGTATGCTAACTTGCTTTTCACTTTTGCCCTTAAACAGATTTTCTGGTACATTTGACTTGGTTTCCTTTTTTGAACCCACTCCAAATTGCTCTTTTCTATCACTTGGCTTCTGATTGACTGATTGACTTGGGATTAATGGGAGGTCACGCTCCCTGCCAGAAAGGTCTACAATAGCATCCACTGATTCCACGTCCTCATCTATTGAATATATTAAGAATTCACAGAGATCAATAGATGAATTAAAATTAGAATCATCTGATACTTTAGCCTCCGCTCTTGATCTTTTATGAGGCTTAGAAGCTGCTTGAGTTTCGGTGACTTCATTCTGTATGGTTGACTGCTGAGTTTATTTTTTTTAACTCTTTGCTGCTACACTCGAATAACCCTATCCGTGGTGGCATAGTGAGGTTTCTGATAAATTTCTTTGCTTTGTTTGTACAAGCTCTTTTAGCAGCTGGTTTTAGCGTGGGCTTTTTCAAATGACCAATGCTTTTGTCTTTTGATTTAGAATTCGGCTCAGCTGTCTTTTGTAATGATTTTGCAGCTCCTGTAAAAATTCCAAATTATAGCTTGTTAGTAAAATTTTGGATTTCAGGGCATATCCATATCGAGCTTCGGCCTTTATCATTATCCACTAAGTGTTTCAGGACTTTCGGGTCACCCTGCTTTAATTGTATCAAAGTTCCGGTTGTACCAGAGACAACTTTATCTGGAGGGGCTCCGACTACATTTGCTGCTGGCAATATTGAACTCGTATTTTTCGGCAAAATTTCTTCTCCCTCGATAGTTGGACCTTGAGATTCAAGTGCATTCCCTGTAATGGGTCGAGCGGATTGCGCCTCAATGCTAATGCTGGCCTTCAAATGGTTTCTGTTTTTGTTCACCTTTTGCGTAGCTACTTGAAGATCGTGGGCTGGGGCCTTGGGCCTTTTTTCCTCGTATGTGCAGTTACATGCATATGGGCTACCCAACTGTCTTGTTGACACATTGTGTCTCATCCGCTAGGTGCATTCCACCACCACCTCCATTAGTTCTGATTTTACACTCTCCTCATGTCTTGTAACCTGAAAAAAGGCATGATTGCCATTTTCAAGATGTATCAGCTACATGGTCGAGCCTTTGAGTGAAGTGTTCGGTGAATTTTTCCAGAGCCAGAAGCTTATTGTTAGCTGTTACCAATAGGGACCTTTGGTCGTGCACTGAGTCTTCTAATGACTCGTGCAGCTTCATAAAAGGTAATAGGGCAATGGAAGTGGCTGCCAATGTGTTGTTATGTATTTCTAATCCTGCAGCGGTTGATAGATTTCCTTTGTTGATTGATTCATTTCCAGCTTCTCCTTGTTTTGTTGAAGTTTGTGGACTGGATGTAGAGAGTTCTTTGGCTCGCACAGCATGTACTTTTTTTGGCAGGCATCGATTTATATCAACTCGAATCCATGTGAGCATGGGCTGTAATTGAAGACGGTACTTCTGTTTATGGGATGCTTATCCATTTACGCTGAGCAATCTTTATGTGCTTTCTCGGGCGTTGTAGCATCATTTTGTAATTAGCTGGCATCTAGGTGATCTTGCATCAATAGAAAATCAGCTTTTAACCTTTCTGTCAGGCGGGTTTCCGCGGCCGCTATATCAATTGCAATGGTATGTCTGGGTGTCGTGTTTACAAAGGGCGGTTCGACAATCTTTTTACCCATTGTATTTTTTCCATTTGCATCTTTTGTTTCTTTTCCTTCATCACTTCCGACTACCATAGAAATACTTAAGTGTTTTTCTGGAATTTTTTCATGACTGGCTACCCGTGCTGATTTTTCTTCAGCGCTTAGGCGCAAAGAGTTGTTTCTGTAGTCAGCCTCCATAGGTGAGCGTGATTGAATCTTTTTGCATGGTGAGATTGCAATCTGCTCAGAAATGGGAGAAGGAGCAGGTTTGTGTATTATCTGATTGTTCCTTTTGGTGCCTATTAGCACTCGTGAGCAATTTGTTTCAGCTGGAGCGCCATCAACGAGTGACATGAGTTCCGTCGGCGCTACATCGGGGGGTAGCCGCATCTCTAACAGGTCTGAGTCTGTAATGTCGGTTATATCAAAGTCAAAAGGAGCATCACATGCGTCTACATAGACGGAGGACGGTGGTCTCAATTCATTTAGTGCAGATGATGAATTAGCTAGTTTACTGACACGATCTGTTTGTTTTCTGGGTGTCAGTGCGATTTTTCTCACATCCTACGGAACACACATTCAAAGTTGTTTGTACTAATGAGGCAAGCAAGGGTACAACGCGGCCGTTGCCGACACAACCTACTGCAACTGGTCGTACTGGGACAGACTGAACTATGCACCAAACTCCGCGCAGGAAGTTCACTTTTAAGGACTTTTAAGGGCTGTCTTTAGAGTTAAAGGCACAGTCACCACTCCAAAAAATCGCATAGCTGCAGCTCCTCTATAATCCTCTCTGGAACACACGTCAAGCAGGGACTAGGGCAGACTGAACTCTGCACCGAACTCTGCTCTCTTTCAGGCTCCCCTAAGGCTCCTTTCCTCTCCTCTCTTGCCCATTCTTGACTGTCTATCCGCGATTCAGGATTGGTGTGCATCCAATGATCTATGTCTTAATGCCAGTAAGACTGAGCTCTTTCTCATTGGGACCTCTACTCCAGCTTTCTCTCTCTCACTCTGGCTGCCCTCCTTGGGCCCTCTTCCTTCGCCTTCCTGAAAGGCAAAAACCTTTGGTGTCATCTTCAATTCCACTCCCCCTTAGCACCTGCTGCACCTCCTCATAGGTATTCTTCCTTTTCTTACTTTTCCCCAGAAACTCACTGTCTCCAGAGCCCTGGTTCTCTTTAGCCTGGACTTCTGCAACAACCTCTTTCTCAATATGCCATCTGCTACTCTCCACCCTCCGCAACTAATCCAGAACAGGACTGCAAGATGAATCCTTGGCCTCAAGCCCATGGACCGTATCTCTCTCCACTGACTCCCGGTGGCTGCAAGGATCAAGCACAAGATCCTCTGCATTGTCCACAAGACTTTCTGGGCTGTGGCCCGCATTACATCCATATCTCTCTTCCAAAATACCTTCATTTTTGATCCCTTTGCTCTGCTACCTCCAACTCTCTGAGGTTCAGGCGCTTCTGCAAGCAGAGAGTGGGGGTATATATCTTTCCTCTGCAGGTGCCTCCCTCTGGAATGGCCCTGCCCCTCTCAAACTTTAGTCGGACCACCTGAAGTTCCGTAAGCTGCTCAAGAACTTCCTTTTCTCCTCTGATTTCTCTCTCTCCACTGCTGACCTATCAGTCTGCTGCACCAACCATTTGCTTGGCTGCCCCCAGAGTCTCACTGGGTACCAGCATACTCCATGATCAGTCTCCCCTGCACTGCTTCCTGGCCTATCGTACACTTAGGGAGTGTAACTGGAAACTCTACAGCTCCCTGCCTCCTTGCACTTACCCAGAGCTGCACTTCCCTGGCTGCGCTCACTCATAGCAATGCTGCCCTGATTACACTTACCCTTTCCCTCTCCCTCTCCCTGGCACTTCCACCTCTCCCTTTCCCTGCACTTTCTGTGCTGTTGCACTTGCATGATCTGAATGACACATGGCCTACTAAGATCATTTGTCTTGTCTTCCCTCTTCTTCCCCCCTTGTCTTGTCGCACCTAGAAACGCTTGTGTACATGTGCGTTATAAATAACATATCATATATCATATCAGTGATTGCCCCATTCCTTTGTGTGTCCCAAACAAAGCTTGCACACGCAAATGACAGCTGGGGAAAGGAGTGCAGAACATGAAAGCCTTCTCGAGTGGTTCCTCAGCAAAGCTGGGGGTTTACAGGGCTGCGGCAGGCTGTATTACACATCACAGCATACTTACCAGTTATCAATCAGTGCTATCCGTGGCAGTGAACCCCTAAGAAACAAAAGAGATCCTGTGTATGACCGCCACTTCTTGGCATTCGCTAAAGTGGAGAAGTGCCACGAGAATCGGCATGTTATTATGCCAAATACGAAAATGTTGGTTTACCACCCATCCTGGCAACCGGCCCTCAAATTACAAAAGTTGCACATTAAATCTGATTTACATCTGATTTAGGGAAAATACTCCAACTTCAAAATATGTGTACCAAAAAATGTCGGAAACACTTTCTTTGACATTTTCGGTACTTACCACGATGTTCAGAATCGTGCCCTGAATGGTGTTAGCAATACATGAATGTGTCTTTAAATCAGCTGTTTTACTACCGCTTTATCACACAACTCGTAATTAGGCCCATTGATTGGAGAGGTATGAAGCTGTAGTCAAAGGGAGGTGGAAAGTAAGAGAATGCGGAAATTACGTAAAGAAGGGAAGAGAAAGGAAGATGGAAAGAAGGGAAAAACTGGGATTCTCTTATTACCCTGGACTAAGTCTATGGTACATGTTCTGTGTAAATAATTAAAAAACAAGAAACATACACTGGGAAAGCCAATAGATTTGTCTTTTTTCAGTGCAAGTAAGTACATTTGTAAAAAAGCAAGTTTCCAAGGTGCTGATCACAATCCACAACACTGACCACTAGGTGCTACTAAATTCCACAATCACAGAGAGCTGGTACGGCCTGGGGAACGGAGCCAAACTGGTGGCCTTTCTGGCAGGGGTGTTGCTAGGTCTGGAAAAGACCCGGGGCTACGCTGATGTCAGAACTGTCTGGACTGGGGGCTAGCTAGCCTTTTGGCTGTAACTCCTGAGATTCTATCCGGGGGTACAACCAAAAGACCAGGGGCTATAGCCCCCTTAGCCCCCCTCTAGCAACGCCTCTGCTTTCTGGCCCTGATTCTTATCTTGCCGCAGTGAGTGTGCTAAACAGCAAGCTTCACTGCACCTTTTTATGACGCCGAAGCACCACGCTGATTGCCAAGTGGGGCTAGGCTGGGCTGCCTGCAATACGCCTGTTTCTATAGAGAATGGGCGGAGTACAAAGTCTCGGCAGTACTTTTGTAAAATAGCGAGATAATCACACTTGTTATGAAATTGATGCTGAGAGCACCTCCTGACGTGATCTTAAGGATTTGTTTTTGGTTGGGAGGGGTAGGAAGTGGCTGGGAATGGCAATAGGGATTAGCATGGCCAAGGGCAGTCAATTGGTGAAAGATTACCTGCATCTTCAATTCCTATATTGCCTGATAGAAATCATTTCAATTGTGTAGGTGGGAGGTCATCGTTAATGCCCCAACTCTACTGTGGGGCAGTTGTCACCCCGTCCCAAAACCTCTTTGTGTATAGATGGTATGATTTAATGAGTGTAAACGATTCAAATAAAAAAAAGATTCACTACAGAAACGTCCACAACCTATATCCCTAACGGTGGGCATTCTTTCCGTTATACATTTTGTTTTTGTTTTTCCACATTAAAAAATGCAGGAGTAAAAGTAATAGGATGCATAGCAATGGCAAAGCTGCATGACCTGCTCCCATTCGGCAACTTGAGATCTCTGAAACAACCCAGTATGTCCCGAGGCCCTTGAGTAATATTCCATAACACAGAATGCCCCGTATTTGTTATGGGCTGAGAAATAAACATTTCCGACTCTAACAATGAAATAAACGAACATGTCTGACATTGGTAGAGTAATACCACGACACCAGTAGTGCCTCTTAACATAATATGTTTCCTTGGTGTGATGTCTGGTGTCATTCCTCCTCAAAAGCTATATAGACCGGCACCAAGAGGTACCATTTTGTCACTACTAGCAGAAGTTAAGCCCTCTTCTCGTTCCAACCCCTCAGCCTCCTCCTCACCTGAAGTATCGGAATCCTCAGTTTGCACAAGTGTCTTCTTCCACAAAGCCCTTTTTTTTGTTAGCGGATAAGGTCTGCCCTGGAAGGAAGCCACCCTGACCTTGTGCAGAGAGGTCTGGGGGGGCCCCTCTTCCGAAACAAACAATATGGGGGGAAAAGCCTGCGGCACAAAAAAAAACCCCTCAGCACAGGTATTGAACAGGCACAGGAAGATATTATCTTCAGGGTGGAAAATAGCCAGGGTTAAGATACTGTAGCACCCCAGAATAGGATGGGAAGAACTGAAGCGTGCAGTAAGAATTCCGGAAAAACTAATATGCAGCTGGAAGGACAGAGCAGAAATAGTTTAAGGCACGGATGGGAAAAAAAAATTAGAGGAGGGAATGCAAAGGGCTGGAGTGGAGGCTGACAAAAGGGAAAAGGCACGATGTACGGCCAGGGGGAGGAGCAGGTGAGCCGTAGAGAGGGCAAGGAGGAAGGAAAAACAAAGCAAAGAAAACAGGCGAAAGCGAAGAATACACGGAGCGAGGAAAATCACAAGCGTCTCACCTGGAGCATGACAATAATGGGTTGCAACGCGCAGGCTTCCAGGTGAAACAGACGGAAAAGGCTTCTCGCGGCCGAAGCTGCAGAAGCTGGTCCGTCAACAACAGAACGTGGAGGAGACGTGCTGGGAACCTCAATGGCTACCCAGTCGCCACCGAGTCCCCAAACCCCAGTGTCTTCGGCATGTGACAGTATGCCCCCTTCTATTCCTCGCACCCCCCGGTTTCCCCGGGTGAGTGCCGTGGAACCTCCGGGTAAGGAGAGGGGCATGGACAAAAGACTCAGGTTCCCAGGAATCTTCTGAACGGGGATAACCCTTCCAAGCCACCAAGTATTCCAGTCGCCCTCATCTAAATCTAGAATCCCGAATCTGGGATACTTCATACTCCTCAGGAGTGGAGATAGGACAAGGAGGTACGTCCAATTTCTTGTTTCTTGCGGTACTTGGGTCAACCGAACGCAGAAGGGAAGAGTGGAATACTGGGTGAATTCGACTCATATTCTTCGGTAGCCTGAGTTTAAATGTCACTGGGTTGATCTTTTGTGTGATCTTAAAGGGCCCCAAATAGCGGGGGGAAAGTTTAGTAGGGTGTAGCCAACGAGGTAAGTACTTGGTGGATAACCAGACTTGGTCACCCTCCTTCCACTGGGGACAGGGCAGACGATGGAGATTGGCCTGGACTTTATACCTTTCCTTGGCTACAAATAGACTAAGTTGGGCAGTCTCATGGGCTGTGGCTATTTCAGACAGAGTGGACTCGATGGTGGGTAAGTTCGTAGGGGATCGGAATACCGGAAGAATTCCCCATGGATGTATACCATAAGTGCAAAAAAAAGGGCTAAGGTTGTTAGCCGAGTGCACCTAGTTATTATAGGCGAATTCTGTGGTGGATAAAAGGCTGACCCAATTATCTTGATGACGATTTATGTAGCATCTGAGGTATTGCTCTAAAGTGGCATTGAGCCATTCTGTCTGGCCATTGGTCTGAGGATGGAAACCTGAAGACAGCGCTCTATCAATACCTAAGCGCGCACACAAAGCCGTCCAAAATCAGGATGTAAACTGGCTACCTCTGTCAGTAATGATCTTATCAGGTAGGCCGTGTAAACGGTAAATATCTTTGAGGAATATCTTGGCCATTCCAGAAGCAGAAGGGATACTTGGCAGCGGTGAAAAATGGGCTAGTTTGGTAAACGAGTCTACTGTAACCATGAGACAAGTATGACCTTGGGATATGGGTAAATCTACAATGAAGTCCATTGAAATCTGGGACCAAAGTCGAGTGGGTATTTATGGTTGCTCTAAAAGGCCCAAGGGTTTACTGGTGAGGGCCTTGCTTTGTACACATACTGGACAGGCTTTACAATACATCTTCACATCTCCTGACAGGGTAGACCAGAAGAAGGAACGAGAGACCAACCCTAAAGTACCCCTTTGTCCTCGGTGGCCTGCAGTGGCATGGTCGTGACACCACCCTAATATCTTCAACTGTAGGGTTCGAGTGGGAACGAACAGTCTCTGGTTAACCCACAACAAGCCTTCCATCCATTGTAGAGTTCGCTGTTTGTTTCGAGGTACCTTGCCTTCCAGATCCAGAATAGTAGCAGATCTTACATCCTGCAAGAAAGTAGAAACTGTTCCCACAATCCTGTTGCGTGGAAAAAAATATTCTGCGAGGGGGGTGGTACGTACAGCAGGAGAATCTCGTCGGAATAGAGCGTCGGCAAGGCTATTCTGGGTACCCGGTATGTACGTGATGGTAAAATCGTACTGGTTGAAAAAATGCACCCATTGTGCCTATCTGGAATTTACACATTCCATCCCCGAAGAACCTTCAGATTTGTGTGATCGGTGCACAGAATGAATGGAAGGGCGCTTCCTTGTAGTAGGTGTCTCCATTCTTCGCAGGCAGTCTTGAGGGCAAGCAATTCTTTTTCGATCACAGAGTAGTTCCTTTGACTCAAATATGTGTCTTTGAGAGGTAGGCTACGGGTGTTCCTTGCCCTCATCTTCCTGAAGTAAAACTGCCCCCAACGCTTCGGCGGAAGCATCAGCCTCGATGACAAACTGTTTGCCTTGATTTGGTTGGCGCAAAATTGGAGCAGAACAGAACATCTTCTTTAATTGAACAAATGCATGGTTGGCCTGATCAGTCCAAAGAAAGGGTTTGGCTTCTTCCTTGAGCAGGGCAGTGATGGGCAACACTGTTTGGGAAAAGTGGTTGATGAATTTCCGGTAGAAGTTAGCCACACCTAGGAATCGTTGTACTTCATTCAATGTGGTGGGAGTGGGCCATTCTAAAATGGCAGACACCTTCTTAGGCTCTATGGTTATTCCATCTTTCGAAAGAACATACCCCAGATACGGAACTGAAGCGGCCTTGAAGACACATTTCTCAGGGGTCCCTAAGAAGTGACTGGCCTGTAGGCGAAGTAGGACGGTCCTGAGATGCTGGGTGTGTTCTTACGGGGAACGAGAAAATATCAGGATATCATCCAGATAGACTATGGTGTTGAGAAATAGGACATCCGAGAACAAACATTCCATGAAGCGTTGGAATATCGCCCGGGCGTTGACAAGGGCAAAGGGCATCACCCTGTATTCGAAGAGCCCAAAGGGGGTTTTGAATGCAGTCTTCCATTCATCTCCTTCATGAATGCGAAGGAGATGATATGCACTCCATAAGTCCAATTTTGAAAAGATGGTGGCACCCTGCACTGCCTCCAGGAAGTCGGCAATGAGGGGCATTGGATACCTATCCCGAATGGTGACCTGGTTGAGACCCCAATAGTCTATACATGGCCTCAACTCGGAAGAGTCACGCTTGGGGATGAAAAACAGTGAAGCTCCCGCGGGAGATCTTGAAGGCTGTATCAACCCATTAACCAAATGGGAGTCCAGGTATGCCCGTAAAGCCTGCTTCTCCGTAAGGGACAAAGGAAACATGCGCCCGAAGGGAACCAAAGCATCATGAGTGAGATCAATAGCACAATCCTCTGGGCAATGAGGGGGTAAATCCAGGATGGTCTTGTTGCTGAATACTTCTTGGAATTCAGAGTTCAGATGGAATACAACAGATGTAACATGTATTAGTCGGTTCTGGCGTGAGGATCTTTACCACATCCTGAATTTGGTGGGGCAAACAGTGCTCCTTGCATACCCAGACTCAAAGGCCATGGTGTTTCTGGCCCAGTCGATATTCGGGTTGTGCCTCCTCAACCATGGAATGCCCAAAATAACGGGGACGTGGGCTGTTCGAATTAGATCAAACTTCAAGAGCTCAGAATGCTGTAGAATCCTCACAGACAGTTGTTCGGTGGTATGGGTAATAGGTCCATAGGAAAGCGGGAATCCATCCACACCTTCCACTTTTCGGGCATCCTCACGCTGTACCAGAGAGAGTCCTTGTTTGTCTGCACACACAGTATCCATAAAGACTCCTGCGGCTCCGCAGTCAATAAGAGCCAGGGTGGTGAGCTGTTCAACTGTGTCTAACTGAATTGATACCACCATCAACCGGGAGTCCATAGCATCTGATTGAGGTGCTATGGCCAGAGTTACATAGGGACTTGGTGATAAATCTCGGGAACCTGTCCCCTTTAGTTCCGAGGTCTGTCGTTTCCCGCCCTACGAGGAGGGACCTCGGTACAATTGTGGAGGAGATGAGCGTTGGATCCATAGTACATACAAAGTCCTGTATCACAGCTTCTCTTCCGTTCTTCAGGGGTCAATGGTGCTCGTGCAGATCTTATCTGCATGGGTTCTTCCTTAATGCTGGTTGGCGGTTGAGGTGAGAGAGGGGGGACTGAGGGACCTTGAGT